>NW_020271042.1:2063256-2437912 GCF_002803265.2 Melanaphis sacchari
ACACACACACACACACACACACACACACACACACACACACACACACATATATATACAAATAAATGTGCGTTTGTTAGTATCTGATAATTTTTGATGATATCATGAAAGGTATTCACATAGGTATTATGTTCAGTTTCGAAAAGTGCTCTCATAAGTCTTTATTTTAATTAGGTGCCACTAAAAGAAAAAAAAACTTTTAAGGGCAATTAATTGTTTAGCTAGTCAGATAGTATATAATGTATATTATATTAACTATCATTTTTTATAGACCCAAAAACTATACAATCAGTTTAGGGAAGTTTAGCTGGCGGAAATACACTGACTAGTTAGTTTTCTAAGTGAACAGAAATACACTTAACGTTATATTCAATTCATCGCTGGTTGGTTACCCACACTCGATCAGATTCGTTTATAATTTGATGTACAATATTATAGCATAGAGACATGTTTGTGAACTGAGGTATATTAGAACAAAAATAAAATGAGTACAGCAATTGTTAATTGTTCATTATTCTCGGATAGAATCGTACAGTTATTAGTGTTTTATAAAATTAACTTCAGTAACATATAAATTATTAATATTATATAAAATTAATGTAAAAAATATTTTCAAATGAAATCATAAATTAATTTAACAAATAATTTTATTTATTTATAACATAGAATAAAAATATTTAATATGACATGTTTGGTTACGAAAATATTGTCTATAGTTGATATGCTGAAGTAAAGATTACTCGATGATCATATAAAAACGTTCGGGTCCACAATAATTATTGAAGATTTTATAACTTTTTTGATATGTTAATATTAATTGAATATTCACTATCATTAATTATTTTGTCACATAATTTTTATTCAACAATTGTATATTTTTCAGCCGTTAACAAAAGTTTAATGTTAGATTAAATTTAAACAAACGCTTTATTACGATAGTATATTATAATTTATAAGTGATTTAATATAATATATTTTTTAACATGTTATAGTTTTTTATTATTAATAAATAAAATTTTTAAAATTATTATCTGTAATATTTATATACACTTTACATGTTTTAATAATTGAAATTTAGGTGCTTCCAGGTACATATTGGCGGAAATCTAGAGAAACATATAACCTATTAGCGTCGTTAACTAAAGACTTTGATGAGTTTTTGTCGCCGGTGATATTATTATCATTTGCTAATAATTTGTATTTTATTTGCTTACAGCTTCTAAATAGTTTGAAGTATGCAAATCACTACCTATTATTTATGTAAATTTTAATAAAGCTAAACGTGTTTTCAGACCAATGCACGACGTTTGGGAGGCTCTTTACTTTGTGTTCTCATTTACATATTTGGTTGGAAGAACATGTGCTGTATCTTTATACGCCGCTTCCATAAACGATCAAAGCAAAAAACCGAAAGCCATCCTATTTTCTGTGCCAACTGAAAGTTATGGAGTAGAGGTGAATTTAAGATTAGTTTAAAAGTATAATAAACATTAATTTTAATAATTAAGAATATTATATTATGATATAAAGTTTGTTAATAATCAATAACTGTACAGTATATTAAATTAAATGTTAAGAAAGTATATAATATAACAAGTTGTGTAAATAAAAATAACATAAAACGCTTGTCAAAAAATTGAAAAAAAAATATAATAATTTCGAAGGCATATTAGGATTTAAGATGTAAATTTTTATTTTTATCGAAATTTCCTCCACTAAAAAATGTTTAGTTTAATTAAAATTAAACATGGCATATTGATTTTAATATACGAGTATAGAAGATTCAGATATTAACCCCATTGTCTATATAAAAAAAAAAAAGGAAAAATTATAGTTATGGGTTTTATTACCACAGCACTTTTGTCATTTTACCGCACCATTACAATTTTGATTTAACTGTAAATAAAAATATATTTTTTAATAGGATTAAAAGCTAAGGTGGTAATAGAATGATATACGAAGATTCATAGATTTTATTGATTTTTAGTCAGTCTTATTAATATTACATGTATTTATTTATTTCAAATATAAAAAAAAGGGTTGTGTCTAGATGATAAAATGTGGGGAAAAAATGAGTATAAAGAGAATAATTCAACAATATTTACAGATAGATATAAATTATATATTTTTTCTTTATTTATTATAAAATTATACGATACAACGATTCAAAATAACACCTACTATCTTTAAGCTAAGTTTGAGATGATGGTACAGAATTATAAATAGTATATAATATATATTATTATTTTATAATTATTTTTATTTTTATTTAAAATTGAAGTATTAATAATTTTAAACACAAAAACATAAAAATAGAGTTATCAATTTAAGTAATAATATTATATTAAACTTATAAATATTAAAATATTAGTTTAAAAATATGTGATTTTACTTTATTGGGCAGATGTATTAAACGTGAAAGAAAAAAATTTAAAAGATAGTTTAAGGGCTATTTTTCCAACAAAAAACAATTAAGGTTTCTTTTTTGATAACAGGTAGCAAGATTCTTAATGCAAGTGACATCTGATGAATTAGCATTGACTGGATGTAATTTTTTTTCAGTAACTAGAACTTTAATGTTAACGGTTAGTTTGATTACGCGTTTTCTTAATTTAATTTTCCTTAAAATTATGATTACTATTACGTTTAAATGCTTTTTTGTTATAATTATTAAGGTTGCTGGGACAATAGTCACATACGAGATTGTATTAATACAGTTCAACAGTGTAAACAGTGAAGTTAATGATATAAATAATACTATTAATTACTGTCCATAATTATTTTAATTTATATTAAATAGTCTTAAATATTAAAGAAAAATAGTATTAGAACTATATAAATAAGTAGTATTGTTAAAGTCTCTTAGTTACTTTTGAATAAATTATTTATTATTTAGTATGATCCTGAAATTAACAAGAGGCAATATATTTAATAATATAACATAATATTATTTTGTATAATAATAATTCTATTATAATCAAATAAAAATTTAAAAAAAAAAACAAAAATTTAAAAAATCTATCTTTAAATTTTTATTATTATAATTAGTTATTAGATTATTTTTTAAATGATTTGTTTGTATAGTAGTATAAGGTATAGTATTTTAAGTTTTAGAAATATTAGAGTAAGTTTAATAAAATTATATTTGGTAAATCATAACTAATTGCATATATTTGTATATATAATATATGAATCAATTATTTAATTACCATTATATGGTATTTCTGTTTTACTCAAGATACAACGCAGAAAATGGTATACAATTTACGATAACAATGAAGATTATACTTGTTTGAAGACAATGGTGGTGTAAACAAATGTTTTAAATAAGCTGGATAGTATTTTATTTTAAACGATGAAAATCTTGGCTAATACAACTTAGTACCTATCTTGATATATATCTTTTTAGTAGAAACCTACTATTACCTAACCAACTCTGAAAACTATTTTAAAATATACTTGTCACTGTTTTATGTATTAAAGTAAAGTTTTGTTTAAAAGCTGTGTTTTTAGATAAATATTATGTATACAAGTGATAAATTCGTTTATTTAGAAACCATTTAATGTACTCGTATTATTTTACTCGATTTCATACATATTTTATATTTTACACCTAATATTTAAATAACAAGGAGAAATATTATTTGTCACAAGAAAACTAATATTATTCTTTGGTAATCATATATAATAAAGTGTTCGGTAGTAATATTATATTTGCATATAAAATGTACAAAACAAAATTCAAATGAAAATTAAAACTACCTACTAGTGTATTTATGAATTAGTAATAGCAATTTTCATATCCTAAAAATATATGTATATACTAGATATTTTTTTTACTAGAATTTTTGAGAGACATTATCTAACCTAACCAAACCTATTTGGTAGATAAAACTTAAATTAAGTATTCATGGTGTGGATTAAATTACAATTCAAAACGTCGAAAATTACTATAATCAAGTATTTTAACGCGCGTGTTCCGTGTGTCAGATACTCCGATAATATCTATGAGCACTTTATTTCAGCAATCGAATATTTAACAACTCCATACATTTAAATTCGGAAACAGCGAGTGTGATGAGTTTAGTTGTATTATAGTAACGACATTAGTTTTAAAAATTTTTATTATGTCTGACGAAACCACTTTAGGGCCCGTTTATCTCAAGAGCAGGAATTTCATTGAATCTGGATATGAACGACAGTTGAAACAAAATTCATTATCGGATCCAGTAGACGTTTCAAGTTATAACACGTTTAGTTTAAAAAAAAAGAAGGGAAACATTGGTAATATTGATTTTTAAATGTATTATTATTTTAAAATTTATTATTATGAAAAGATAAATCTAATGCAAGAAACTCAAATAGTTTTTTTTTATATAAATTAATTAAAAATATTATTTGTAAAAATAATTTAATTTATATTTATTTATTTTTTTTTTTACAGCACTTGAAATACAAGATGATCTTGGGATGCCAGTGAATTACGTGAGAATCAAAGCTTTGGAAGACAGTATAAGGAAGGATATAATTAGCGATACAAATTCGATGCACAAAGCCATAATTCCTGTACTTATTTTAGCGCAAATATGCGCTATTTTACCAGTTCAAGGCATTAGAGGACAAAACACTAGTTATTTAGTGTAAGCAATTCTATACGTACTCGTATATTATAAAATTATCCAAATTTATTTTATTATTAATTGGATTTCTTTAATTCTCGTAGATTATACGTTTGTTGTTGTATAATATATAACATTGTTATACCTAGTAATATTAAACATTTTAGTGAAAAAAATAACAAAAAATCTCAATAATTTTGTATATTTTAAGTTAGGAAGACACTAAAAATTTAGTATGAATGATTATGGAATAAAATGAGATTTTTAGGAGGCAAATGGTAGAACAAAGTATCAAAATAAATAAAAATATAAATTATCTGTGTTTAAAGATATTTTAAACATCTTCATTTCATTTTATTAAGTTATAATTTGTAAATAGGTTTCAGATAAGACGTAAATAAACACTGTTTATTAAATAATAAAATCTTAATAATGAAATTTGTAATTTGTTAATTTTTATAGTTTTATCACCTTAAATTATTTTTATCTTAAATCACCTTTAAAATGTTCTCAAATGTATATTTGAATACTCCTTTTCATCTCATTAAGTTCAATGTGATTCAGCTGAGGTACTAAGTGATGTCTTTTAGCGTGAATATAATATAGGTACAAATATATGTACGAGTATACTTATCATTAATTTAAAATAAATAATTATAAATATATACTCGTATCTAATTCTATAAAAACTGAAATCTGTAATATAGTAAACATTTATTTAACACATTATCAATTATTTATAATTTATAATCAATCATTTAACTAATATATATTTTAGTTTCAATTGGTTCAGTTGGCGAGTGATATATAGCTTTATTGCAATTGGAATGTCTATCACAATGGTTTTGTTTATAATATTAAACTTGTATTATAATGGACTGACATACGACATCACAGGTTAAGCTTACAATTTATTTTTATAATATAGTTTGTATTTATCAAATTTGAAGTTTTAATTTCAAATATTAGCTGATTATTATTTATTACATATTAGGTTAATCAAAGGTTATACTAATGTGATAACTATATAAATTATTAATTATTGTAGGTAGTCACTAATCATTAATGGTTTTTTTTTTTTTTTTTTTGATAAAATATTCGTGGTAACATTGGGAAACATGTTATGTTAAATAGTAGACTTAATTTTAATTATTGAAAATATTAATATTGACTAGTTGACAAATTTTAGGAACTTTAAGTGAAATATATACATTTTTGTAATTCATGGATTATTTTGATGATTTGTTTTTTGAAGAAATTAATGGTGTCTGCTATAATGAAGATATTTTATGGCCAAGAGATTCTAATACGTGTTTTGGAAGTTTTTTATTTGTTCTAAATTTCGTCTATGTGTGACTTTCTAGGATACCGCATGATGGATTTAGGGAGGTTGTTTTTACTTATTAGGTGGTCGTGAGTCATTTGAGTGTGCCCAATCCGGAGTCTTGTTAGAATAGTATTGAAGTTTCTAAGAAGATCTGAGGAAATTTTCTATATGAAAACTTTTTTTTTTTTTTCACAGGGTTTCGTACAAAATCATTTTCAGTTTATCTGCCACGTGTTGGTATTGAAGTTTGATAATTGATTAGTAGTATTACGTCTTGTCTCATTACAAGTTGGACTGATGTTTCTGAAGGGTTAGATATTACATCTTTTGCTCCCTTATCAGCCATTTAATTTTCTTTGATATTAAAATGATCTATAATTGAATAATGTTTCCTTTTTCTTTTTCGTATTGTAACAAACTTTGCCCCTGTATGTGTACGTATACTGTTAAGTATTGTAAGCATTTTTAATGTTGGTTATCGCATCAAGAGAATCAGAGAAAATTGTTACTTTCGAAATATTTTATCTATACCTAATTTTGTTCTTTTGAAGTTGCGTATGATTCTGTAGTAAAAATTGAACTTGTATTTGGTAGCTTACATATAAGTTTTATATTATTCCAAATTATCAAAACACCCATTCTCGCTTGGTTTTTTGAGGCATCTGTGTACGTTTTTTCTCCGAATAAATTGTGTAAAATTTGAAGATTGAGTTGCCTATAGGTTAGGTTTTACTGTTGATGGAATTTTTTTTTTAAACTAATATATTCATTATGATAACTATTGAGTGGACTCAGGGGTAAGTTGTTGGGAAACATAAAGGGATGATATCAGTAGTTAAAGATTGTAATGGTTAAATAAAAGTTTAACCGTAGCAAATTTGGTGAATTATAATTATGTATTGTTTAAAATTTAAAAATTCAAATAATTTTAAATTTCAATAAATTATTACCTATAAGCCTATAGTATTTTTAAGTTGATATTATTATTAATTATAGTTCTATTTACACTTATTTAAAATAGTGAATATTTATACACTGTGTATAACTACTTATAATAATTTATAACAAGTAACAATAAATAAATATCATTAAAACCATATATTATTTTTTAATTTAACTAGTACTTTTAAATATTAGGTTATTTTGTTTGTAGGTGATATAGTATATTTTGGAGGTTCACTAGTCACTTACATAGTTTTTATTCATTTGGCAAGGGAATGGCCAAATATTATGGAAAAATGGGAACTAATGGAACGTGAAATGAAACAATATGGATACCCACTTAATATGGCATTTAAGTTTAAAATTTTAACAAGCATTGTTATTTTACTTTCATCAAGTACGTAAAATATAACAAAAAAATAAATAAATAAAATGTTTTTAACAGCTTAGAGTAATAATTAAACTCTACGTGTACATGCTGTAATACATACAAACAACAATCGTAACTACTAAAAATACGTGAAATTTATTGATATTATATATTTTAAGGTATTAATAATGATTATAATATATTATGTGTATTTTTATTTTTACAGTTGAACACTTTGCTACTATTTTAACAGGAGTATTGAGAGTTTTACCTTGTTCATCTGATGGACTAGATATTTTTCGAGCTTATTTTTTGACATCGTTTAAAACGGTCTTTACGTTTATAAACTATTCGTTTATAGTAACTATTCCTTTGATGTTTTTCGATTGTCTGTTTTCTTTTGCTTGGAATTGTGTGGATTTATTTATAATTATACTTGCCTGTGCTTTGACCAACAAATTCAAGCAGCTCAACAAAAAATTGGACAGTGTCAGGGGAAAAGTTAGTTATAACTAATAGCATAAAGTCTTATTAAATTATAACTTATTGATTTAATAACTAATAAATTATTTATAGCTAAAATAATTATCTTTATTATTAATTATAAGTAAAACTGATATCTAAAACAGCAATTTACTTTGATATAGTATATAAAATATGTATATTATGATCAATATAATATCATTTTTACAGATTCAATTTATAAAATTGAATATTATATTATTAATATTCATTTTTGATTGATTATAAAAATTTAACAAGGTATATCATGTATATCAATTAATCTGAGTCTAGCAATTTTAAAATTGTGAATTATCTATAAAACTAAAACTAAAAAGCACATGTTCACAAAAATTCGAAGTTCATTAAATTACACTTAGTTTATCATTATACGAGTAGTAAACTGTATAGTAAATCTATTCTGGGTTATAAAAATTATTATTTTATTTTTCATTTTTACTGATTAACATTACACTTCTTTTTATAAAATGTAAATATATAAAAAATCACTTGATTATTTATATTATTATTTAATTTTTAGGTACTTCCAAGTATGTATTGGCGGAAGTCTAGAGAAACATTTAATACTTTAGCATCATTAACTCATGACTTGGATGAATTTTTATCTCCAGTGATATTATTATCATTTGGCCATAATTTGTACTTTATTTGCTTACAACTTCTTAACAGTTTGAAGTGTGTAAAAATTATTTTTTTTTAGTATTATTAAAGATAATAAAAATATTTTTAGGCCTATACACAGTTCTTGGGAAGCTCTATGTTTTGCATTTTTATTTACATATCTAGTTGGAAGAACTTGTGTGGTGTCTTTGTATGTCGCATCCATTAATGATCAAAGCAAAAAACCAAAAACCGTTTTATTCTCTGTGCCATCAGAGAGCTATGGAGTCGAGGTGAATTTTAAGTGTAGTTTAAAAATGTGACGTTTATTTATCATTTAATTAGAATGTTAAAATAGTTTTTTTTTTTTTAATAGGTAGAAAGATTTTTACTACAAGTGTCTGCTGACGAATTATCATTTACTGGTTGTAATTTTTTTTCTGTCACGAGGACGTTTATGCTAACGGTTGGTTACAAAAATTATTTTAATATTTTAGATTGTTCTTTTAATAGAGTATTTTTTAATATAAATACTAATTTCAAATTTTATCGTGATTGTTTAGGTGGCTGGAACTATAGTCACGTACGAGATAGTATTAATACAATTTAACAATGTGGCTAGCGGAGTAGCTGATCACAATAATACTCTTATTAATATTTGTCCATAGTTATTATATTAGGAATAGATTGACTGAAAAACAAAGTTAATCAGCTCCTTATTGATTAAGAACTATTATGAAAATTATAATATGTATTGGAACTAATAATTTATGATTAAATATGTAAAGTGGTTATTAACATCAGACATACTTCGTTAATTTAATAATTAAAGAAGTCATGTATTTCGTTACATAAATAAACACAAAAATATAATTGTCAGGCAAAAAAAAAATATATATATACATTTAGTAGGTAGGCAATTTATAATCTGTAAATACTAATAAGCCTTGGCAGAAAAGAGCATTATGATGTTAGGAATTTTAACAACGAAAAGTTCTTTAAACAAATAAGTGCGTTTTGAATAATGTTATAAATACTTACTGTATTGAAATATTTTTTTTTAGTAGAAATATATTTTTTTTAAGTAAAAAAATATAGTTTTGTTATTAATTTATATTTTGTTTTCTATTATATCTTCATTTAATATTAACTCTTAAACATTTTAATTATTCACGTTTAAGTAATAATATGTTGTTTAATTAATTATATTTTAATATTTTAAAAATTTTAATTAATATTTAACGAATATTAATGTAAAACTATGTATTTCTTATATCAAGGTTTGTGTGAAATATTTCCAGAAAATCATTTACTATAACACTTTTTAGTTTTTTGAATATATTATTTAATTTTTACGTTTTCAAGTTAATTAATAGTTCTTAATTCAGTATGTTAGACAATTCAGGTCAACCAATGTCTACTATTTGACTTTTTAAAATGATTTAAATTATACATACTAAAAATAGGTATATTACTGTGTCAATTTTTAAATGTATGATATGAATATTGTCATTTTATTAAACACTCATAATATCTATTCTATACTTTTTTATATTTTATAATTTTTTTATTTATAATGATTGCAATATGTGAAGTAGCATTATAATGTAACAGTCAATTCATTATGTTTTCGACGGCCTAATATATTACATTTGATCGGAAATTTGTAAATTATTCGGTAATTATTAATTGACTGATATGACTGGCAGATTGATGTATATTTATTTTTCATTCTACCCACTAATTAATCTCTGTCACTGTTAAAGCTTATAAAAATATATAATCAATTCAAAAGTAATAGACAAGAATTACAACTACCAAATACCTATTATACAAATTTTCCACATTATTAAAATTCGATTGTTTTCGTTTACTAGCATTTTATTTATATCTATTTTATCTAAAATATTCTTTGTCGTATGCATTATAATATATTATTACATGATATTATATCAACTGCATTTAAATTGTTGTCTTTTTTTTTTACTTATTTAGAGTAGTTTATATTAACATATGTATCTATTTGTATATAATTCAAATTTCTAGTTTTAGGTATTTATTGTACATGTATAAATAGTAATTGATGTTTAAGTCAAAAAAGTTCGTCACTAGTTATAATTTTGTTGCTGGATTTATTATAGTAAATAAATTATTTGTCTAAATAGTTATTTTTGACAAGCTTTTGATGGTTTTACGTATTCTACTAGATATTATAGATATTTGTTGTAAAAAGTTAATTCAAAATTATTTATAAATGCACAACGGATATTTATTGAATATTAACATAATAATTATAATAATAATAATAATAATTTCTTAACAGTGTATAATAGTTACAATAACAACATTTTGATAGTTTAAGTTTACAATATTTTTTTTTTAATTTTGTTTTTTTAACATTGATAGACATTATACAAATATAATATTATAGATACTACTTACAAAATAGTTTACAATAATAATAAATTATATAGGTATATATATTTTTTGATCGCTAGTTTTTAAATATAAATAAACATAAAAAGGTACGAAAATTGTATTTACAACTTTGGTAGTTCAATGAATATTTCACACAATAAAATGGGCTATCTGTCATTACACGATACAGATATTGATCGAGAACATAACAAACATCCAAATATACATATAATATCAAAATATTAGTTAGATAATAGTTATTAGTTATTATGTATGGAATAAATATCTAGTAAACTATTTTTCTGATTTTACTGAAAGAAAATACGCATTAAGTTGTCTTTAAAATTAAAAAAATATTCATAAACTTCACCAAATAATAATATTAAAGTATTATGCACATCAATTAGTATTTTTAAAATATTATAAATTATTAACTTTTGATCAAAATTTTTTCAACTGTTGAATGATTATCATGATACAAAAAGAAAACACTCGCTAAACTATTTAAGTATTTTAAATTAAAAATGAACTTTATTAATCTCGACTTTAAATGAAAGAAAACTAATTTAATTAATATAGGTACAATACACTTATATGATATTATGTATTATAATTTATAATATAGCGACGCGATTTTCATGTATGTACTTCAATAAATTATGTTCAGATATATTAAAAGTTTTCCGACAGTGTATTCCACGGTATAATTTCAATATTACTATACTATTGATCGGTTATCTACAATACAGTTAGCCATCTACCTGTCATAATACAATAAACACCGATAGGAAATGATAATATTATAGTGACACTATTATAATATATAAGAAAAACATTTTTTTTTTTTTTTTGAATTCATTCCGTTGACACTACGGGATGAAAATGTCATATTATTTTGGTTTAAATTTTTACCAGGTTATTATTGTTTTGAGTAAATATGTTTTTATATAAAATTTGAGTCGATTAATTTTATTATAAATACTTTTCATATTTTTCACATAAAAATTACGATGAACTAATATATTATTACAGTGTTATGGTAGCCGAAATTTAAACCAAAAAATGTAATAATGTTGTAATAATAATTTATGATAGTATACATTTATAATATATTGAATTGATTGCATAGATATTTGAAACATATAACCCAAAATACATCCTTAAAAAGTTTTATTTTATGATTTTAAATAATTGCATGAAAAAGAAATACAAATGTATACGATTTTCAACTGTTATTGGCTATGAAAGTCGTGACATTCCAAATATATTTATTATTATTATTATTATTATTTTTTTTTTTTTGGAAATGTAATATTTACACTATACAAATTCATGTACCAAAGTTTGTTATATTTACTACTTGAGGTATAATTTCATTACTTAATGGCATGAACTACATTATTTTTTTCTTAAATTACCGTATATATTTATATTGAAAACCTAATTACTGTATGATATAATTTCTGAAAAATTCTTTAAGTAACAACCGCCATGATTAATCCTTTTTTTTTAAAAAAAAATCAATCAAATTTATATAATTTTTATTTGATTCATAGTGATTGTATGATAAAAAAAAGATAATTTTAATTGTAGGCATATATTATATATATAAATTTCATTTTTCAAAGATTTTTGCGTAAAAAAATCACTTTAACCTTTCTGTTAAATAAATTATAACAAACTTTTAATACGGTCAAAGTAATAAGAAAAGTTTTTTGTTTTATTATTATGTTTATAGTTCTAGAGAAAAAAACTTTAATACTGATGGTTCTGTAAAGGAAAAGCCATAGGATAACAAAAATATTGTTTTTTGTTTTCAATTTTACTTGTTCTTCTACATTATGTCATCAATTACTCACCTTCCATTTCTTTAATTTTATGTTTTTTACCAGCTTAAAAAATTTCTTAAATCGTATTTAAGAATATTCTAAAATGTTTCTATAAGCATTAGATTTGTAGAATACATTATTTAATCTGACTAAAAATTATTATTATTGTAAAATAAATCAATAAATTGGTGATAGTCACAAAATTGTTATACCTAATCATTAAAAATATTATGGTTTTAGATTTGGGCTTATAATATAATTGACATGTGTCGTAGTTGAATATCTAGTTATTTAATCAAAATAAGGCTAATCGTGTTTCGCGGATGTCGAAAAGTTTGGATAATGGTTTCCGTGATTAATTTAATTAAAATGTAGGTGTGGTAATAGTTCACAATTTATTCAATCAATTAATGAATGTACTCTAAAAGTTAAAATTATGTAATAAATACATATACCCACCTTTCAGTTTAAAATTTTATTTTTAGTTTTATATCATTATTAAAGCAAAATTTGTAAGCGTAAGTTTTATCCAATATAATCTCTCAGTGAATCGTTACAGGGTGTCTATAATATTAAAATAATATTGGGAATTATTATAAACTTCAGAATTTATAGCAGATTTAATATTTTTCTGGCGTTTTTCACAAAATTTAAACATTTTCTCGTAGTTAATTATTAAATAATAGTAGTTAATTATTATTATTATTATTATACTAAAAAATATATCAAGATTGTTATTCAAAATATATGTTTATAAAATTAAAAATACGGTAATTACAATAAAATAATAAATCCTGATAAAATGAAATAAGATTAGCATAATATAATTAACAGCAGAAGGTTAAGTGGTAATCTGTTGGTGAAATTAATCAAACATATCAGGTATTTTAGATCTATGTCTAGGTCTTTGATCAAATGGTTAACCTCTGGATTAGATAGCAAGAAATCCCTTATGGTGCTTTTGAATGCGCGGATAGGGCAGTCTGATATTATAAGGCAACCAATAGATTGATAATTAGCTTTAAAATTGCAAAATAATTGGGGTGCGATAAAAGATTATTTTCACACAGTGTACTCAAGTCAACGTCAGAGAGACATCTGACGACTAATGATCTTTCTTTTTTGGTAACTGAACTATCTTAACTGCTCTTTCAACCATACAACAGAAACATTAGCAACGGAAGCTTGTAATATAGTTATAATAATATTATGTACAATAAAACGAGATGTCTAGAAGTGAACTTTAGTAACCAGATTCAATGCAATTATTTTAATTAATTTTATAATTATTTAATATTGTAAGTCAGATGGCTAATATATAGTCGTAGCGTCGGTGAGTCCTCCCGTCCATGGGACGCAACAAAATAATTTATTAATATAAATTACTTTTTTTTTTTTTTTGTCCGCATCGCCCTTGAAGTGAAATAAAATAACAAAGATGGTAAACATTTTTTTTTTTTTTAAATATCTACTACGATTTGTATACTTGATATAAAATATTAAAACTAAATGATGCGGAGTGAATTGATATTAAGTACATACGTTGTATGTCGTTTTGCTTTACCAAGTACAAACTACTTACCATAGTAATAAAATATGATATAATATGTTAATCTAATAATGAATGCAATAATGAACTGTTGGATTAAATTATCTTTTTAAAAATACATGCGTTGTTATAGGCTTGTGACTACACTTTACACGTAAGATGTGATATATTTTATTCCCGGTATAAAATGTTTTCTCAGCAATAGATAAATATTTTTGACATGCATGGGATAGAAGGGACATTAAAAATTCGTAAATAGCGTGAACATATTATCTTTCTAAATTATGATAAAACAAACTCAAATGTAACTACGGACTAATTATAATCACAAAAAAAATCGTATTCTGCGACACTGATGAAATTTTAAATTTAACGTGAAATCAACAATCTAAATAATACAACAATAGTCAAAATATTATATTTGATTACTTAATTTATATTTAAAATAAAAATAATAAAGTTTACATTTTTAAACGTTTGCAGCAGTAACTTTTAATTTTTATCTACTTCAATATACGATGAATTTTTTACAACTTAACAATAAGCCTTTATCGTTAAGTTAAGTTTATTTATTTAGAGTCTATAAATTTCTTTACAAATGATGAAATCATTAGATTTAGGGAAGTATACATTCTATTTCCTCGGGATTATACAATATACAATTTAGCAAACAAATTTTGACTACCTATTTGAATTATTCAGAGTTTAAGATACGATCGTTGGAACTCAACGTCATTATGAAATATTTGAAGAATCAAATTTTAAATAAGTCAAGTTATGTTTAAGGTGCAGAATACAAATAATATAATATGATAACATCGTGTCTGACGATCTGACCATATTAGCCACCGTTGCTCACTCAGCATAAGACTTTTGACGTGGTTACAAATATTACAGTGAGAATAAGACTATAAAACCGTTAAGTTTTACAGTCAAACGCAATCGCTTATACTATACATATTCTATCAGAATAATAGCATAATAATACTATTCTATACTTAACAAACAAAACGATATAATAAATAATAACATTACAACACCGTTTTCTATGTACGACAGTGACGAATAATGCGCGTAATATGATAATAATGTGTATCGGAATAAACGATTAAATATGTCATATAATATCTCTATTATTATTTACATGGTAATGATATCGCGAACAGAGGTATAAGGTATCAGAGCCCGTGGTACGAATTTATACGCATAACACGCGTATCGACTAGTAGCGTCGTTCGGCACGGCGCATCGCGTTGGAGGAGGGCCACCCGGAAGTATGTTTAACCTCGGTATTATTTTCAAGCCGCTAGTGTTATTCATACTTAATGCCGAATAGATAGCGATATCCTATTTTATAACACACGGAATCGCACGGACGACCAGGACCACAACGGCGACATATAACAACCGTTGCATTTCTTTCATACACTGCGCGGACTGCGCTGGTCAGCACGAACACGGCGAATGCAGGTGCAGCAGGATAGACAGGAGCGACGGTCAGACCCTCATTTCACTCATGGCGGCCACGGGCATCTTGAGCGTACCGGTTTTGGGCATCTGACCAATGCCCACGCCCTGCTGCACGAGCAGCGGCTGCGACTCCTGCGACTGCACTCCCACCGACGACCTTGGCGGCGGCGGAGGTTTGGGCAGTGTGCCGTGCACCAACGACCCGTTGGGGGGACAGCCACCCCCGCCCATCATCTGGTGGTCGTGCAGCAGTCTGGATGACGGTTTGACCGCTTTCGGGAACGTCATGTCGTGTCCGGCGGCCACGCGCACCGCCGCTGTGGCCGCCGACAACTGCTGCTGTTGCGCGGTCGTCGTCGCCGTCGCGGTCGTAGTCGTCTGCGACGGCGGCACAGAATGTTGTCCCCCGACGGTGGTCGGCACGTGATGGTGATGCATGTGGTGGTGCGGATGGTGGCCGCCGGCCCCGTGATGGTGGTGATGCCTCTGCTCCATGTCCACGGCCACGGCGTTCGCACCCAAGTGCATCTGCTGCCCCGGCGGATGGTGGTGCTGCTGCAGATGGTGGTGGCGCCCGTCGTAACCACCCACCTTGTCCACCGCCACCACGGCCGACTGCCTGTCGTCCGGCACAGCGGCCGCCTTGTACCTAACCGAGTCCTCCTGGCCGCCGATCGTCTGCTGGTGTTGGTGCTGTTGGTCGTGTTGCAGACATTTGAACCTGTCTTTCTGGTAACATATGATCACCAGCAATAGGCCGTTGAGCACTAGCAACGACACACCAAGCGCGATGGTCACGTGCAGCGCCGTCGAGTAGGCTGCGTAACCAGCCGCGCCCAGCGTGGCCAGCGCGTCCTCGGCCGACGTAGACGCGTTGGCCGCGTTCGGGCCGCGCGCCGGCGGCAGGCACGTGGTCGTTTCCGCCACCGGCCATTGTGGCCGACTCGTGGTGGTCAGCGACTGCACCACTTCGGCCACCGTGCCATTTGCCGTGAATCGGTTTACCGTGGCCCGCTGCGGCGCCCGCCTGGACAGCGGGTCTGGCCTCACCACGCCCTCGTACAGTTCTGCGTCATCGTGGTTCCGGAACAGGTTATGCCGCAGCATCACGTCCTCCATGCCGGCCCGGTGCAGTTCCGGTATGAGCCGCAACCACACGGACAGCTGGTGCGCCCGGAAATGGTTCTTCATACGGGGCTTCATGCCTGTAATAATTTCGAATAACTGAATTAGAATAAATCTAACGTCATGGCGTAGGTTTGTTATTGTATATACTTTTTCATAAAATCGTTGGTGTATGAGGTGAAAAATAATTCAATATCAAGCAAAAATGTAATATTTAAAAAATAAAATAAATAACTCTATTCTTTCAGAATCTAAAAAAAAAGGTTTATACGTATGTAGATTATGCTTGAGTATTTAATAATCATATAAGCAAAACAACAATAAACGGGATTAAAATCACATCATCTCCAATGAAAGGTGTAAAAAAATCCTATAAATAATAAATTACGATCCATATGATAAAAAATATTGATATTTCAAAACATGTATGCTAATAATTAAAACTATTCAATGATTAAAATATTTTACATCGTATAAAATATAATCGGATAAACAGACATTAATATAATATTAAAAAAAAAAAATAAACCTATTAATATATTAAGTAAATAAAGTAATAAATATATTATTAATATCAGTTATAATTGGATTTTAATCTAAAATTTTTATAAACGAATAAAAAAGATTCAAATATACCTATTGTTTTTTATTATAATTATTTTATAGCTGAATAATCGTTTTACAGCATTGGTTTATAAAACTTTCTATTATCTCTAGTGATTATTGTAAAGCATTTTTTTGTCTGAGGTTATATAAACTTGAAACAATCAATTTAATACGAGTGTTTATTAATTTATAAAATAATTTATATCTAGTGGTACTAGTATTCATTTTTATCTAAAAGAGTAGATGGGTGGTAAAAATATAAGTAATATAGTAAGTTTATGAACAAAATTAAAAATATTCCTACTGTTACTAATTTTGTAGGATTTTCAAAATGGAAGAACTATTTTATTTATTCAATAATTGAAAAATATAATTTTATTTATTTTAGTAATATTATATGCTAAATAATATACATGTACAATTGACAAAACGCCTAAAACAAAACTATGTAGAAATTAGAAAGTAGGTTTGTGTTTGTATTGGGTGCAACTCAATGTAACTTTTAAACGCCTTCGTAATTTATATAATGATAAAAAGATTTCTCATTAATATAATTTTTATATTAAACAAACTACAATCATTGTGTATATAATTAGTTATATTTATGGATAAAAATATCTATTATTATACGATATTATAATAATAGAATTAGATAATAGAATATTATCTATTTAATTATTCTATGAAACACTGGACTACCAACAGGATAGTTAAAAAAAAATAGTTTAGTATTTAAATTGCTTAGATAAATTATTATAATATTATAATATAAAAAGTAATAATAATAATAAATACATTTTATAAGAATTTTATGTATGATCAGTGAAATAATTACAAGACTTGATAAATAATAAACATAGTGTTTCATAATATTTTATAACTATATAGTAAGATAATATAAAATATAAATATTATTAAAGAGATGGTCAAAACAGTAAAAAAAATCATGTTTACATTATAATATTCAATTGAAAATTAGAATGGAAAAGTAACTGTCAATTTTAATTCTAGAAAATGTACACTGGCATAAACAAAAAACTCTATCTTTAAAATGAACAGAATTACTGACAAGGAATTTATCAAGTAGATGAAATATTTAAAAACGTCCGAATAGTTTATATTTATTGTACGTATTGGCTACCAAATGAAACTTCAAAACTGTCAAAATTTACAAACAGCTATAAAGATTATGGTATAGAAACCATTGAGGATGACAACTAATAATACCTAGTTTCATTTGAAACAACTTCGTCTATCACACAAACTAGTTATACATATCTACTGTTCAACTAACAAACAGTCTTCAATTATATATATATATATATATATTAATAACTACGTGTTGGTCTATGTGGTTGTACTAGTAAATACTAGTAAATGGTAATTTCAAGTTTGGTAACAGATCTCGGGGCTGCAGGTGCTCTGTTTATCGAGGAACTTCAAAATCAATATTTTCATTTTAGGTACTAAACCGTTTTAGTTATAGGCATAATTAAATTTTCAAATTAGCTTTTACGTAATAGGTATAGATGATTATAGGAATATTTGTAACTAATTTTCTTGTTATAACTCTAACATATTATTATAATAGATATGAAAAAAATAACTTTAATATGAATTGAAAATATAATGAATTATTGTAAAAAAAAAAAGAATTACTTTATGAATATTTATTTGAGACTATTATCTGAAAAATCATTCTCTGTTTAATTCGAATAATAATAATAATAATATATATTACGCATAACTATATAAGGCGTAAACATGATGAAACAATTTTGGTTGTAGTACCTATGTAGTTTAATGGTATTAATCTCACTCGTGTTGGTTTTATAGGTTAGAAATATAGTTGCAGTTAATCGTCTAAACAGTTTCTTGGCAGTGGCAATAAATATTAGATTTCTTATTTAACTTACCGAAAAAAAATTATTTTAGGAAATATTGTTAGCTGAAAACATTAGAGGAAACCAATTACACACCGAAAACTGAGTATAAAAGAGATTTCTGATCTCTGACTACGCTACGTTGGTTCTGTATTAATATATAATAATGTTAGATGCACGAAAAAACAATAGCACTGAATTCATTTTAACGTGAGCTTCACAATTTTGAATGGTATTTTGGTTTGTTATAGTGTAAAGTTGATGAGAAAGTAAAATGATAAAATAAATAAATAATTTTAGTTTTCTTCAAACGAACTTTTGAGAAAATCAAATGAGAAATAAGTAAATAAGATAAGTATAACATTTTAAATTTTCAAATAATAAGTAAACGTAATAATTTCAATGTATCTAATTTCACTCACTTATTTCTAAATATTTTTGATGCACTGGATCATATTCATCCCATGTGACGCTTCGAAACCTGTTTCGCTCTTTGGATCCGGAATCTGGCTTATCATCGTGATCGTTGGGATCCCTAGAGGGAGAAAAAAATACATACAGTTTTAAAAATAATCGTGCAAGAAAAACGAATGTCAGGAGACAAATTTATTCACAATGGATATTATTCGTTTACAAAGCACATTTGTCTTTTAGACAACCGATAAGGACATTTTTTCCCATCTATCCTCCCCTATAGCTTTTACTGGAAACAAACAACAAAATCCCAAAAGCGTTTTCTAATTTCAAGGCCTGGGGTATATTTCAGTATTATCCCGATTGTAACCCTTCTACCACTAGCCTCAAGTAGTGCAAGCCAATGTGTCCAGTGTATTAAAAAGAAGTAGGTTGGACACACCGAAATAAATGAACATTTTATTATGTAAAAGGTTCATTTATCATTCAGTATAACATTTGCAAAGGATCTCCGTATTTTTTTACTACACTGTTTTCGTATTAAACACGTACAAGAAGCACATCGACAATCGGTAGGGCTTAAATATATCCAACGACAATATTAATCGAATTTGATTGAAATCTTTTGAGATAATAATATACATAAAATGTTAACAACTATACATTTTTATTAAATTAAATTTTAACTATCAAGAAAAGGGATTTAATCTTGAATAACTTAAAACATTTTTTGGTCTTGAATATTGTTTTTTTTATTGTCTACCAAAATTGAACGCAACTGTTTTTCTCGCACCGGAAATTAATATTTAAAATCTACAGAAAAAAAACATCAAGTTTGCTTTAATAATAATATAATAAATATAAGTTATCATTTGAATTTTACTTATTTATTCACTTATATAGATATATATTTATACTATATATTGTATGGAAGTATGGAACAGTAGTACGTATCAGAAAAAATTGACGGTTCATAAAATGTATACACCTATTTTTAGTTTGTGACACATTTTTTTTCAAGTATTTTTATTATTTCATTGATATGATAAATGTTATATTTTGATTTAAATGTCTTAAAAAACATATTTTAAAATGATTAATTATTTAATTTTAATATTAAGTAAGTACTTATAACTATAGGCATTTGACATAATGTAATTATTATCACTTAAAATCAGACCTTTAATGTACCTAACTAATAATTATAAATGGATTTCAAATTTTTGTGAATTGTATAGCATGTATAAATAAATATATAAAATATATTATGATTTCTTAAATTGTATGATTTATTAAGAAATTACAATTATTATATCCAACAAAGGATAAACTGCATTATTTGGATTAAATGAGTTATGGTGAAAGGCTTATTATTTATCATACCAAATTAGTAATTTTATAACTGTTTTTTTATCCTTCCAGATTATAATTGTGTGATTCAGTAAAATCAAAAAATACATGTGAAATTGTATTTGTATATTTTGTATATATTTTTAAATTAATGGAGTCTTAATAAATGTATACGTATATTATAATATACGTACTACGATTTAATTGACGTTAATATGGTTACTACAGATTTAATATGGGTTAAAAATTAACTTTGTTTACCATGTCTAAAACTTTATTTAATGATCTCAACAATATTAAAATGTTCAATGTTTTTGATTATTCTAATATTAAATCTATGAAGACGTCCATACGGATTTATAAATAAGAAATTAAAATGAAAACCACAATTTATTTAAAATTTAAAATTTTAAGACTAATTCAATTTTCTACTCATTGTCAAACTATTCAGCTATTAACTATGATGATTAGGTGTCATCTAGACTTAAAACTATAGATACTTTTAATAGTGAATGTAACATTACACGTTATAATTATACAACATGAACCATATTCAGTTGAAGTTTTGAGCAATTTCCTCAAGACCAAAATGGGTGAATGGGTATTATAGTACGAGTATAAAGTAAAAAAAAAAAAAAAATATAGATAAAAACTTGTTGTCAAATGGTAGTTGTTATCCTCGGGTCTAAAAATTGTTCAGTACACTTCTGAATATAGCAATCACTAAGATTGAATCTCTTGTATAATGCAAAAATGCTTTATATTTATTATTAATTTATCTTACCACTAAAAATAATACTGATAATCGTTGTTTTATATACATTGCAGTAGAACACACGTTATACTTTGTATTTTTTTCAGCTTATATAGTTAAAAAAAAATTAATCATCTATTTTGATGTATTATTGTAAGGTAATGAACAAATAATTATTAATTAATAAGCATTTTTAGTTCGAATGAGCAGGGTAGTCAAACACAACTTTTGTTGGTTACCTACACTTGCCGTTTTACTACACTCATAAAATTGTTTTCAATAAAAATCCATTACAATAAAAAATAGTAAAAGATGATATTTTATAAAATGTTGTTTTATAAATATACTAAATTTAAAAAAATTATTTTCAAAAATGTAAAAATTTTCTTAAAAAAATATAGGGTAGTTAATGTAGTTAATGGAATATTCTGAATAGAGTATAAATGCTTAAAAGTCACCTATGTATATACATTCATACACTCGTCGCTGATCGTTACTTTATTCCGTTACGTTTTTCTTTAACATTTTTAAAAACCAAAGTGGTGAAAAGTACGACGTGTGGTGACGTCGGTACAGCCGCATTAATTAATAAACAGCTTTGGCCTAGAAACTATTTTCAAAAGCCGTGAATAGTGTAATATAATGTCGTTTATGGTTTTTATACGTTTTATACGTTTACATCATAATAACGCATTTAAATGGTGAAGGTGATCTGGTGATGATGCGTAATCGTGTAGAGTTTTTGTGCAAGTATTAAATACCCTCGCGAAAGGGCGAAGTTAATTTCACCATTTAATTGTCTTATTCGTGCAGTGCATAATTTTGATTTAATTCAATGAAAAATTACTCCTTCTCGATATGTTGGGATTAACGAGCTCATTGCTATCGGTGTTGTGAGTTTATCTTGTACAATCGCTAATCGTCGTTGACAGAAACAACATTTACATTTACGAGTATATTATAATATATTAGGTAGTTATTGATGATGGTGATGATTCAATATTTACCCATATGTACTATGTACAGTGAAACGTAAATATCTTTATGTTGTATTACAATAATATAAAAAAATGATTTATGATGTTTAAGTTCACAGTATGAGGTAATATATGGATGTGTGCGATGAAGCGATTATTAGGTTAGGATAGGTGCCCGTCGATAGTATGGACACATTTATTTTTTACGACAAAATAGTAGCAACATACGCATAAATACATATCTATTCTATTCCGCATTCGTATAGATATTGCTCTGTGAAAAATCGAACACCGCCGTTTTTTCAGGGATTACGTTTTTTACGGCGCATTCTGGTATGTACATGCATACAGTTGATAAAGTATACACCATGCCGTGGAAATTACTTGGACGTATATCATATAGAATATATTATTTATCGCATTGAAGTCACTCGTAAGTGTTAGATAGATGGTTTGAAACTTATTAATGTCTAATACCTAATATATTGATTATATGCATAATATGGATAATACTTTATTCCACTGAATTTGTCTTCAATATATAGCTATTTATATTAAAACGATAAGAAATATACGCGCGTGTGTGTGTATACGATTTGTTTTTTTGCTGCCCGATTAAAATAATTATTATCCTCAGAAACCGACAAACTTCAACTGCAAAAACCCTATTAAATTATTAGTCATGTTTTATCTCATCAAACCCTCCGCCAGTGTGTAATTAAGGTCAACCTCGATAGTATTATTTTCTCTGTCCTCGGATATATTTTTTATTTTTCACTTTTGCTTTCCCTTGCGCTCACCAAGAATATACACGTATATTATAATATTATGTACATATTATAATATATTGAACAAACTGGCGAAGACGGTCTTATAGGGTTCACCCCGTCGGACAGGGCAATGTATACAGATAGAAATTGTTTTTAATTAACCGCAAAAATTGTCGTTCATTACGACGATCCACACTTCCAACCCATCGTTGGTCGTCCACTCGAGGCGATTACGGGTGGCACATCCTGCTGTCGCTGGTCTCAACATTCACGCGGACGTTTTGAAATAATTTCACGTACCCATTATCAACCCCATCAACATCCACCACAGCTCTTTCACAGCGTAAACAACTGTTCCTGACGCTTTCGACTTAAGCGTTGTTGAATATACTTATCGCAGTCTACTGAATGCCGATCCATTAAATTTTACACCATATGAGTATTGTAGAGCTAAAAAAAATGCGTCGATTGTTATAGTCGTCAAATCGTATCGGTTCCGTGTTTAATAAACATTAAAAGATGTAATCATATACGCATACGAATAAGATAAATGCAACGCATATCGGTGGATATGAAATATATCGCATCGGCATGTCTACTGTCTAGGACGTATCGAAAACAACGACGTGGCAATTCGGGCAGTGGATCGAGTGGATAAAGTGGGTGGTGTCCTGGGTTTACTGTTCAACGGTCTAAATACTCGATCGATATTGTTTGTAGTAGTTGGCTTGTAATTTTCACACAATATTTTACATAGTATACAAATAAGCTACAGTCTAATGTTTTATTAGAAATTTAAATAATATTATAATATTCGAGGAACATTTTTTCAATAGTAAGTAAGTAAACCATTCTGAATTTTTAATTTAATTTTGATTTTTAATTTAAATAATGATCAATCGTTAGAGCTCATAAACTGCAAAATCTTTTAAATAGTATGTAACGAAAAATTGGAAGACCTGATTGTTATTCTACCTACTAACCAACTTGATTGTAGGTGATTGTTTAATCTCCGAGTTTACAAAGGTTAAATTATAAAATATTTTTTTAAGTAAGTTGATTATTGCAAAAAAATACTTATTAAATAATCTGTATAATATTATATGAAATAATAAAATACTACTAAATTAGTAGTACTAATAAAGAATATTATATATAAAATACCAGAGAACAATACTATAGGACTATAGAAGACAAGTATTATTTAAAATTAGCTCTGTCCAAATATTTAAGCCTAACCATAATGGAAATATGTTAAATAAAATCACGTCTGTAGAGATTAACGATAATCTCAATTTCTGAGAATTTGTAATGCGTGAAGCCTGACTAGTTTAATGGTTTTAATAAAATCCATAAAAGCCTAATTAAATTTAGTTTATAGATGCTTTGCTTTGCAATACATTATGATATAATCAGTTGTAAAATTATGTAACACAATTGCACATCATTATAAATTAATATAATTTATAATATAAAAGAATAAAAAAAATGTATTAAATATTTTGCATGTAATATTAATTATCAAAAAGGTCAAATGTCTGGAAAATAAAATGAAAATTATCATGAAGCATAACTAAATAAATATGTAATTATTTGAGAAACCATAAAAATGAATAAATAGTTAACTTGTTTTTACATCATAATAAAAATACATTGAGATATGTTTCATAATATTATGCATAAATCAATAGTAATTAAAACAATTTTTATTTATAGTGCCTTGAAAATGTAATTTTAATTTTAAATACAATTTAATATGTTAAATTTGTTCTGCATTTCTTATTTTATTAACTCTTAAACTTTAATTTTCAATTTATTTTTTATTTTATTAATTTAGTTTGTAAGATATGAAGTTACACAAGCGTTAATAAAATTGTTGTCTCCGTCTTACACGCGCGTAATATTTCAGATGTATTAACAGAAGTTTACATTTAATTTTGTTACTTTTAATATTAGAATAAAATGACCTATTATCAAACATTATTGTAACAACACTATTTGTGCTATGTTAGAGCTGTTTTTATTATGTTTTAATTTTGAAATGAATTATCAGTGCGTAAAATATTACAATTTAAAAATCTTCATAATTCTGTTTAAAATTAAAATATATAATATGACTAGAATTGTAGAATACCATTATATTATAGTACAGTGGTTCTTAAACTGTCCCCAGGGAGGTCCATATACTCATTTCGGAGCTTCGTGGCTGCCTTAATACATAACACACGTCAATGCATGGCATGAGTGCATTATTAAAATATTATTGGGTTATTATAATTCTTTTTTTTCAAAGAGATTCAACACCATCCATCACATAAAGTAAATAAAAATTAATTTTAAGAATATTAAAAAAAATAAATAATTTATATATTACATTTTTATAAAAAATTAACTGTAATAAAAATAATTATAAATATATATGTTTTGTATGTTCACTTAAGTAATTTGTAATATAAAAAAAATAAATATTTTAATTTTAGTTATGAGAATAAAAGATGTTTTGTAAAAACAAAGATATTTGAAAAAATTGGTAAGGGGATCCGTGATTCCTAAATATCTTTCATCATGTTAATGTTAAATAATATGCAATATTTGTATTAGTTAAAAAATACATGAATAATTTTTCAAATTTTTTTTTAAGAAATGTCCAATAATAAAATTTGAAAGCTTATACATATTATGTATAAATATATAATTAAAACATATAATGCATTTAAAAAAAATGCTCAAAGTTTAAATTTATTTTAAAACATTAAAATCATTTCAAATAATTCAAAATCAGATGAAATACATATATATTTTTTTCAAATCAAAAACGGAAAACATGATTTGAAATCTTATAATTTTAATAATTATTGATCTATTAATTTTTACTCGGAACTCTTTTTGAACAGATTTTAAGACAAAAATGTACGTCATCATTTGTATTACAGTAATAAATTTATTGCAGGATAATTTTATTTTAAAATAGTTTTTTTTGTTTTTTCACAAAATGATATAAAATTTTCATAAGTGGCTTTAACTATATTAAAATAGGTGTAAAACATCATATGAGAAACTTTATAATCATGTAAAAGTACCACAAACAATTATTTAAATATAAACAAAATATCATTAATATCTTACTTATTCCGTTTATGCAATATTTATCAAATATTTATACACATCCTTATTTGTTTGGTTTTTAATTATTATTATATACTTTAGCCAGTTACAACTTATACATATTTATGAATTCTTAGAGTATAATTCAAAAAGTTAAATTATTTCTGATAATTCTTAATGGAAACGTTCCAAGATGGTGTTATATTTTTTTGTCCCTATTTTATTTATTTTCTTTTGTTTTTTAATCCAAAACGAGGCAGATGTTTTTGAACAAAAAAATGATTGGTGAGCTCAGTGTCGGTGGTATTGCTTTTGCCGTTACGAAGGGTCCAAATCTCTTAATTTCCGAACACTCATAACTTTCACGGGTCCGTAAAAATAATCTAAAATATGTTAGTAATTGAATTAAAAAAAAAAAAAATAATAATAATAACAAAATAACAAAAAAAAAAAACAAATAATAATAAAGTTTATGTAGTGGCGACAAGACAGTGAATCGAAAGACAGTTTTTCGTTTAATATCCTTTTGAAAATTATGCTAAAAAGAATTCGGCCGAGTGAAACATTGATTTTTTACTGGAAGGAGTGTGAGGCAACGTGGGTATCCGACGTGTATTTATACTTATACTGTATATAGTACATATACATGTAAACATATCACATGTTACGAGTATATGCAATATATTATTACATATATAGTGTATTGCTTTAATATTACAATCACCTGAGGCCTGCAGCTTGCGGGGCGACCGTTTTTCACCTTCTACTGTACAACCACCACGATTCCACCACGTAGATCGCTAAACAATGGGAGATAATAATAACATGTTCTACAACAATGAACGATAAATCGCTACTGATGGGGAGGGAACTGTAGGAGAGTTAAAATTAATTTACAATGAAACCGTGCTAGAAGACTTGTAAGGCCAGGAAATATTATTGGTAAAAATTAATTTATAATATGCACTAAGTTATACGTATTATACTTATGTGGTAGGTATTAATCTAAATGATAAATGCAATGGAATCATTTGTATAAAACGGGCAAATTTTCATACTTGATTGTGGATTAATTGATATAAGACTGTATTGAAGTGAGTTTAGGTGCAAATATTTTATCCATCGTGTTAATATTCAATTATGAGCTCGGAAAAATACATAATTTATTAGTATAAACATTTATTGCGCTGAATAATATTCTGGTCATTAAAAATATAATTATTGTTATAAATTATTTAATAAGCCTGGGAAATTTCTAGGTAATTTTATTTTCAATCTTAATCATTATATGAACACTTTATTAAATATTTTAATCCGTTTATATTTTTAATTTTAATTGTGTAATATAATATAAGATAGAAAAATGTAAAAAAAAAATATTGCTTTCTGTCGAAATATCTATTAAAATGTTAATATTTTTATGATGAAAATCATTTCTATGAATTATTTGTATTTTTATTTCACGGTGATTCGAATTCAGTTCGAGCATTAAGTCTGATTGGAAGAGCCATGTTTATTAGAGGCGCAATATAACTAAAAACTGAAATTATTATGAATATTATGCAAATCAAATATTAATATTAAATTGGTATAATATAAATTAAATTATTTAGGAATGATATTTATCTTTAATATCTACTTTTTTTTATCGCAAATTATTTTTATTGTGTTAATATACAGATTATTCCTAGGGAAAATTTGCTGTTGATTTTTACGAATATGATAACGATATAAGTAGCCGATACAAAACAAAGTAATAGTGTACAATATTTTATTTAATTCACATCGGTTAACGTATTATAATATTTTATATGATTTAAAAAAATACATTTACTAAATGCAACAATACAAGTAAAATATGTTCGTATTATATGATTATTGTTTATGTATGTAAATATGCGATGAGAAACTTTCTGAAAAATTCTAGGTTGGAATTTCTAATGAACCTCTTATGGTTATATAATATTATATACTTCAATACTGTTAAATAAATGTTCCTTATTAAAAGTTATAGAATCATCGTGTATATCTTATAGCAAGTGATAATGCTCTATCTTGTCAAATTATCTGCTTTTCTTAAACCGTTAAATGAAAATTATGGAACATTTTGAGAATACGTCATAACTCCTGATCAAGTTTCAGATGCCTTGTTAGTTGAGCTCGTTACATATATTACAGCTTTTAACTCCTCTGATCGGGTTACACGGTATCCTGCTTTTATTTTTTTTTTAAACTCTATTAACAACGTCTCTAATATCTTAAATTTCTAAACATGTCATACCATTGAAATAATTTAAAACACATTATTTTTTTTACGTCTTTGTGTTATAAATTATAAATTTATTTGTATCCAATAAAATAATAATAATAATTTATATATTATTGATTAAAATGAAGCCAAATAAGAGTTAAATTCTTAGCTATAAATTATCATTCTTTTATAAATGTTTATATTCTCATTTTATTTTCAGATATATAATTTATAAATTGTCTTAATACAAACTACTGTCATATCTAATAAATATTTTATAAACGCAATTTATAACCAAAATCACATGGTATTTTTTCAAATTTTGATTATGGTAATATTGGTGGTTTAATAGTATTAAAGTTAACATATTATGATGTATACTAGTATTTGAATAATCCGTGTATGTACGCGTACCATTTAATAGAATAAAGCTAGATTGGAATAAATGGAATGAAATGAAAACGTAAATAATGTAATACGCATTTAAAATGCAATTAGTTAATTATGATAATAACTGATCAAAAAGTATTGTTAAATGTAATTAAAAGTTGAAACATCATATGAAATGAATAAAAAGTATTCTCATCGGAAATTAAAATTACCTAAATCATTTTAAAATAAATTGAAACTTCTTTTCAAATTAATGCAAGCTGCGAATTAAAAAAAAAATTGTATTATATGTATGCGTACACTATTATTTAATAACAAATTATCTATAATTTATTGGTACTATATTAACAATCAATAATTAAAGATGTTACCTTTTCATAATTTTAAAGGTATGATAGAATATATAATAAAAACGTAACACAGTTATACGATAAATGATATTATCAATAAATCCATTGACATTCTATACAAAAATTCTGAAATCTAATAAAATATATTTTAAAACAGTATTTACATGATTTTCGTTAAACTTATTACTTAAAATAAAAATATTGCTATATTTTATATGGTTTTACCGATGTCGTTGTCATAATATATAGTAAAACGTTCATGATTTTAATATTTTTTCGAAGAAATTTATATTTCAATTTAAAAGTGTCAGTTTAATTTTTTTTTTTTTTTTTTTTGGAAAAAGAAATTTTAACTGCAATGTTGTAATAAACATTTGTTCATAAAACTAAAAATAATTTTGATAGGAGGTACATTACAAGTTTACTTACCCAGTTCTTGCAAAATTTCCCAAGTAGAGTATCATAGCGTCAGACAACAAAGCTTCTGCTTTTGTAAAATTTCTGGAAAAATGATTCATACCATCAGTTACCATCGGGGCGCCGAACATATATGGAAGTTCTTCTCCATGAGCAGTACCTATTCTCTATAAGGAAAAAAAAAATTATGTATTAATATCACATTCGAATAGTTTTTATTATGTTACTTGTGAATACAAATTATAATAATACATTTTTAAAATGTATTTTAGATAGTTAAAATAGTATTCATAATATAAATATAATTAATTAATAATTTATTTTAATTAATTTGATCTATAAATACATTTTATTAAATCTAAATTATAAAAGTACATTATAACTTATTTGATAGAATAGTATTTCATTGTAATTGTCCTTGTTCATGCGACTAGCATGTTTAACATACTATTTTTTTATTATTGGTAATATAATAAAATATTTACTAATATCATAAAATGTATCTAAAATTTATGAATAACAATATATTTTTATATTGAGAGTATAAACAATTTTACTAAATAAATATAGATACAAGGAACATGAAATAATAATTTTAATAATAAATCATAATTTTAAAAGTGTTTATATATAAAAAAGTTAATTAATGAAAAAAATATTGCAGGAAAATTTAAACATAAACCTATAATTATTTAAAACTAAAATTATGTTTTTATTAAAAATTTAATAAATGTATTTACTACGATTATAAATATCCAAGAGATTATCAAAATATATTCATAATTTAAAATTATTTGGTATTAATTTAAAAAAAAAATAATACTAGAATATAACTTGAAAACAAAAGTCTCTACATTTTTAAGTTATTAAGTATGGTATTATATTCTAAAATACACAACATTGCACTTAGACTTTCCCCCATTGCAACACTTATTCTAGTTATTCTTATTTATATAAATATACGTAAAAGAAAACAAAATAAGGATTTAAACCATGAAACCCAACGATAAATTAAACTTAGAATGATTAAAATATATTAGAATGAGTACCAAGATTAAAAATTACACAGATGTAAAAGAAAAAGCTCTAAATGTTCATAAAGTAACATTAATTTTTATTTAACATTTAGTTATAGAAAATTTGGGGGAATTTTAGACAATTGGAGTACCTATTATAATTTTATAAATCATCGTATTTTAGCAAAATACATGATACATTGATACTTAATGATGTAATGTTATATATTATTTTATATTTAATTATTTTTATTTCATATAAAAATACGAGTAGTAATCTATGGTAGAAAAATATTATATTATGTATAAAAAATATAAAAAATATTTTTCCACTTATTTAGGTTAAATATGATAAGCTTTATGTATTTTATTATGTTACTATGTGTTCCATTTAATAGAAAAAAAAAATGAAAATAGGAATACATGTGAATAGGTTTTTTACGAAAATACATAACTATTATTGTTGACCTGTTCTGTTAATCTTAACTTTAGAATACATTTTGATAATCATTAGAGAAAATGTTGAATTTTTATAATGTATTTTTAAAGGATATTATTTTTATGTTTTAGATAAGCAATCAAAAATCTAATCTGCAAGGGAAAGAACTCGCATCATTTTATAATCAATATTTCTACTTCTCTATTTAGAATCAAAAAATTAAATCATTATATTAGATTACACCATTTTGTAAGATTCTACAGAATATTGAATATTTTATCATACACCACATTACAAGTTTATGTTTTTTTTTTTTTTTTTTTTTACAAAAATTCTATCTTAATGAGTTTTTAAACACCTAATATATATATTATTTACGAGTATATTATACTAGCTATACCCGTGCACTTTGTTACCAGTACAAAATACGTCTGTGTTAAATTTGGTTCTTTAATGCTAACATCAAGCATAACGCATATGGATAACTAATAATTTTGGTTTGCTAATTTTGTGTATAGATGATATTACTGACGTATCAACTTAACATAACTTCTCCCATACAGCGTCGTTTTTATTTTTTGATAATTTAATAACAGTTTATTTTTAAGTTACTTTTTTTTTTTTTTTTTGTTGTTGTTGTTGAACGATCTAATTTTTTTTCTTTTCATTCTGAATCAAAAATCAACATCTTATAAAATTTCAATAGTGTGAAATAAAAAAAAAAAAAAAAAATTGTTGTATTGTTATAACTTGTATTACATCAGCTATTTACTGAAATAATAATTTCTAATAAAATTCATAATTGGTAATATGAATGAAATAAAAAATATCTTTATGTACATTTTTCTGATAATTTAAAAAATTAATAACTCAATTTTTAATTAATTTATAGAATTAGAAACTTAAAACTCTTAAGCCTTGATCCAAGATGAACTTAAAAAAGCAAAATAATCAGACAAGTAGTTTCAGAGAACATGTGTGACAAGAATTTTTGTTTTCATATTTATATAGATTATGTTACTTAATAAAAATGTGTTGAATAGTTATTTAATATTTTATCAAATTTTACCTAAATTATAATATATAATAATACAAACAATTCGTAATTTATTTTTAGTTGTTAATTCTTTTTTTTTTACTAAACTACTATTATTTTCTTTGTGAGTATTAATATTATAGTTTTGACCTATAAACACTGTTTGTAAACATATTTTAAATTATTAATATAGATATTCAAATTCAAATAAATTATATTAATATAAATGTGTAACTTTTAATATTTTAAGATTCTTTTCTTTAAGTAGTGGTTGTTAGTTATTACATATTTTATATACATTATTAACAGTGTATAAAGTTAATTCATATTATTGTGTTAAATTAGTATATATTTAATTAACAGCGATATGATTTTATTTGATCTTACAAAATAGAATAATTCTATGTTTTATACAACCGATAAACATGTATCAATGCACATAATATATTAGTTTCATTTTATTTAAATTTTTGTACGTTAAAGAAATATGTATACAAATCTAAAAACTCAAAGTATACAACATCAGTAAACAAATAATTAATCCGTAGTTAAGTCATTCAGAAGAGCTTGATCGATTAACTGGAATCTAAAATTACTTGTTCCTTTTTAGTTTCAACAACAATAACAAACTCTACCAAGTATATTGTAATAGTTATTGGGTAACCTTATTAAAGCTTAACGACGTCGATGCATTTAAATGTTTTTATTCCGAATAATCTAACAAGTAACTATGTAGATTAGTTATAAACTTAAATGTTGATCGATTTAGTTCATGTCTTTCTTATTTTTTTATTCATATAATATTTTATACTTTGAGGTTGTAAAGTATGTAAGTGATTGTATTTTAAAGCGTTTTATATAATATGTACAATACATTGATGTTTGTTATTTTTTTTTATGGAAATATTTGAATATACTTTGTTTATTTTTTATTAAAACTAATAAATATTCTTTTTACAGTTAATTAAAATATATTTAACTTGAATAATAATTTCTAGTGAATGGCGACAAAATATCCCTTGCTTAACTAATTTTAAATTCAGATCAACAAATTAATTTTAAATTTTTAAAAGGATACAATATGAATATTTTGCTTTAGGACATGAAATTATGTTATTGGTGTATTGTTAACTTCCGTTACGGTTAAACCAACACAATTTATAATAATAATACTCGTATAATATATATTTTATTGTACTCGTCAACAGTTTCAAATGTAGGTAAGAGAATATTATTGTGTTGTATAGAAGCGTTTGTTTATTGTATGTGTGTTTTGAGCACCTACGAGTAGTTGTATACGCCATATACGTGTAGGTACAAAGTTCATACTCAACGACCTGACTCGAGTGTAAGTCTTCGTCGGCAGCACGCGTGATTTTTTTGTGTCCAATTTAAAATATTCTTCCGCCAACTGTTGGTGAATCTTGCACTTGCCACGACAGTCACAGTCACTCGAAATTTGTCATTGGACATGACCAGTTGAAAATCCCACCGACGTCCAACATTATACTATTATATTATTATAATATTAAATCATCTGATTTGCGTTATTAGCATAAAGCAACAGTTTTATGAGCGCAGTACATTTTGACACTCAACGTTTTTAATGCCTATTAACCAGACACTGGTGCCACACGCACACACAAACAGATATTTATATGGTCATAAACTATAGGTAGAGGTACCTGCTGGTGAATTATTACGGTGTTTAATTCGGACCCGCTGGTGCTGACTTTAGCACTTTTCGTGTGAAACGGCCGTGTAAAATTGTTAAGCTCCCGAAAACTTGTTTGTATTATTTTTTTATTTTATTTTTTTGTTTCAAATACGTATTAGCGGTCGTCGCCGTGCACTTGGCACGATGTAGTATTATTGTACTTGTATAAACGAGAGTGTCCGAATCTAATTCGTCGGTCTGCCAGACCGCAACACATAATATATATACATATTATTACACCTATGTATATGAATTTGGCGTCAACATACATACGCTACGCATATTATGATAATAACACGGAACAAAAATGTTTATCACCTATACGACTGACTAACGTAGTTCATATATTTTTCTTTTTATTTAACAGAAAAAATATCGTACATTTTCAACTCTTAAATATTTTATTCGTTGTTGTATATTATATTTTGTATGCTTTATGAATGCTTTTTTTTTTTTGTATCTTATTTCAGAAACTTTATCCTAGATCGTTAATCATGAAACTAAAAACATAATTTTATTTATTCTTTTTATAAACGTGCAAAATTTAGTTTTTTAATTTTATTTTTTAACACTAGAAATAAGAATTGTCATACTTTCCGTTGGTTTTAAATGGTCGGGGGTTATGAACAACGACACTTGAATTAACTATAAGATTTTTAAACCTAAATGTAAATTTTGATATCAATGTCTAAACACACCATATTTTAATTGCGATCTAAAAAACATCGATTTGTATTTACCGAGTTTTATCTTACTATAAGTGAATAAGTAATTTAAAAAAAAAATTATATTATTTCAAATAATATGGTCAATTGAACTATATTATAAATAATAATCATTTAAATTTTGAGTAATGTTATTATAAATTATTTAAAATTATTCGTTGAAAACAGTATATTATGTACAATTACTATTCTATTGTTCACTACAAATAGAATCAATTGTCTAATCTTTTTTGTCATTGTACGTCAATGATTTTATTTTTTATTTATTTTCTTTTATTGTTATGATTTTTATACCCAAGGACTACCTCTGTGACAAATGATAATCCTATAGAAGTATAGAAAATAGACACAAACGCGACGTATGTAATTTATTTATACTTAAATGCAATGATGTCAATAATTTTTATTGCAAAGTCTTTTCCCGTAGTTTTTAATTACATTTAATTTATAAAAGCATTAAAGTGTTCATATATATATATATATATTCATTTACTATTTTAAAATTCACACGTATTCAATTATTAATGAATTAAGTTAATGGAAATGTTTACCGTGAAACATTTCGTTTGTATGTAGCACATATATTTTATTTACTCATAATTGCAAAGATTCTATAGTTAAATGTGTAAATATTGAATTTTAATTAGAAAACCACAGAGTCACTAAGTCATTGAACATTTGTGTTTTTATTTTAGTTGTGAAATTTTCTAACTAACCCCCTTTAAGCAAGATCAAAATATATAACTTGGTTTACGAATTTTGTACAAAAAAAAAAAAAAATTAACATAAAATATAAAATAAATTATTTATAGAAAGGATTCACCAAATGTTATTTTATAAATAATTTATCAACTTATCTATTATTTTGTGACTTGTTTTAGATTAAAACACGAAGATTTTAATTAATTGAAATTGAATCTATTATATTATACATTTCAATTTATGGATATATACACATTTCATTTTTAATTGAAAGCAATTTATACTTGAACGAAATGTGGAATTTATTTTGTATATCATAAATTAATTTAGTTAACGACAGAATTCTATGTCATACCAATCATTTTTTTTTTATTATTATTTTACATATAGTTAGTTGTACATTTTCAATTGAAAGTTAATGAATAATTGAATTGAATTCATTACTAAAGTCAGTTAATTGTAGGTATTTATTATTATTATTAAATGTGGTCATCATAACTTTGATGATAAATATTATTTTCAAATAATTTTTAATTGAAAACTTCTGCCAGACGAAGAGACAAAAAAAATTATTCTAATAACAGTAATAACTATAAAAAATTAATTTCCCGTATTTTTGAAGTATGAATCTTGATATAAACTTAAAACTCACAAATTCAAATTTGATAAACTTACAATTAGTTGAATCAATCATACTATTTATTTTATTAGTGTATTTTCTTGTTTATATAATATTTTTATATGCATATAGAACAAAATAATAAAATAAATAAATAATAATTATTTAATTTATTATTCATTTTTAAAATAATAAAAAAGTATTTCTTTTTTCGATAAATGGTATTTTATAGATTAAGTTAGTAATTCAGAATTATTTTTTTTTTCAAACACAAATTATTTGAAATTAATCTTATTACCAAAAGGTTTGTTTCGTATAAATGTATTTTTATTGTTTAATTATATTTTTACTAACTGTCTTTGAATTATTATATTATTACTCTAATTTTATAATCAAATTAATTTAACGTCTTAAGAATTTTAATGCTACATTTAGTGCGTACATTTTGAAATTTATATTATTTGTATAAATTCATTTGTGTTATGAAAGTTATTTATTTAATTCACTAAATCTTAATAATTTATTAAATCTAAGCGGTAGAATTGTTGTAATTTATTTTTAATATATTAAGCAATTTAAAATATATTTCTGGATTAATTTTATATTTGTTTGTTTTAACTACCTATTACCATTAAGATATTTATATGTTTCATTAAATTCGGATTAAAAAAAAGTACTTTGAGTATAATAATTATTACATGCTTTGCGCTATGAAAAATTACATTTTTGACGAGTTAAATACTTAAAGCGAATTCCCGTCAGTGAAGTTGGATTATACATACTGAGCGTCACAAAAGACCTATAATGGTGCAATATAAGTCTCGAGAAATAAATAACCGTCGAAAATCTATTCTAATCCATTGCAATGTCAGAGGGTTAAAAACATACGAATAAATCTATCTATACGTGGTGCACAAGTGCGCGTTATATATATTATTTCCTTATCACATTTTCTTCTTTCTTTTGACCTGCTCGTACTTGTACAAATGGCAATACTTCTTTGGTATTTTACCCATTCCAATACATTTAATTTCGCCGTATCAATTACTCGTGGTTTTTCTTCTTTTTTTTTTTTCATCTCATTTGACGACACCGATAAATGAAGTACGTTGTATTTATATACAAAATCCGAGGCTATCAGAAACCTCAAGTTGTAAAGAATTCAGCAAAAATTTCTGTCACGCGGTATTATTGTTTCTTTCTTTTCGTATATTGTATACCCATTATAGTACGTAAATCCGATTATTTTTAATATGGCCTGATGAACAACGACGGATTCTTCATTTAATTTCACTCGCTATCACACGCACAACATGTTCTATTGCGATTTTTAAAGAAAACTGAACCACACATACCAACACGATGTTAATCCCTCCGGGTACACTGTTGCGTACATAGCACACATCGTTTTCATCACACATATACACACATGATATCGGTCCGTAAGTCAGAAACCTCGTTATAGTTAGACGTATTTTTTTCGTCTGACTCCCTAGTATGCAGTCACTTGGGCAGAAAATCCAAAAAGTCGTATATATAATATATTATCTAACCGACAGATCTAATGCGCGTATCACGCGGAAAAAAGAAATGATTATTCTTTTCTCTCGTTTTAGTTTTTTTTTGTTTGTTCACGTCACAGCCTTTCCTACCTAACTTAACCGTTCTTTACACAGTTACACGATGATTCCTATTCCCCTTTCTCCATTTTATTTGTTAGTGAATTCATTTGTATAGAGTATTATCAAGAGTGTATACCACCTATATGTATAATGGTGGTGCGTGATGAACTTAGCAACTAGAAAAGTTATTTGATTTTCGTAACCTATAAAGTAACAATTGTTTTAATTTTTAACGAAAATATGTTTAAGATTTCAACAAGTACTATATTATACATTTTGCGTTTTGTATAAACTCAGTAAAAACTAAATAGTAATTTATATGAACATCTAAACATAACGCATTAAATTTATTATTATTTTTTTTTTTTTCTATTAGATAAAATAGAATATTTGCAATCTGTAATTTATATACATACAATAAGTAAAAATGATAACAAAGAAAAGGTAAGTATAACATGAATGGCGTGAGGAGGGAGGTCCACCAGTGTGGATACCCTCTAACTTGGGGGAAATTAATTATTAAACGAAAAAAATTGTAATTTGTTTCAGGACTTGTATAACTTAACAATTATTATTGATCCATTCAAATTATTTTATCTAAATTTTAAATGCTACTGTAAATAATAGACAATACATTAACTCAATATTTAATATTTTTAATTTTTCAGAACAATTTTATGTGCTTTGAATTTAGAATAATTTTATAGTAACAGAAGATATCTTATTATACTCAGTTGTATTCTACAATATATCTACAATAACTTTAGATATAAACAATAATAATTTAACAAATTGATGTCTTTTAAAGTTATAATTTTAGCTACATTGTACATTTTAATAATACATTTATACAATATTATGCCAGCTTTAAATATAGGTGCTTACCTACCCATCTATTTTCTGACATTTTTTCGAAATATTATTTTGGCTTACTACGTGCCTTGATATATAGCTATATAGTTGCGTGTAGCAAGCGTGTTACACGTACCCTTCATACCCAATGCCATCAATAACAATAATACACGCGCCTGTGTCTTCATACATGTCTATATTTTAAAAAAATATGTGGCCACGTGTGTATGCAATTTGTCAACCTATTCATATTCATATTATTTATACGATATGGTCAAGCGAAACAAAAACGTTGTCTTACGCCGTAACAAATCACAATGTAACTTGTCCAAATACATAATAATGTAGGTTACATGATACTTATATAAAATGTTTGGAATTATAATTTATTATTTGTATTCCGTAGATCATACCAACAACATAAATATGCTATTATGGTGGTTTTGTTCCTATAAAAAGGTCGATAAAATAATAACATAGATAAAAAAATGATGTACAAAGATGTACCGAGAAATTTAATTTCAATAATATTTTTAAAATTTATCTATTTTCTGCAAATGGAAACATTTAGTAAAAACCAACAAAAATATTCAAACGAGTAAAAAGATTTCTCCTTATCTCTTTTATTGTTATCAAATAAAAAGTTGTTTATTTTATTAATTTTAAAAACATAATTCCAAAAAGCTATGGTTAATGTGATAGGCATGTAAATAAAGTAGATATTAACATATTATTCATTAAGTTTCAATTTTTTTCGTCTTTCACTATCTTCCTTATTCTTAATACATATCTTTTTTTTTTTTCTATGGATCGTTTAAATGTATTGATAATCAATAAAAATTTTGAGAAATATAATATTAAGCCAAAGAAAAAAAGTTATGTTAATTGTATTTTCAATATAATTATATATTTAATTTCATTACTATAATTATATTTAGTAGTAAATAAAATAATAGAAAAATAATAAAATATTAAGCTCTTGAATAATGATCAATAATACACGTTTTATATATTTTTGTATTTTAATACAATTCTAACGAAAATAGTTTTGTTATTTCACATTAATGAGCTTTTAAGATGTATCTTTAACTTGAAGTTAAGTCTTAAAACTTTAAATTACATAGTGTTTGTATTTATGATAACCACAAATTTCTATACTTCAAACTTTTGATGAGTTTTCTCAACATCAGTCATTTAATCTTTAATTTAGGTATTTAAAAATATCATATATAATTTTCCTACTATCAAAGCATTGTTCAATTTGTTTATAACGTTTATTGATTAGGTTAAATATTATATAATATTACGAAGAATCATTATTTCAAAAAATTAAATAGTTTTTAATAAAATATGATATTTATGCAATATAATTAAACATATATTTAAATATATATATATAAATAATTTGTGTTTTAAAAATAGATACTATAAGTAAATTAATAATTACAAAAATATTTTCAAACAGTTAATTTTAGTACTTAATTGAACACTTATAATTTGTTAACAAAAACTATATTTTTACGAAGACTTAACAGATTTTAGATTCGTGATCAATTATTAATAAATAATAACCATCTAATAGAATCATATATTAGTATGATATTATAACTTTAGTACTGTTTATTACTATTTATCATAAAACAATACACATTTTACTGTCAATATCAAATAAAATTCATTCTTAAAAAAAAAAAAAATAATAAGATAAAACATTCTTACTTTAAAAATAAAGTTATTGTTATAATTACTATATGAACATCTAACTCCTGTAAATTTAGTAAACTTACCAAGGTTGAAATTGGGATTGAAAGTATAAATCAATATGATTAAATAATTAGAAATTGGTGAATTTAACAAAACAAACCACAACTAATTTCAATGAATTTCCTAAATCATTCAAAACTTTATTCGAATAAAATCATAAGTTTCAATAGAGTATGACTAACCTACATGAATTAAAATTTTTTATTTTTCAAAATATATATTCAATTTTTAAACAAAACAAAGAAAAGTAATTTTTAATCTTTCTTGACTGAAACAAAATTAATAAATTATTGAGCATTTAAGTCATATCTACTTTTAAATTATAAGTTACATATTTCTATGAAAAATGATTTTTTTTTATATTAAATATTTACCACTACGAGTATTGTATGCAATTGTCTTAAAAGATGTACTCAATCACCATATATTCAAAATTTTTATCATCTCTTTTCAAGATTTGTTCAATAAGATTGATTTAACTGAAAGGAATGTAAACTTTTAATGTACCTACACATTTTAAATTGTTTTGTTATTTATTCATTAATTTTTTATTTTAATCGCATGAACAATTTCTAAGTCGATGTAATTCTTGTCTTATTTTGTTGTAGTAATCAGTTATGAATTAGAGACTAGTGTACTGCACATAAATATAGCTTTATTTATTATTGTTGTTATATGGAAAAAATATAATTTATTTAATTTATTTAACTATACATTCTGAAATTTAATGGCTGTTATTATTATTCATTTGAAAATCTTTAAAGTTAAAATATTTAATAAACTAATAAGTTGTTTGATTGAATATTTTGGTCATGTATTATAATTATGCGATAATATTGTGGTATTGCTTTTATTTAGTTTAATTTTGGTATCTCAAATCTCGTTTTCAGTATATTGTTTTATTTTTTCATAATATTATATTTAAAAAAATATTTTAAATATTGAGTTGTCATTTTGTTTTATTTGAAAAATTGTGTTTGTTTTTTAAGATTCTCTATTATTCATTTTAATCAAATATCTGTGTACCGTGTTTTGTTGTTAAATGGGAGTTAATGAATAAAGAATAAAAATAATGAAAACTTTACTTTTTTTATATTGTAGTAGTAACGTATTACTTTAAAAATTATAATAGTATGTTATATAGTCGCATTTATTCATAATAAGCTGACTAAGTAAATTGAAAAATATGATTTGTGAGATTAGATAGTTACCAAGAATTATTATGTCACCATAAATATATAGTTACGGTTTTCTAAAGTTATAGGACACTGCAATTTTAGAAATGGACTGTACGTGTTCATTGCGGAGTAATAATCATTTTATTATTATATTTTTTGCAAACCAATATATGACATTCGATTACCATTTACATTGAAATTACTCCTTATTAAAATTATATAATAATGAAAAAGTCATGAAATTTGATCAAATTGTACGATATAATTTCGAACACTAACCTGTGGATAGTCGCCGTCCCTGGTCTGATAGTCAAATACGTAGAAAAATGATTTGGTCCTCCGATCCTTGTTGAGGTCGTCGGTGGCCGGTGTCTTCGGCTGACTTAGCATGTCACCGGTGTGCACCAGAGGTGCAACGTACTGGGCGTCACTGAGCGCCGCAATCGTCGCGTCCCTGGTGTTTATTGGGTGTAGGACAGTCCGTTCCCAGTCTGTGTACTCGTTGACGATGGTGAAAAATATCTCGGACAGGTGATAGCTGTATGCATTTCGAACATACGTGCGCAAGATCTTATCTCGGCGCTCTCCTTCAAAGCCAGCCTGAAACGAGAGAGTATCAGATAAATATATGCTATGAAAATGATTTAGGAGAGGATTAGAAATATATAGACAGAAAAAGAAAAAATGAAAGAGAGAGTGAGAGAGAAATGATAAGAGTCAAACAATGACATGGAGTTACAGTGGTGAAAATGGGTATGAGAGGAGGAAAGGACTTTTAAATTTCTTGTACGAGTCGGTGATCCCGTGGGAATAGGAATTGGACGTGACAGAAAAACGTGGTAAGATATTATATGCGTTAAAATGAAATTTCTCTCCAGAGTCATTTCAAAAACACCTAAAAGAGAAATTAAAGAGACCAAAGTTTTTGGTTGTTGTTTTACTCAAACCTCTGCTGCTTTTCATTTCAACTATCACAACGAGGTGGTATCAATGATAATATATTTCGTTTTTGGTTTAATACGTGGGAACGTATATCATTAAAAATCGCATTATGCCGTATAAAATAAAATGGTTTTTTAAATTGTATTCAATACAGAAAATAAACATAGTTAAGATCACCAACAAAATCGTTTTATGCGATGATCAGAAACAAATGTTTAATTTTTAAACACTTGATTAAAGTAAATAAAAATAAAAATAAAAAAAAAACATCGAAACATGAGTTTTATATCTAAAATAAGTTACACCATACAAATAATAATTATATAATCTGTTTACTGTTAATTTTCGACTGACGTTTTTTTATGACATATGTTGAGCTTTGAAGAATTTGATGAACTAGAACGATTTTTATGTATTCTCAATGTGGAATAAATTTGTAGAATTGAGTTATAGTATATTTTATTTATAAATAGTCTTATATAGTGTATTATTACTTTATATAGATTAGAGATAGACAACAGTTGCGTCACTAGTTATTAGTGGTTTAACGAGATTTTTTGAATAGTGAGCTATTCAAAAATTATTGATTTTAATTTCTGAATATTTTTTGTAATTTATTAACATATGTTGTAGATTCTTAATAAAAATAAGTATTTAAACCCTAAAATTATTATAAATTCAAAAGTATATTTTATATATTAATTTATTTTATATAAATAACTTAAAATTCACTAAATATCTAAGTAAATCAAGTAAAAACTATGTCTTAAAAAAATATTTCAAAAAAGCTATTACATCGATCCAATAAAAAGTTTTGAACTAACAAAATGAAAAAAAAAATAGTTTAATATAAAGCAAAATTAATTTTTACAAGAAAGATACTATACGCAATAACTTTGTTTTATTATATAGTTTCTTTTAATAAACTTAAATTTACGAGGGGTAAAAACTGTCAGAAGTTAAAGACTACTGGTATTCTGTTTTTTATTGAGTATTGAAGTCAAGGAGTTTTATAATCTCCATTTTATTTTAAATTTTGAACATACATGATTTCGTATGTGATAATATTTTATTTTATATCAAGTCGTTTTACTTAAACTCAAGTTAAACACATTTGACTAAATTAAAGTTCCCAAAAATGCGTATACAACCAACACATAAAATTGTCTTCTTTAACTTTTAGAATAGTTTAATTTGAAACTTACTAAATAATCAACCATACTATAGTTAATTATAATTTTTGGTCGATGTTGAATATTCTATTTTTATATAATATTTTTTTTTCACTATTGACAAAAAAAGTCAATAAACTAAACGTAAGTCGTCAATAAAATTATGATTAGCTACAAACGGTATACAGGAAACTTGCTTGTACTAAATGTAATGATAAAGAGACTAACGGAAATTTTGGCGTGGGCGTGTTACCTGTATATCATTGGAGCTGAACCTCCAAAGCGCCTCGCTCGTGACAACGCCAAACAGCAGGTCATACTTGTTAATGCCGCTACCAAATTCGAATTTTTGAAACTTGCGGGCACCAAAAGCTACGCTGGACCCACTGTACCCATCAAATTCAGGCAGTAAATTTGTGATGACATCTTCCTGATAATTGCTCTTGACCACCACTCCGTCAACGCTAGGTCCAAACGCGCTTAGGTACGTGGGTAACGCAACGCCGGCAGACATCAACATATCTAGAGGCACTTCCCGCAAACAATCCACGATTGGTTCCGGGTTGTTTCCGGTCCCATCAGTTGTACAATTCACCTGTTTGGCCAGGTCCAGTGCGTATGACACAGGGTCCTCGACCAGAGCCCAGCTGCTCAGTGCCGAGCCCGACAGCAGTATCGCTCGACGGAAAAGTCCTATAAAATGCACACGCAATGGTTAAATTATTTGAATCTGTATTTCATAATTAATTTTGTATTTTGCATTTCAAGAACAATAATTATTAACAGGAATAATATTAAATTAGATAAACATGAGTACAAAAAATAGTTCAATTCACAAGTTTCAAAATGCTTAATATGTAGTTATGAAAATAAAAAACTACAAATAATGTAACAAAATTAGTATAAAAACATGAACTAGTTTTTTTGTTTTGTTTACCTATTTGAAATTAATTAACTAGTTATGTTCTAATTGTAATTCTAATTAAATGTTTTCAAAACAAAATTCATTATTGAAATGCACCAACAGTCTTTTTATAGACTAATTTTTGGTTATTTGGCATTTTGCTCGTTATTGTTTACACCACTGGTTCTCAAACTGGGGGGCGTGTACACGCAAGCAGTTATTACGAAATACAATTTTTATTGATTGTATAGATAGTTTATATGTAAAGTACACCAATAATGGTGATCAATTTTTTACAATTTATAGAAGGGGGGGAAGAATTTGATTCCTCTAAATTTATTGTTTTAGGTTTAAAAAATCCTCCCCCACTCTCCCGATAACCCATCTCGTCGTTGAAAACGAAATTGGCCCAGGGATCTCCACAACCAATAAAAAAAAAACCCTAATTAAGCTAAACTAAAACTAACCTAGCTTAGAATTGAAGTAGTGTTGTTTGGACACCCCCTTTTATCAAGCCGTCCAGTCTTGTAAATTATTAATCATATTACTTATTGTATAGCATAATACAGATTGTAAATATATTTAAAAAAAAAAAAAGGTGTAAAAAAGATATTTATGGATTGCACCGATTATTGGCCCTGTCGAACTATATTCATTTCTTTGGCTAATATTTTATTATATTATTAAACACTTAAACTTTGTAGAGAATTCATATTCAAATAATGTTGTTGACACTTTCACGAAGCAAATAATATATATTTATATCAATTGACAGCACATGTCGTGTTAGATTCATACCGTAATCTGTAGGTATATCAAGAAATAGATTAATTAGACATAATATACATTGTTACTATCGGAATTTAAAGTAAAAGTCTTATCTATTAAATTTTTAAATTTTCCAGTATGTTCTCTTGTTGACACGCATTGCATTATAGCATATCTTAAAATATTTTTTCATTCGTGTTGAATTTAAAAATACAAAATTATTAGTATTTAAGTGTTTATTGTTCACCAAACCTTATGAGTACATACGTAATACAAATTAAATCAGTAAAATCAGTAAAAATAAAAATTATAAATTTGAAAAAATATGTAACAAAAATGATTGTTAATGACTATTTAAATTAAAATATTTAACAGATACTTTAGTTATATTATTTGCTTATGTATTATTTTGTATTATAAGCTCGCGAATCAAAATAATTATGGAATGTAATACCTACAGGCTAAAATGTTTAATTTTATAAATTATGGTTAAGTATGTTTCAATTTGTCCTATAATTTATTTATAATGAATATAATTTAGTTTAGTTTAATTCTACAATACGTACTTACTATTTTGAGATACTAATGCTGTATAAAGTTGGGATAATCTAGGATTTTAGAGAAGGTTCAAAAGCTTTGAGGTACTTAATTTTAAAGTTTATCTTTTACACAGAAAATTCACAGAAAAAAAATAAATATTATTTTGTAATACTTAATTTAATTAAATGTATTAATTATTTATCAAAGATGTTTTTAAAGAGACTAATCTAACCTTAGAGCTTAAATAATTATAATTAATTAATATAATACTATTTATATTAATAATTTTACCTAAAAAACATATATTAAATTCTACAAAATAAAAAAAAATATATATATAAAAATAATTATAATTTATTTCCAATTCAATCATGGAGAACAAATTTTTAATATATTATGTTAATGATTTTTATCGATAGCAAAAATAGTTTTTTTTTTTTTAACAATAAAGATAATTATATTTCAGTTAAATGACAATTAAACATAGAAATAAACAAAGATTTTATATAAACTATGGATAAAAATATTATAATTTTTACAAATTATGATAATTGGTACCTATTAATAAGTTTTATAGGTAATATAACTTTATGGACTTGAATTAAATAAAATATATTTTAATGGTGCATAAAATTATAATCAAATTTGAAATATTTTGGGTTCATTGCTTAGAACAACATTGTAAATATAATGAATTAATATTCAAGTGTCGGTCTCAGTAAAGGGTGTTATTCATGAAAGTATAATGAGTACCCTTTGTTTTATTGATCTAAAACAGTATTACCAGAAAAGAAAATGGCATTATGTTTAAAAGAATTGTAACTCTGGTCCATTAAAATAATTAAATGCTTAATACTAAACAATTTTTCAATGTTTCTTAAAAAACAAACAAATTTGAATTTTAAAAGATATCAAATTAAAGATACTTTTTAAAAAATATGTCAGTAATATTTGTTAAGTCTCTTATTCATATTATATTCAACTGTTAGGTTTTTAATGTTTTTTTTACGCAAGTGTTTGTTTATGATTTTATAAACAATTGATTAATTTATAAAATTATGTTTAATTATTAGCGTTTATTTCTAAAACGTTCGTTTTAGTTTATTTTACTTAAAAACCTTAATACTTAATAGATATTTAATTTTAAAGAACTATAATTAAAGTATTATAAATAAGATCATATTTATATAGTACATACTATCTATTATATAAATATATTAATAATATTGATTTAAGTTATTATTAAATAATGAAAAAATATTGTTTACATTAAAAGCATAATTTTTAGAAATATTATATTTGTTTTTTATCACAGAAAAAAATATAAAAATAAGGTAAGGTTATAGGCCTAAAGCAATGTTTAAAAGTTTTTATATCAATCCTAACATCATCCATTATGACAAATATTAAAATAACTGATTTACATATTTTTGTATTTAATTATTTTAATTTTAATTAGAATAAAATTTTTACCAAAATACTATACCGTTAGTAGATTAAAATACAATTGTATTTTGTGTACAAGCATATACACATATTGAATATTGTAGATAGTAATAGTATTTATTTTCATTAATAACGTAAATTTAATATTTAATAATATAGCTTAATATGTTATAAAAGAATCATTGCTGACATTTTTATTTATCATAATTTTGTGGAATTCTAGAAATTCTATCCAAAATATCTAAATTTAATTATGGCTGTAAATAATAATTATAATATTATTGATATTACTCTTTAACATTACTTCTGTAGAAGATGTTTAAAATGAAGAGACACTGATATGATGCAGTTAAAATATTAAATCAATGGGATTTAATTATAATTTAATCCATGATTAGTTAATTTCAATTAGTAAAAATGATTGAAAATCGATAAAATAAATTAAAAAATAATTATAGTTTTTATTTAAATTCCAATTAAGTAATCCTTATTAAGACATTTCTACAATTATTTTGTAAAATGGAAACTTATGTACTATAAGTATATAAGTTCTTTAAATACATAACATACATAGGTACTAGAGTACTAAACACCATGCATAATGTATATATAATATATAATTTAGATAGATAATTAAAAAATAAAAATATTATGTTTATGTAGGACCTAACCCTAACCTTACGTTGTGTAAGTTTTTAATATCCTAGAGGCCTAGAAGTACTTACAATTTTTGAAACAAAAAATCGGATGCACAAATCTTTAGTAAAAATATTAAAACACGTTAAAGAAGATGAAATCTTGTAAACGTAAACAGTTACATAATTAATATATTTGAATATCCAATAATACAATACAGCGCATCTGAAATTGTATTCATTTTACGTATTAAGATTATCGTATTAATTCAAAAACGAAGTGCTAAAATTACTTTTTTTAGAATGCATTTAAAATTATTAAAAATATAGTAAAGCCGATACTTATGCTAAATAATGAGTCTTAACTTACAAATTCAGTAGAGTATGACCGATTTTATAAACTTAACGGTGTGCATTAAGTATAAGCAATTCAAATTTATTATAACAGATTGTATTATTCAAGGTCTACGAACGGAATAGCGTGTATTTCCTTTTGTACCTTTGCCCAATAGTGTATATAAACAATTAGCATACGATTAATTATTATTAATTCAGCGTTCATTGAAAAAAGTTACTTAAATAATGTATTTGCATCATTATTTTATTTTATTTTCAATTCGATTTAATACAATCCTTATCTATACCATATAAATATTATATTTGTACATTATTTAATGTTTAGTGCATTAAAATAAAAAAAAAAAGAATGTGTACCTACAAAAGTAAAGAACATTGAAGAGCCTAAAATAAAAATAAAAATGTACTATATCAATAATTGTCATTAGTTCATATTAAATATATTTATATATAATTTTTATATTTTTAAATACGTAAAAAAATAAATATTAATAATTTAATTTTCCTGCAAAGAAAAGCCTTCTTGTACTTAGAATATTAACATTTTAATAAATAATATTTCGAGTAGCTTATATTAATATCTTATAGACCAATCTATAATCATTTTTGTGTCAGATATATATATTTTTTAATTTTCATGGCATTTATAAACATTATGGATAAATTATCAAACACTTTTTTATTATTTTATAAGTTGCTCAATTTGTATTTTATTGATTTGAAAAGCTAATCAATTTTAGTTTTTATCAAATATTGAGTTTATTAAATTGATTTTATATAAATATGGTATCTTGTACCGAGTTTAATATTATATCTATCTAAAACAGACGAACACAATTATTTCGAATAAATATCAAGGGATATAATTCGTTTTTGGTTCAGGTTTAAGAAAATAGTTAAACATTAATCAATTCAATAAACACAAGCACATAAAAGGATAAATAACTTGAATCATCACTTAGGATCAAAAAATATAAATGTAAAATGAACCTATGTAAAATATATTGAGTTATGTTTAACAAAGGTGTTGTTAATATGTATTCAATAAGTTATTGTATAAATAATTTAGGGTGTAGGAATTTATAAAAAAAATCAAAATCAAAATATGAAAAACGAATACCAATTCATTAAAAATCATAAAGTGCCCATAATATAGAAAAATAATAATTAATATAAGTCAGTGTATGTTATTTGAACGTGCAGAGCACTTAATTTGGTAAAAAAAGTTTCAATAATTTTTCAAACAAGTAAATTTGGTTTTGATATGTTTTAAATAATGTCGTATAATAATTTTAATCAATCAAAACACTAATTAATATTGTCATTGTACAATACGAGTTTTATGTGGATGCGTTTATTTAGGAATATTATAAAATGAAGCGAGGAATAATAATAATAATAATAAAACAAAAAAATAATGACTGGCACAAAATTATGTTAGTAAAAAAAAAAAAACTATATATTATATATATTTTGGTATATTTTATTTCGCTTTAGGGCAAGCAGTCTATTATACTTGAAAACTTTAATATTTACGTATGGACTTGCTGTAGATACAAGTCCTCTCACACACTAACACACACATACACCGGCATTTGATCAACGTTATTAAAAATAATAACTTCGAGGTAGGTCGCAAAGCGATTGTGTGCGATTGGCCTGAGTCAGGGCTGATGACGTCTCATGGATGGCAGGGTAGCAAAGTTATAGATGTTGGAATGAACGAAAAGCGTGACAAATTATAGCTAAGTCTCTGGAGAGGTGCGTTAAGAAAAAGAACAGTCATCTAGACAGATTGGCTGCTTAAAGATAAGCGTGCGGACTTAATGTCAGGTTAAAATATGAGGATTTCATTGACAAGAAAAAGTGTTACGTCCCCTTGTAGCAGAAATAGACAAGCAAATACGCACACATTCACACACATTACACATCTACTAACATATGCGCACTATATGTGTGTTGAAAAAAATTAAACAGATCTATGTCCCACCGTGTCTGTGAGACTGTCGTTTGATTATATGATACCTATGCTCATTGTGTTTGTTAAAATAGCTCTCACCGCTCGTAATGGATACAAATACAAAACGGAAAAATCGATACGAGAAATCCATCCGTTAATACAGTTTTTATTCCTGTTTAGATTATATATTTAGTCAAATAATAATAATAATAATATCACTGGCGTAAGTTATTATTCATAACGTTTGAAAATTGAAATACAATGAATGAAAATTTATTCGTATCTCAGATACATTGCGTTTGTTCACATTACCTTAGCCGCTAAACACGCGCACACACACTCACCCTTCAGTGTGCGCGCGCGCCATTTATATAATTCAAACGATTATTTAATTTAACTATAAAATGAGCTTATTATTATTGTTTTTTTCTTTCGTTTCGCCGCTTAAGTGTAATTCTATAATTATCCAAAAGTAAAAAGATACATGTTACTAAGAAACAATTATTTTAATATAAGTATCAGAACGCATATATTCTTTTCTGAGTTCACTTTAGATTTTGAAATTACACAACAAAGCCATTAGTACTCATTACAAAATAACGTAAAAATATACATTTCTCTTCAATGTTTGAGTGTAAAATCATTATAAGATTTTAATAAATGTTTAAATATTTTATTGAAAAGGAAACAATAACCTTATTAAAAATTAAAAAAATAATATACGGAAAATAATTTGATGTTATTTCTTCTTTTTTTTTTTTGTGTAAACATATTATGAATTTTTATCTACATATTTTTTTTCCTTGCAAATAAAATAAAATATTTTTTAAGTTATATCATTTTTATTTCTTATATTATAAAATAGTTTATTTAATATTTATTAACAATAATTATAAAATTTCTTGAAATAAAAACTAAGAATGACTAAAATATATTATGTTGTTCATATTTTTTTTAACAATTCTAAAGGTATGTCTAAAGGAATTTTTTTCAATACATACGTAATATAACGTTTGTATCTTGTTGAAGAGAAATACAACCTATGAGTATAATACGAGTAACTTTTAAGTATGTGTGAATTCAAGTGAGTTAGAAAATAAAAATATATTTACAAACGCTAAACTATTTATAGATTTCTAATACACTTTAGTTAACAACTTAAAATTAGAAAAAATAAAAATATAATTTATTTTTACTTTTATTATAATACATCAAACGGAAATAAATGATTTAAAATTTTTCTCAAATATTAATATTATATAATATAATATAGCTAAAATGGTTAAATTGTGTTCTTTAAAAATATACATTATACATTACTATAATGTAATGAATTAACATTTTAAAATTATTTTTTAGTAACATTTAAAATAATTCTTTCATTTTTAGTTGTTATATTAAATGTATAAAACTTTTAATAAAACGCGACATCATTAAAACTAACACTCAAAGCTAACTTTATTTTTATAAATAATTAAACGAAAATTTCATATAATTAGTTTTAATATCTAAGTTCTGGATTAATATGTGTAAATAGTTTAAATGAATATGTTAGAATACTAGCAAAAATTAATAATATTTTATATGGAACAGTATATTTTTTTTCTATTGATAATAATAAAGTATTCTAATTATTAGACACAGGCATATTTTTTAAAAACAATAGTTTTTAGAACATTTAATGAAAATTACATTAGTCACCCGACTATATACATAGATATTTTCACACACAAAATCAAAAAAAAAAATTATTAATAAACAATCGTTTAGGGTATTTTATTGTCAAACAATATATTAAAAAAAAAAAAAAAAATTGTCAGATAATCATGTTCAACTTTCTATAATATACATTGTCTTAAAATATTTATTTTTATAATAATAGTTTTGTCTAAAGATAAACTAAACAAATCCTAGTACACACATGATGAAGAATGTACTCGTAATCTTGTGGTGCATAATTTTACAACGTCTGATCTTGATCCTTAAATTTTGGAAACTTCCGAGTACATGGGGATTATTCAACGCACGTAAACAAAATTACTCAAGTGTATAGGTACTCCGGTTTAAGATGTGATGAATATGTGTATAAAGAATACCTACAGTTAACATCATCTTGTTACGTGGAACAAATAAATAGGTAGGTAGCTCGGATAAAATGTACTGTATAATCAACTGAATAAATAGAGAAAATAACTCCAGTGATCGACTTTTTAAATAATAATACGTAAACTGAGTCATCACAATGACGTGATTATGCTAATGCGCTCACAAACATTTCTATTTGGTTCATAGTATACACAAATTTTGGATTATTATTATGTATCGAATACTATATATTAGGTTTTAGCTGTATTATTCTATGTTTTTCTCTCGTTTAGATAACATTTATATACATGTATCGACATGAAAAAACTTGAAATTCAAGTTAAGGAATGAGTTTGTTACTACAGCATAGTTATTGTTTTAAGCTCATGTCAATTTTTTATTGGTGATCACTCATAAGTAATAATACAAAGCATCATTTACTGAAAATACTAGCAGATAAAAAAAAATAATTTAAACTTTCAAAAATACGTGTTTGATACTGTAAAAAAATTGAGTTTGTCCGAGTATTTTATATTTTTATGAAATGCATAATGGTTTTAAAATTTTTATTTTATAAAATATACCTAAAATGTGTTATAAACACCAAACAATACAAAAAAAAATAATTATTTAAATATAAATAATTACTCGCATAGTTTTAGTATAATGTAATATAATATATATATATATTATTTTTTATTATTACTATCATTTAATATATTATCAATATTACCTATTTTTTTTTTTTTTTTTTTTAAATAATAATAAAAATGTCCATTTTCTCAAATTTAAAATAATACTCTATAAATTGAGTATAAAAGTTAAAAGTTAAATACTTTCTTAGAAATTTGTATTCTTGATAAAAAAAATATAAAAAATATACTAGATTATTCCCAAACTTGATAAATTTGCTGTGTTAACATTTTCATAGTCAGTTTTCTGATAGTAATATACTATGACAGGGGTGAGAAACTCAAAATTACTAAAAGTCCAGTTTTTGGAAAATAAAAATCTAATGGACCAGAGCATATAAAGCAAAAAAAAATCATTCAAAATATAAATTTTAATTATCATTTATTTTGTTTATATTGTAAATTTTAACTTTAAAATTTGGAAATGTAGCACGGGCCAGATAAAATAGGCTCGGGGGTAGCCAGTTGTCCACCATGTCTTATATGGCATTTGTGCCATCGTGATGGATAGAAAGAAATCTATTTAGAAGGTGGTTATCGTCACAATTCACAATGTTATATACTATAATATGAATATTTTATTATTTAAGTACCTGGAACTACGGTCGGCGATATCATTAAGAAATTTATACAAGCGGCTCCGGGCCCGTGACCCATCAGAGAGACGTTCTCCGGATCACCGCCGAATAGCGCGATATTCTGCTGCACCCAATGGAGCACAGCTATTTGATCCATGAGACCGTAGTTGGCCACACGGGCTCTTGAGTTAGGCGAACCGTTGGCGTTTAAAAATCCTGAAAAAAAATAACAAAAACCAATGATTATATTGATGAATTATCCATAGGTATGTAATAGGACATATAGTTAATACATTAATTTTGTTTTTATAACAATTCTTAAAAGTTGAAGTGACCTGTTAAGTTAAATTTTCTGGTATAATATAAGATTAAATTGACTTAAAAATTCTGATTTTGTGCTTAAAAATACTTACAAATGGTCTACTTAACAATAACTGAATTTTAATACGCATAATTGGTGTAAGAAACTAAGAAAGTTAATTTTATGAACATTATACAGCTACTTAATATTCTAGTATAAATATGAAAAATGCATTTAATAAAATAATTTATTAATAAATTGAATTAATTATAAAATAAATCTATAAAAATGTGCATTAATTTGCAAAATATACAATTATTATATTACAATTTTTAAACAAAATTAGTTCAGTTTATACAATATATTATTATATTTAATATATATATATTTACATTAGTTATTATTATTTATATTTTAATTTCATTTTAAAATTCATTGGTATTCGTATCCCACGATAGGATGATTAAATTATTTTGTTTTCATTTTTCCGCATACGAACGGTGTGTTAGAATAATCGTACGGAAATATAAGTAATCAATGGTGTGTAACAACGATGACTTGTATAACGTGGAATTAATGTTATACGAATAATCATTTTAAACTTAACATTAACTATGATCATATTCGTAAACCATAAACTATATTTTGATTCTCGATCGATAACGATGCTTTGATTCAATCAAATTTCTTTTTTTCTGCCTTTAAACAAATGTTATGTTGATGGTGATTAAAAAAAAAAAACTTTATCTCATAAAAAAAAGTTAATTGATAATATAAAAAATTATATTTGTCATAAAATATTGAATTGTTATCTCCTAAAATACGAAGTTGGTAAAAAAATATTCAATATTATACTTAAGTGCTGCAACTTGAAAAAGCAATTTTTAGAAAAGTATCAAAAATTATAATTTAATGAAATATTGTTAATTACAATACTCTACTTATAATTTAGTTAAGGTGAAACATCGAAAATTGAGTCAATAAATTTTGTATCTAGTGAACGTTTATTTCATAGTAAAAAACAGTAGACAATGATTTAAAAGCAGTATATATACACAGTTTTTACGTTCACGCTTAATGTTTCTACTGAATTTTTTTCTAGTAATAAAGCAGTTATTTTATGTGTAATATCTACTGATATATAGAATAAGTTCGTTATTACAAAGTGATTTATAACATATTACTCAAGTTATTATGAATGATTTATAAATATATTTATTTATTTTTATATTTTTATTCAGTTACTGAATTTTCTTCTAAGTAGTAGTAATAAATTAAATTGTTTATATCAAGGCCGTAAATGAGGAAGGTCCAGCTCTAAACCCTCTTCCTCCAAAATTTCTTAAATAATTTAAAAATGTGTGAAATTACTATTTATTTTTAATACCAACATAAATGGCTAAAATTAAAATGTACTAAATTGATTATTGACTGTTTTGTGTCATAATACATATGAAAATATTAATTAAGCGTCTAATAATAGGTAGATGGTTATTGAACGACAACGACCGCTATCGATGCCGATCAACATCTCGATGGTCAACGATGATTAATAACAAAGATATTATATTTTTGTAAATTAAAAATATGATTGTAAATTATAATTGTTTACCGCCGTCCACCAAACAGTTACAAGCACATTGAATTTATTTTTTTTAAACTTATCATAACCAGTCAACTAGATAACAAAAATGTATTATTAAAGTATTGTTTTTAACATTAAAAGGTACCTATGTTATATTATTTCATATATCAATTATCAAGTATTACTATATTAATAATTTATTATTGTTTTAATGCATATTTTACTTTATTTTTAACCAAATATCAAAACCTAAATTTAGTACACACCGTGTGTTCACTAATTTAGGGAATACTGAATTTTGTAAAAATTTATAAAATGTAACCAATAATAAATAATTATAAATGGTTTTTATGCACTAACGAACCGAAAAATGTATTATTTATTAAAATTTAAATGGCTGTTATTCAGTTAATTTTTAACTTAAAAGCATTGTTAATACATCAAAATTATCTTAAAAAGTTAAGCCTATCCGAATATGGTGTTCAAAATGGGTGATGCTATTAAAAAAAAAAAAATGTACCGAAATTATAAGAATTTTAAAATACATCTCTAAATGTGTATTTATATACCACCATCTTTTAAAAAATTTGATTTATTTCAATATATTCTGGCCAAGAAATTCAATGTTTTTTTAATTGGTGAACACACGGTATACATTATACAAGTTTTAGACCCCCTCCAAAATGGCCTTGGATAATACAATATTATTAATACTACATTTTATGATTGTTTAATAGTGTTTAATATTAAATTTGAGTAATGCAAGAGTAAAAAACAATAACTTCTTTATTACAAGAAGAATACTAAAAATAATTAATTTATACTAAAATAAACGATTTTATTTTTAATATTTTTATCAAAATTGTCTATTGTTTTCAAAAATAAGGTATATTTAAAAAATGTAATTATTTTAGAAAAAACAAAAGACTTAATTTCCCCATTAATTTTAGTTACTAACTATTTCTTTTACCAATAGAAGTGTAAAATAAATAGGTATAATAATGATAAACTGTGTGTTTCAAAAACAAATTATGCAACTATATTGCATGTATAAATGTTTATCAAAATAGCTATTTGTAATTTAAAATATAAATAATTATTGTATTCACTTTTACTTAATATATTGTCTTAAGACAATGTAATGCTATTTAGATAATTCGCTTGAATAAATAGCTGCATACGAATTGTTTCCCTAAAAATTAAAATCGAGTTGCATCCGCAGTTTTCGCATAATACATTTGAGCTGTGTTAACTGTTTTTACAGTAACTGTTCCGAATTGTGCCCGCAAAAATAATTACTATTCTATTTTTATATATTTAGTAATAAGCTCGTAGATAACTTAATAATCGATACCTTATCTGTTAATACCTCTTTATAATTTATTGTTGGAAATTAATTTTGATCAATTTAACTTCAGTTACATTGCGATAGGTATTCACTTATTAATATAATAAATAACATGAAAATGAAGTATCTTGAAACAATTCAAATATTTAGTGAAAAAAATAAACAATTACGTGCATTGTATTAATAGATACAAATTTACATTCCAAATATTTTTAAATGGTAATTTTTAGAGGTGGTTATGCTTAAAACGTTTATATAAATGTTATTTTAAATTGAACGAAAATATTATATTTACTAACAGGTAAGACTACATTATCAGTGTATAAAGATGCGTTTTTTAGTTTATTAAAATATAAATATAATTTATGCAGACTTCAAACAATCTATGCATTTAGCAGTTTTATTTTTCCTGAAGTTATACGCAAAAGCTGTAGATTTCGCCTTGGAAAATCTATTTTAAGAAAAATTCAATATAATAGTCTGTCTACAGTCTTTAAAAATAAATCTGAAATTGGAAAATATTTAAAATAATTTTTTTTGGTCTTTCATTTTTAAAATCCAATGAAGTTAATAATTGTTTTTATGAAGACCTGATAGCTAAAAAACCTAAGATCAAAGAATAGATGATTTTTTAAATTATTTTGAAGAAAATTATATTTCGTTAGAAAGTAACTTTCAACCGTTGATACAGACCGAATTCTCAAACTCATTAATTTGTACGACCAATACATATGAATCGTTTCACTAGAAATAAAATGAAATGTTTTATTCATCATATTCTAATATTTTTCAGTTTATAGAAGTATTGAAAAATGTTCAAACTGACATTTATATTAAAATTCGAAGTTCAAATTTAACAAACAAGCAAAAAAAGGAAGCAGAAAAAACAATTATTAAAAATACTATAATTCAGAATGAAACAAAAAATATACCACGTCTTAGGTTCGTTTAAAAATTGGTGTACAAAAATTAACCTATTTTATAAAATTAAAAAAAAAAAAATCATATAAATTTAGAACAATTAATAATTTTAGTATACATAGTAATAATAATATTCTTAACTATATCATTTATATAAATAGCAATCTTCAAACTGTAAAAGTGAAAATACAAATATGTATACATCAATATAATTATTGTATATTATATAACTAACCAGGATGTAACTCATACGTGTCGTGAGGAAATTTCAGACGCAACTCGGATATGTCGTTACATAATATCTAAAGTATATTTTTATCCTAATAAAATATATAAAAAATTAAGCATACACAAAATAAAAGATATCTTATCAAATTTGTATAATTTAAGTCAAAAATATTACCTAAGAATTATAATTTTTTACAAAAATAAATGTAATTGGAATATAATTTCTTCAATTGATTTTTAATTTTTTAATTTACCTACAAATTACAATCAGTCGCGAACGCAGGGTAGTCTTGGGTGTTTAACCCCTTCTCCTGAAATATCAGGAACAAAAAATAAATTTCCTGACCTACAAATGTATAACTAGTAAATAAATTAAAATAAGTTACTAGTTATGAAACAATATTATAGTAATATTGTAATACAATAAAATAAAAAAATTATCATTTTACTATATGATGCAGTGAGTATGTTATAAATATTTATGAACATTTTTTCAACTCTATCCCTCGAAATTCTTTCCTGCGTTCGCGACTGCCTGCAATATCTTATACGATATAAGTCTAATTAATTAAATACAATTTATAATAGATTAATAACGACCTATTGTTCAATAATAAATAAATAATTGCAGATTATTGAACTAAATATTGAATATTTTAGTAATAAATAAATCATATTATTGAATAATAATGGATAATAATTATTACAAGTAAACATTAATTACAATTTTATTTTTATAAAATTTATTTTTGTATTATGTAACTCAATTTTTAAACAACAGTTAATTATTTGGTATTTAAAAACAAACTGAAGAAACAAATATAAATAATAATATACACATATAATCAATTATAAATAAAAGTAAATATAAAGCTATGATTATGTTTAAAGATATAGCTATTCGTATAACAAAACAAATGAATAGCCATTATTTGTATTCCTAAACTAAATAATTTATTTAACTCTTTTTTGAGTAGAAGGATTTTGTTTTTGGTATATATTAATAAGAAGTAAAACTTGGCTTATTTTACGTTTACAATGTTTATAAATTTAATTAGTATTGTTATTGATATTTTATAAAACGGAGCGACAAGAACGACTTTCAATGGGATTCTTCTGTCAAATTCCAGAAAATGTTATACAACATTAATCCATTTATAAAAAAGTTTTAATGAGATGTACTGAAGAGAAAAGTAATTAAAACAAAAAAATATAGTTTTCAATTTTTTAACTTCCAGCTAAATTTTTCAAATTTAATATTAAAGTGTAAGGATGTAAGTTAGATATTTTTTGACTCTGACAAATCAAATCAAATTTCGGAATGTATTCATATTTTTCACAAAAAAAACTTATTATTATTTATATTATTTTTATTATGGTGACATTGTTAAATTTACTTATGTTAGAATAATGTTTTAAATTTTCTAACAAGCGTTTGCTTTAAATAAAGCAATTATTTTTTCTATTGTTATTTAAATTACTATTTCATATAAATGAGTAAAAAAATAAATAAAACGGTTCACTTTAAATTGCGAGATAATACGTCTTTTTTTTGTAAATACTTTTTGGCCTCTTTTTATCTTTAAATTTGTCAAAAAAAACCTCTTTAGATTGGATATTGAACCCAGATTGAACTTTAAACAATTTATTCATGCAATTTTCAGTAGATTTTATAAAATGTAAAAAATATAAAATAACATTAAAAAAAAAATGTATGAGCAATGGGCACACAGTGATTTTGATGAAAATATATTAATGGTTTTTTTAATTAAAATATATTTTTAACTTAAATAATATGAAACATTTTTTAATATTCCTATTAGATAGTAAACGGACTTAGCTACTTAGCTGTTTAAAAAAATACTTTTTATTAGATTTAGAATATAGATATTGAATACAAAATATAATAAATCACTTTGTTTATATTAGACATAAAATTTGTCGTTTACTGGCACAAATTAAATATAAATAATTAAATCTATTATCCAATAACCAAATTTGCGGCTTTTATAGAATATACACATTTTTATAAATAACTTATTAGCATTATTATTTAAAGGTCATTTTACATACAGGAACCTGACAAATATTTGAGCACTATAACATGCATTCATTTATTAAGCAGTAAAATCTTCATCATATGAGAATTAATAAAATTTCCAACGAACAGTGAATGGAGAGGAGTGGATACAACCTTATAAATGTTAACAGTAAATAACAAATACATAAGAAAGCACATTGTATAAATCCATACAACTCTTCTGGTCTTTCATACGAAAAATACAATTCTTAAAGGAAAATATTATATACAAATAATAATAATGATTTATGTTGACTAGAGAATTTTTATATAATATCAAAATAAAAATAATAACCATGCATTTTATTAATATGCGAAAATGAATATTGTCTAATAAATGGGATTCAATACTAAAGTAAATTAAAATACTTTAAAAAAATATTTTCAATAAAACAAAATAATATTTAGTATGAGAAAAGTAAACAAGTGAGTACCGCTCTGCCGTGTATTAGGTGTCCATTGGTTAACTATTCTGGGTGTATTAAATTTGGAATCCAACGTTTGTATTATGATATATTACATTTTATAGTGACATTGCATATTTTGAATAACTGAAAGAAGACGTAAAATAATGGCACTGCATTTCAATTTAATAAATTATTTATGTTTTTAGAATTCCTTTTAAATCGTTGAACTATTATAATTATTTCAATGAGCTCAATACAACGAAATTATGATTTATAATATAATCTTAAATAATGGTAACTTAATGTTGATGCAGTAACAATAAAAAAAAAAAAATTAAATTGAAGTCCAATATCTAAAATTATTCATTGCATTTAGCTTATTTTGCAAAATAAAATTTATCGAAAATGTTCATAATAAACCTAGAAGAATCCTTTTTTTCTTTTTTCATTATTTTGTATTTGAATAAAACAAAGTATAAATTAAATTTTATAAGAAAAATGTATTTGAATTATAAGTACCTAATCAATAAAAAATAATAAAAACAATAATAAAATTAACATATTTACTTTACACATTCATTATATTATATTTAATTTTATCATTAGTATTAAAAAAAAAAAAAATAATAATAAAAAAAAAAAACAAATGATTTATTATGTACATAATATAGTATACTAAAATGACTTAATTACATAATGATATTTAATTTATAATAATGTTGTAGAATTCTTATCGTTCCATGGGGGATAAAAATAAAACTATAAGTCATAACGAAAAAACTTCGACACAGTTTTACGCTTAATGTCAGTAAATTTGAGAGTTAGGAACTCTGTTGGACATATAGGGTCAATATACCTAGTGTAAGTTCTTATATTGTCTGGAGATTTAAAATCCTTGGTGAACAAGTCCCTTTCGCTTTGGCACATTTTGGACGTGTTCTTAGTTAAGGTTAGATACGTGAGTATTTTCAGCAATTGTGCAATATTTTTTTGTGGCTTTTAAAACCCACACAAACTATACCGTGTTAAGAGATTTTTGATGTTTTTATACTAGTTTTTCGTAAAACTAAATCTAAAACCACATCTTTAAATTTAATTATTTTAATTTAAAAAAACTAAGACTGATTGAAGATTGATCAATACCACAGAAATATTTAAACTTCTGAATTTATTATACGAAATAATATAAATCTAAAAGTACGTCTGTATTTTAATTTTTATGTGCATTACATATATTGTATATTTATATATATATACATAATTTATATGGACCATATTAAATACTACTAAATCATTGAAATAATAAATTATAACAAATGATTGAAATCAACAATCAACAATATATTTTTATTATTTTTGTAATTGATATTATATTGTACATTATATAAATTATGGAAAATGCAACAAGATAAATTTACAGTTGAATAATAATAACAGCGAATTCTATTGTTGTAAAGTCAAAGGTTTTATCCGGTAACCACAGTCGTTACAAACTTTTGTCATATAAAACATTGATATAACCACTATTAAACAGGCGTATTGTTGCTTGGGAAGCGTAGTACACTATAAGCGTACAGCGTAAACGGAAGTTTGTCATCTTCAAAAGGAATAAATACAACGAAATATAATATGGGCCATATATAAACGGAAGAGAAACAAAAATAAATATAAACGAAGGAAAAATAATTTAAATTAAATGCATAGTAGCTGAACAGTACAATAGAAATTACACGATGCCCGACGATGGAACAAAAGTTGTGAAGATGGTGAGTAATAGTTAATAAAATGAGCAAATATTATGAGACCAAGTAAGTAGAAAATGGATTGACAATCTTAAAAGCGGTTAAAACGACCAATTTTCAAGTATTTGTTTGAGCAGTTTGATTTGCAAATAATAATAATAAATATATCAAGAACCGTATTTTTGATATTAAAACACTTTAGCATATATTTTATGCAAGAGCGAGATTAATGTTTTTATTAAATATAGCTAAATGAATAATTTGTATAGGAAAACGTCATTTTGATATACATAATACAAATCTTATAAATGATTATCACAAAAATGACAATTATGAAAATTATCAAAAGATTACATTATACTAATAATAACAAATGTTTTATTCCAAGTAATATTCAATATATTTCAGTTATATTTTTAATGATGAGATAAAAATTGTATTGTTTTATATATATATATAAATATTATATATATTATATAAATATATAAATTATATATATATATATATTATATAACATTTTACATTTTGAATATTGAAACATCCGTTATATTTACTACAAAGTACAATGCTGTAAAGGTCGAATGTATGTTTATATAGTTGTTAAAGATTTTGATTAACTCCGCCCCTTGGAACTAGAAATATCACTTCATCATTATACCATCATTGATATTTTTAAAAGTATAATGTGTTACGTACATTTTTTTACTTCTTATAGAGTTTAATATTCTTTGTTAAATTGCATAACTCTTTTATCACACTATAATAAAAATATTATATCTATATTTTATAATTTTATAATTAAAAATACTACTTATCTTGTAAAATTAATTCGTTCTGAATAGATAAACGTATTGTTTATATCAAGTTCACTGTAAATATATATATATGAATACATAAGACTGTATAAGAAAACAAGTGTCTTGCTTTGGCTATAATTTTATTTTTTTCATACGAAAAGTTGCATATTATAATATGCATTTGACCTTTAACTTCTCTCACCCAAATGTAAAATATGCTTATAAATTTTGATATTTTTTTACAAATTTATGACAGTCTAAAAACTTTAAAATCGCCATAATATTATTAAACATAATAGTAGAGTACACCGTGAATAAAAAACGTAGGAATATATGTACTAAAAACGATGTAAAAAATATTGAATACTGTGTATAAATATATAATATTATTTATTTCAAAATTTCTTGAAAACATTTAAAGTTATGCATTAAGTTGTATTAAGTATTTCATAAGGTATGTAATATTTCATAGCTATAACTATTTACTATCTCCTAGTATTTGTTTATTATAATAATTGGTCAATTAAGTAAAATATAAATAGTTATTATTTATTAAAAGTTTTTTTGTTGTTTTTATTCTGTATCATTATTGGTAGATGTTAAATTTTAACCAGAATCGATTAAAAACGAATTGAGTTGTGTTTAGTAAAATGTCAAGAAAAAGATAAGAAAAAAATCTCATAAACACTTGAAGGGTCATTTTTTTGTTTATGAATAAAAACTGTTATTGTGAAATGAGAATATTTCGAGATTATTTTTCTAGATTTTGAATTCAATTTGATTCACTAAATATCATATTAAACATATGAGGTAACATTTTGAAATCATCAAAATAATATATTTTGTAAAGCATTTATGATAAATAATTTTTTTTAGACATTTTATTTTAAATATTTTTTATAAATTTATTTTAATAATATTGTTTAACATATTCCTATTGATATTATTCAAAATAATAAAATCTATATCTAGTGTAGGTATATTTTTATGTTTTCACACTCTTTAATTTGAATTAAAACGATAAAATTATAATATATATTAATAATTATTATAAACATATTTTTGCAAGAAGTATATATATTATTAAACATGCGTATTTGTAATTTGAGAAGATATACAATTTTTAATGTATACAGTGTACACGTAATTTATATTATTATAATAATATTGAATGAAAGGTAAGTAAAATAATAATAGTAAATTAATTAAAATGTTTGATAAGATATTTTATAGCTTAACAAGTTTATTAGCTGGTAAAATTGCACTATTAATTATTACATTTTTTTTTTTTTTATATATATAATATATTATTTATTATATAATATGATATTAAAATAAATATGAAATTCTTATATATATTTTTATTATAATTTTTGAGAGCTGAGCTTTTGGTTTATTTTTCATTCAATAAATTGATATATATCTGATGTAAACTTTTCATCGAAATAAACAATTTTAATTTAACAAGGAAAAATAAGAAACAAATATAACCGTAAGTCTTTGAAAAATTCGATTGCAGACAATTAAAATTTTTACTAAATTATAGATTTAAATGGTGTTACTTTAACAATAAATTTTATAAGATGTATATTATTTAAAATATCTTATTTGAATACAATTATGTATAAATAGTAATAGCTATATATTATATGCGTATAATAAATTATTCATTTTAAGCTATATTCCTTATTGCTATGCTTAATTAAATAAAAGTTTAATACAATACAAAGACTATTTGATTATTTAAAATACGCTTATAGATGCTGTTTCTAAGGTTATTTTTCACACTATACAGTACACCTACATGTTTACACATACCATTCAAATTTCAACTAAATTAATAATATCTAGAAAACATTATATCGAAATATATTTTTTACTCGAGGATTTGTTTTACTGAGTAAAATTAACTTAGAAGCTAATATTAAAAGACATTTTAAAATAAAAACCACTTTAAATATAAATGGTAAACAAGGCCAATATAGAGAAAACTTAAGAGAAAATTAACTTACCTAAAATATTTAGTGGAATAAAAAAATGTAGATATAATAATGTAAACTTGTATATTTTTTTTTATTTCCATATAATCCATCGATACGTAGGGAAAAAAGTGTGAATACATATATTATGGCGATGCATGCAGTTTTTAATCTAACAAACTGAAAATCTATGATTAAAATTTAAAATTTATACCTATTAGTAAAATAAAAATGTAATGTTTAAATGAGAATGTTTTCGTAATTTATATAAGTATAACATATTCTCGATTGTACTTTGTATTAATATATCGTAATTTAACTTGTTTATCAAGTTGGCAGTGGCATTTAGGGCTAAAACTTTCTATAGTGTTTTACAACAACCTGATGGCAAATTATTAAAACGGAGTTTTAGCAAATTCATAGCAAAATATTGATCTATGATTTGAAATTGTAGCACCAAGTACTGGTGCCAAAATTAAAGACATTCATTTAACTTAATATACCTACATAATACTGTACATCGCTAAATATGAAATGTAACATTTAATTTACTTAAGTATACATCAGTATTATAGAAGAACATTTTCAAATAAAATCTACATTAGTTTATGGTTAACAAATTTAATATGATTGAACCAAATATGCTGAACTTGTAGTACATTTAATAAGGAGAAATTTGTTTGTAATAATACAAAAAATAAAAGATTACATTTTCGAGTAATTACATTATTATGTTTAAACATAATAAATAATAATACACTCCAAATAGTTATTTACATAGACGCTAGATGTTCCATATTATAATTTAAAAACAATTGCATTTCATGTATTATTACTGTAGTTACTTACTATTGTTTTTGTATAACATAGTAAAATGTTTAATATATACTTGAAATTATATTACTAACATAATAATGTGTTTAAATTATGTTTAAAAATATTTGGAATCAAAACACTCAAAAAGCCCGTTGATATACTTAAACTGGAAAACTTAAACGTACCTGATAACAAATTATTTATTTATATTTAAAAACAGGACGAGTCCGATTTACATGATATTTAATACAAATAAAGACTTTTTTTTAATAGATGCATAAATTGTGTATTTTTAATAGGTAAATCATAAATGATTCATCATGATAAAGCAAATATAATTGTATATGCATAGTATATACATTATAAAGTCGAATACGCCATACAAGAAATTTATTATTACTATTTTAAAGTTTTTATATGGATCATCTTAGATATTTTAAATTATTAAATTGTCAGATGATCTAAACATATATATTATAATTTATATGCTAATAAATTTAGAATATTCTAAAAAAAAAAAAAAAAAATATGATAAATATTAAGCTAATTAATAATTGCAATAAAATAATATTGTGTAAGTAGTTCCTCAAAGAACTTGAAACAAATGTTTTGCTTAATGAAAAATAACAACCTGAATTATAACATATGTTTAAGTTTTATTTTTAGTAAAATATATTTTTGAGCCATAGCATGATATATAATTTTAGAAGACATTTTAGTTATTTATTATTTATTTACAGATAATTAAATAATATTATACAAATTAATAACATCTATGTAAAATAATCTTCTAAGTCACACATTTTGGAATATTCATATGATATATACGAGTAAATATAACATAAACTTAACATTATAATGGTATACTATTTTTTTTTTTCATATATTTTTGTTGGTATTTATCGTACGCTGAAAATAAAAACGTACAAACTAAACAAACAATTTTTAAAGCGAGTTCTGTAGAGAAAACCATTTTTAGTAAATGAATTGAATATTTTTTATAATGCAGTCACGGATGAAGGAAATGAGAATAACAGCTTTAGGCAATTCATCTTCTATACTTTTTAGTTTTTATGTAGTGTTTTACATAAACATAATTAAATGACAAAACTAAAAAACTAATTACGTTTAATTTACTATAGAGAATGTATTTTTTTTGTTTAGCTTTTATTTCAACTATTAATTTGGATGTATATTTAACGAATTATTTTTATGATTACTATGCTAGAAACACACTTAATCAAATACTAATCTTAGAGTTATTACTATAATATGTTAATTACACAAAAACTCTGTGAATAAAAATAATAATTAATTTTAAAAGTTATACCTTCTAAATGGCTGCTACTGACTAGTGCAGTTATGGACGATTGATGAAAGTTTATGTGAGTTTTTTTAGGAAATTTACTAAGTAAAATATTCAATTAAACAAATTTATGTTAAATAATTGTAATAAAACAATTCAAAATCCTACATTTTTGATTTTCAGTATTTTATTTTGAGAACATTTCAGTACGATAGATAAACTATCCATTGAATGAAATAGTTTAATGTTTATCTAATAAAAATGAGAGTTTTTTAAATGTGTCACGTATTATAGTTATACAATACATATCTAAAGAATTAAATGTATGTTATAATAATATGTATATACATATACGATATTCATGAGTTCAAAAAAATGTCTTTATTCTATATGTATATCATAATATAGGTTTCTAATGTTATTTTTTCTTAGTAGTGTGTAGTTATTAATTCATTTGCAGTCATCATTAATGTGTTATTTTAATTCAAATACCTATGATATTAAATTATTTAAATGACAATATGTATATGTGATATATAATGTGATATATTGTATTATTTTATACACAATAATAATACACTCAACTAGATGACATATTATTATCATATTTTAACGGTTTCTAATTATTTTTTTTTCAACTCACCTAATATGCCGAGCCTGTAGTTTAACGTGACAACAACTAATTCTGCGTTGTTGGCCAACACTCGGCCATCGTATGGGTTTCCGGAATTCCACTCATACGACTCTCCATGTATGAAAACCAGTACGGGATACTTGCGGATAATTCTACTTCCTGAAACAGGTAATTAACAAATAAAAATTATTGTTATTTTTTTATTTTTATACCGTGAACAATATTTTTTTACTGATTGTAAAAGTAGCTTAACTCCCAGAGGAAAACTTAGCACGATATAGACTGCTGACATACGAAGTTTTGGTCCAACGAAAATGTTATCATTTTGAAATTTACTACAAAACTTGTGGTTTTACGATAATACTGGTAACAGCTAACCATCTATAGATATTTCAGACGGCGGATGTGTGAGTATTTATTATTTTTCAATTTTATCTCTGGCTCTTTGATGAAAATAAGCTAATCTTAAACTTAATATATATAGTTGTTTTTTTTTCTATAAAAAAATAACTCGTCTAAAACTTTACGTCTATATAATACAGGTTATATGTTTTATGTTATATATGTTTTATATATTTACAAATTCATAAACCGTATACGTATCCTCTCAAATATTCTTAGATCGAGCAAAGCCATATTATATTATATATATATCTACTCGCAGGTATATTCATACGTTGAAAAACATAATATGAATAATGGGATGAATAAGTTACAGGCGGCAGACCTGTGAGTTTTGAGATACGGAGACGTATTTTACGATGATGGGTTTTTTCTACTTATACGGCTGCTGTGTATACAGTGCACACTACGTCTAAGTAAGTCGAAGATGCTGAATATGAACTAGCTTTAAATGAATTCTACCCGAATACGACTCGGGCGTATCTCGAATAAACTCGTATAATATGTAAGATTTGAATATGAACACCCAAGACGAAGCCTTCATAAAAGCAAAATTACTCTTTATTTAGGTCAAGTAAAATATATGGAAAAAATCCAAATACATTAAAATACTATATTTTATGCCAATCAGTGGTATATGATTAGACTTGATATGTTAAGTTGTATGCTTAACGTAAATAAAATAGTATTTCTGGAATTCATTTGTATCAACGAAACACGTAAAATAACACGAGTAAAGTCTCATTAAAAATATTTGAGCGATTCCAATTACAAACTCATGTCAGATTTCAAAATTCTCTAGTATCTTATACTTTTAAATATTTATAGCTTTTATATATTTACAGGTGGTTATACTTTATTTTTCGTAAAGCTTTGACAGCATCATTTCAATAAATTATGAGTGCTAAACAAATTGATATTAACAAAACTACGAAAGCCAACTGCTATTAATAAATAGCAACTCTATTGCCTTTCTATTGCATCAAGTGTATACCTAGAAACTTTATTTTTCAATATCGTGTCAAACATAACTCGTATATACTCGTTGTGCACTTTTGCCTACTTTCAAAATTCAATATTGAAGTCATTGGAATAGTTTTCGAAACGTTCAATGACTTGTCCATTATTTATAGGCGTTCAACGAGGTCACGCGACATTAAGAAACTTTTGCCGTTTACGTTTTCAAACTTGTTATATATTATGTTTAAAAGGATTTGAAACGTTCAAGTAATAATATACTCACATACTTTATAAAAGTTTAAGTATAAATTTATAAAAAAAATAGTAAATTGTTACATACAAAAAAAAAATGCGAAATTACAATTATTAAAATCGATTTATATTAAACGTTATACATATATTAAACTTAATCCAAGCCATATATATATATATTGTAATATTAATACAACACAAAATTACACCGATATTAGGTCTATCGTATGCAAAACGCGGTATATTACCGTATTTCATAATGTAATGTTTAAGTCTACTTAAACTCGAGCTTAGATCAAATTCGAGAATCTCTTATCCTTCTCCCGCGCACCGTATTTTTAAGTGTGCGGGATTACTACTGGGCCGTTGGGCGTACTATACATTACATAAACATATTTATTATATCACATTGTATCATTACGAAGAATTATATTTATTTTATTGTTCATACACCGAAAACATCCGAAATACATGCAAAACAAAATTGTCCTTGATCTCAAAGTTGTGATTATAATATGACCACATACAATACAATGTAGATTATAGATACTTAGTAGTATGAGGTTTCGAATTTTTATTCGTCTTCGGTTTGATAGTAACCGGACGCTTTTGCATAACGTAATATTCTAACTCGTCTCCCCTCGTAGTGTTTATAATTTATATACATGTCATATATCTATTGTGTTTAGTAGTTGCATGTGTCCGGTTCCAGATGTACAAATTTACGGTGATGTAGTACGCACCAGTGGTAAGCACGCGACAAGGTCTACCGTTGAGGGTTGAGGAACCACCGACGAATAGGATTCCATGTCGGTATATAATATTTTACTAGGCAACGGAAAGTTACAAGTGTATTTATTATACAGGTATATAAACATTCATCTCGGACGATTTATTAATCAAGGGAAACGCTGGTAGATCGGTCGGCGTTTTCCGAATGCAGATGGGAAAATGTTCGGAGTAGAGGTGAGATTAAAACTTTAACCAAAACACACTCTTCGTGAATATAATATGTATATATATATATCTACAGTTTTGGGACGGGCTAGGCCTCGTGTCCATTTAGGATCGTGTTACGGGTGCGGCACAACAATAGAACATCTGTTGCCGTACACAGCATAACATTAGGTCTAAATTGCGGTAGTGGCGGCGGCGTGTGCCGCCTTAACCGCTGTGATCCAGTGTTTTGCGTTTTGTTTGGAAAATACTATACATAAAATACATTATACATGTATATATTTAATATGTATGTTATATATTATGCTGACGGATTAACATGATACTAAACTGTGAAGATGCGCCTCGTGGATATATTTAGCACACCGGCGCCAGCCGACGAAACTGTCGAGATTGACCTACGCGTGGAGTCGCGCCGGTTGCCGCGTGAGAGTGGGCGATCATCCTCTCGTCACAGTTCGTGTAATCCGTGCAAGGTGTCAGGATGGTGAGAATGAAATTCAGACGTAAACAACTCAAATTTTAAATGAACATTATGTCTTTTTATGACGCACAACAATAACATGTCGCATACGTTTAGAAATCGTACTGATGTTTCAACTTCAACAAAAACAACAATACTAATTATAATATAGTACTAAGTACAGCACGAGTTATTATTGTACGATTAGAACATAATATATTGAGATTTGAGAGTGATTTATACGAAAACGAATATTTCGATAATAATAATATCAACCAATGGGAAAAACACACACGTAAGACCACATACGATATTATTTTCGAATATAATTTTTTATTACATACGGTGAACTTAGAACAATAGTAATGACTAATAAAACATACATTAATTCGTATTCTATGCCTCGCTAAAAGAAATCTATGTGTGCAGCCGTGGGTGTGAAATAACGTTGCGACGTGATTACGGTTTTCCTGTTAACTTAAATTTCAAATGAATAATAAATACGTAATTTGCAATTGAAAAAAATGTAAAAGCTTTGAATTATATATTCAAAAATTCTACAACGATAACAAATTCGTGCATTACTATAACGGTGTAGATATACAGACTTTGAGTGATTAATGTGCGAATGATGATTATGATAACAAATTAATAATGATTATGAAAAATACACAAAATAAAAATATTTAAAAACATAGTATGACAATAAACAAAAAAAAAGTTACTCCAAATGTTTATGAAAGTTATTTTCAATATTAATATTTGTCGTATTATTATCGGTTTGCAGCAGATGATTTTTCATAAAATAAATACCAACATGATATAATATACATTTATGAATAAACGAATATAATATTATGAATTGGTTACGATTTATTTCATAATTATTCATCAGTGATATGTTACCGAGGTTTCTTTTTTTCTTTATCAACTTTATCGACATCCTCTTTTGAATATTCCTCACTTCTCTATTTTTTGGCGACGTCTTATCGACACTTGGAGCTGATTAATGGCTTCCAGAACATATCGCTGTCATTAGGAACCTTTTTCTCACTTTTCTATTGACAACACAATCTCGACATTAACGCGAAGTCTGAGTTTTATCGAAAACCACTCAAAAAGCTGTTAAAAAGTTACATTCTATTCATATCCAAACATGCGTCAATAACATCTTACAAACATTGAAACACTTCTACAAATTTAACAGACAACCATGTAAAATAGCTGATATTTCAGTTTTAAAAAATGCAATTTTATATCTTCCAGGAAAATAATGTGTTATTTACTTAAAATTTTCATAATTCAATATAATTAATGACTTATTGTTATAATTTATAAAGACAGCTCTATGTTCTCAAACACGGCTTAGAATAATGGCGTACTGTTTTCAGTTCCTTAACAGTAAAAAAATAAAAATAAAATAGAAGTTTTTAGACGTAATGTCGGCTACATAACACTAAACAAGAAGCAAAAAAATAAAATAATTGTTATTATACATTGTATAATGCAATAATAATTTTAAGTTGAAAATTCACGGTCATAAATACATATTAAAATAAAATATTATACGGAAGGGTACATGAGTAAGATAAAAACATAAAATATTATTAAAAAAAAAAAAAAATCGAACTGAAACTATTACGGTCTTGAAGTAACTGTATTTTTGAATAAGCCATACACGAAAATTAATAATACAAGTAGGTATAGTTCAATAGCCGATGTGTAAAATAACTTTTCAATATTCAAGTAGTTAAAAATAATATTATCTTTTGCTTAAATTTTCATATTAAAATAATGGTATTAGATAATGATTCGTGTTTTGTGCATACGAATTTGGGTGACGGGACTTTGCTTAATGACTCTTCAACGATCGATATCGTGCTATCTAATCGAATAATAATAATATATTTATACACATTGCAGAAGTCGTAGGTAATATTATTATTACCTATGTGTATTTTATAACAATTTTAACAAACATGCAATACGTTTTCTGTAACAATTACTTTAATAGATGCCTATTTTTTGTGTTTACTTGGCGGATTGTCAATGTGTATACCTAACTAGTGATTTTACTCATTAGATAGAAATATAGAATACATTTTAATTTCCTGCCTTGTATAATCGTAGTGGTATTTTAACACAACTGGGAATTTGTATGATATTCATTCGTAGGTAATTTATATGTCAACAATGTTGGATGAAATATGCAGATTTAATTTCATCGGCATCACTGAAGGGATTTAAAAACTGAGAACAACGGTTGTGAATTATCTACAAAACCTACATGAAGTATAGCTGAAAGGCTCATTTATAAGTTTTATTTGGAGAGGTCTTAAGTGTACGAATTTTCCCATAAACCACGGCTACTATAATATATATTATAAGATTGAATTGAGTACAATTTAACCGAAAAAATAGAAAGAAAAATGAGAACAAAAATAAAATATGTCTGTAGCCACATAATATAATTATACCCTGTCAAACTAAAGAGATATGCAGTAAACAGTAAATTGAAAAAAAAAATTGCATATTTCATGTTTCTTCTACCTATTTTAAATTGTAAATTTTAATTTTTTTTTCTAAAAAATAAAAAAAAAATAATAATAATATAATAATAATAATACCTCTAACATTGATAAATAATATTTTTAACATATTTTTTTGTAATAACTCTATTTGGAATATTTTATTGATATATAGTTTGGCATATTGAAGTACTGACAATTTCTCGAATAACATTTTTTACACGTTGATAATATAAACAAATAAAAATATTTGAATTTATATAAATAATATAGGTACCACTATATAGGTATAAAATCAATATTGTGTGTTTATGATTTGATAATTATTTCTATATCCACAAATAAAAAAAAAATATATCCAATACGAAAATGTTGCATTTTGTAATATTTAAAAAAAACGGGGTTATGCATATAATCTAAGCTGATTCCGAAATATACAGCTTTTCTTTAAGATTTAAATAAAAATGTAAGAACAAAAAAATAAAACACCGTAGATTGATGCTTATAAATAATATCAAACGGTCAATAAAGCAGAGTCGACGAATAATAATTCAAGATGAAAAATAACAAATAATTCGAATTTTATTTTAGAAGATATTACATGGTTCACTTTGGGATGACAGTATTTATCATATTATGAGCAACGGATGAAATAAACGAATCAAGGTCCTAACATACTATATACGTATACAAATGGAAAATACGGTAATGTTTTGAGCATGGGTAGCGTATTTGAGTCCGAATACATGCATCACGTTCCTCGTCTTAGCGAGCGGAAAAGAAAAAAAGAAAATAATATGTTTTACCACGCGCTCGCGCTTCTATTTATTTTATCTCGTATTTTATGATATATTGCACTAAGAGTAGTTTTTCAACGGACGACGACCGTTTATTCCGTGTGAGGAGTAGCCCGAAATTCGATCAGCGTATAAAAGTATACAACGCGGAATGGGGTGGTGGCGGAGAAAGCGCGGCGTGCACGCTGCGAAAACACGAAACGTATATATCGGGCAGAAAAGAGCCAGTTTACTTAAATAATAAAAATAAAAAAAAAGTAGGAAAAGTAGAAAAATAGAAAAATAGAAAAAAAATCTAGGGAAAAAGAATAGAAGAAAACTGCCCATAAAACGGTGAACTCCTCCCCGACGTTATTTTTATTTCATTTCCAGGCGTTACGAAGACCGGCGGAATAACCCTCACGACACTTTCGAATTGAAAAATCGGTTTTCACAAAGTGCTCTGTTGAGAATCGTATGACCGGGTCGGCAGCTGCAGTACTGCGGTGGACAAATGAAATGAAAAAAAAAATACTACGAAGAAGAAGGAATAAGAAGAAAAAAGAGGAGGTTGAAGAAACGAAGAAAAACGCCAACGTAATGGTGCCATCGCCCGCAATTCCGCGTGTGCACGTATACACAGTATACGTGTACGTGTATAGGTACCTAACTGTGTCGTTTCGGTTATTGGCCGACATCGGATCGAACGTAATGCAGTCGAGAAAGTGATATCTATACGCATAAACAACTAAATGGCTAACCAGACTAAAAATTATCAATAATGACTTGATATTATTAAAAAGTGTCCAGATCGAAAACGATTATAATAATATAGAAACACGAAATATATTATTGTTGTAACATATAGTAGGTACCTATGTATACATTCAAAAAATATTTAATCTGATGGATATATAACATTGGTATCGTAGATACAATCATTAAAATGTTTCTATTATCGCAGCGATATTATTGATAAGCTCGAACGCACGATTCAGTTGTTATGTATAATGCTTTGGAAACGGTTCCGGGAAAAAAAACTATCATGCTGAATGCATTCAATACGATGATAGTCGATTACAATAATGATTATTCATTATTGTTTTGCTTCATTATTTTTCGAAAAGATAAAAAAAATTTCTTTCAATCTGTAAACGTACCTACTTTAAAAAAAAAAAAAAAATGTTCATTATTATTTTCACAACCAATGGATGTAAAATATACGATAGCAGAATCGAAAAATACTAATGAAAAAATGATTTATTATTTTATTTTCATTCGGCACTAAAGAGAGAAAAATTAAAAAAATCAAGACTTTTTTAAGTGCGATGAAGAAAATGTTGATTGCAACTGGGCTTATATAGTGTTGACATGACACCAACTTTGTTCGAAATAATCAATTTCGTGGTACAAAAACTTTTAACTAATCATAAATACATTTATAAATATAAATATATATCTTTACAACACACAAAGTTTTAATTAATTTAAACTGTGCACGTTTATTTTATATACTAAAATTTATTTCTAGTGATCATGTTAGCTCAAAATCAACACTGAACATAATATTATTATTAATAATAAATTCGTGTAGACGTTTATTAACCGCAAGAAAATGAAACAATCTATCTGTTGCTTATAACCACGTTTCGCAGCAGCTATCTTTGGTTTTTCAAGTCAAAAAATAATAAACTTATGTATATTACTCTTGAAGTAAAGAAAGTCAAAATTATACAGAAAATGTGGTTTGATAATATTATTATTATTATCACACTAAATTGCAAAAAGGAATGAGATTATGAATCGAGAAAATATTATTATGTCTATAACATGTGGTGGCGGTGTTTTTGAAATAATATACGATTTATGACAATGGGACCATAAACATATACTGCGTATTTCAAAACCGAACATTATGCACACGCATAAAGTTTTACTTTTCAAACTACCAAAATTTTATTTACTTAAGACATATTGTTATATACTAGTTGTACGATGTATAATAATATTATTTACCTACTTTACACGCTAACCAAAATTAATAATTTTCGTAGAACTACAATTAATTATCTAAATCCTAATATAAATGTAAGCCTCTTTTCATTAAATAAAAAAAAAAAAAAAATGTATAACTGATAATGTTATTGACACAACATACGTTCATTTATTATTATATAAATGTAGTAGGTTTAATGCTTAGAATCTGATAAATATAAAAGTGTTATTTATATTCTAATCTCATTAGATTGTAAGTTTCAAACATCTATGTTTTTATATAAACTGATAATTAGTAATTAATATAAATTAAAAATTAAAATATATTAAATAATTACATGAAAGCAAATTTGGCGATAAAAACTGATTAACATTTTAAGTCATAACAAGAAAGTACTCTTAATCATCTACTGTATAAATATAAAATACATTTATTAAATTACATTTTCTTTTTATAAACATTTTTACTTCCTTAACGAACTAAAAAGAAGTATATATTTTTTCATTTTTAAGCTGCGTTGTTTTCTGGGAAGCATAATATAATTTCCATTACTATCTAACGGTCGAACAATATCATATCTAAATCGATTTATTTCTGATAAATAATTTAAGAATTTAAGATAAAAAAATATATCGATTTTTCCTTCGAAAAAAAAAATGTTTTTACCGTCATAAACACGATACAAGTATTATATCATATTAGGTAAGCTCGATGAACTGGAGTACATGTCTGATTAAAAAAACTTGATTTTTTTTTCTATTATAAAAAAGAAAAAACTATTTAAAAAATAAAATAAAAGTGGGTCACGTCCCATGGGTAAGATGACATATTTATTTTTGTAGTATACAATTTTTCTATGTATTTATATATATATATAAAAAAGAAAGAAAAAATAAAATATTGTCGACTAGATATAATCGAATGCAGTATTATTATGACCATTGTTTTCGAAAAACCGTTTCTATACTTGCACCACTACACTCTACAACTACTACAGCGATCCTTTCAATTATTAAAACTTTTCCCTTGAGACTTGGTTATGTATATAATGACAGTACATATAATACATTATACATTATATTTGTTTATACGTTATAATATAATCTGCATTGCCAAATAAAATTTGACTACTGTACAATTTTACGTGTTTTTAGCTTTTGAAATCGGAAAAATGGTGTTTATAGTGATACGAATGAGACAATCATTATCGGTTGATTGAAGAGGAGCAAAAAAAACAGGAGCGGTAGGTGAAAAAACATCGTGTATAATGTATTATAATTTATAATGTTGAAGAAGAACATATTCTGTATATCGATATAAGCAGTCTCGAATAATATCACACAAACGATGTTTGTATAAGTTGGCTTTTAATTGGCGATGACGACAACAATACGATGACTGCGCGATCATCATCAAAACGATTTTTTTGGGGAGAAAAATGTTTTCGGTACACGCAACTGTAGAAGTAGTGTGTTTGTTATAAAAAGATTCTGTATAAAAAAAATTCAACCATGATGTTTTTATCGGTTTAGTTAAGAATTATTTTCCTGCATTTTTTTTTTCTTGAATCAATTTATTCCGCTACATAATTTAGAGTTTACTGAAAAAAAGATTCATTGCTCATAAATATTAGTACCATAAATAAAACGTTTTGTGTTTTAATTTACAGTTAAAATAAAAATTAATATTTCATAAACCAATAATAGAGTTATAAGGAAACAAAAAATGTCATCGCAAATAAGGTGTATGGAATCATACAATAATTGTTATGCAATATCATCGCGTTGATTTTATAATATACAGATAAGCCATTCTATTGTTAATAGTGTCAGCAGCTAATTGCATTCAGCCGTTGGACCTGTCTCTGTGTTCGATTGCATTTAAGGGGGGGGGGGGGGTAAACGTAGGACGGGGCCACTTTGCCATACGTCTACAGTAGTTGGCGATATTCTATTTTTAGTATTGATTTTGATTGTTAATACATTTTTCCCTGTCGACAAAAACAACGTTATGGATAATTGAGTTACGACTTGCGATTGAATGACAATAATAATAATAGTGAATTGACATCGCATCGCGTGACAATTTAAAATTATTTGAAAATATTATCATAGATTTAAAATACCTATTATATAACATATAATATATTTATTTTTATATTTTTCGTATTAATTTGGAACCAAATTTATTACATTTAATAGTAATAATTTAATAATATTTTTTGTAGCAGATAATTTTACTGTGAGATTTTTAAAAAATAACAAAAAAAAACTAATTTACGTGTATACATTAATTAATCATTGATTTTATAATATTTATAATAAAAATATAAAATATAAAATAAGTATAATATAGATATTATTATATATAATATAATATTATAAAATCAATAGTACCTATGAAATGAACTATCTTGCGCATGGATCGGAAAGAGAAAACAAATTCTGTGCTGTTCCTCCTAACGAGCAAATAATATTTAGTATTTCATTTTAAACGAAAAAAGCCTATTATAAATTATAATTATTGATTTTAATAATCTAAAAAAATTACCGTGAAACGTCGTTGGCATCGCGAATAACAATATTATTTTTTCTACTACAAACAAGTCAAACAACGCAATGTCCTCTATTGGATTTTTGCTTTACTATTATTCGTGTTTCCAAATAAACAGCTGTATGACTTATCTTATGAGTTATTAGTATTGAGTATATATACTATTATAAAATCAATGACATTTGTTTTATTTTCATTAATATTTATAGTATTCTACAAAGCTACTTCGTAGTGTATTTTTTTACTGTTCAAGTTGGAAACATTGAGAACAGATGTAAGTACGAATTAATTAATTTAGAATAAATATAATATGATGTTATGAATAGAACTTTTTTTTTCTTTAATAGAAAATTGAGAACAAAAAAATTAATCAGTTTCCAAGTATTTTAAGTTTCCAATTAATTAATAATAATAATTAAGACTATTTGGTATTTTGAGTGTTTATTAAAATTAATATTGCAATAGATAAAATTAAATCGATGGGACTTTGTAGAATTTTCGATGCCAAATATTTTAAAATTATTTTCGTGGAAGTACATTTTTTTTTTCAAATTTTTAGACCTTAAAAACGCTCAACTAAACAATTCTTATATTGTCGCATGGGTAATCTTTGATTTCAAGCCCACGTAACGGTCAAATACACAGGAAAACGAGAACAGCGCGTTAAAAAAATATAAAAAAAAAAAAAAATTAACTCATATGGTCTACGGTGAAATCACGCGGAAAACGGTTGCGACAACCCTCCCCGGCGGCGCCACTTGTATTTTATTGTGGCTATACGGTGTGGGTTCGTGCTTTGTGTACTATCGTTGTTTACTACCGTCACCGCCGCCAGACCGAAAACGAATAAGTCTCGAGCGGGCCACTGGTCAGATATATATATATATATATATATATATATATTGTACTCAAGACGTATAATAACTGGCAGATTATATTATGTTTCGCACGTGCCCGCCGGACGTAATGACTTTGCTGGAACGTTTTCATTTAACTGACGCCCCACACTGGCGTATATTATTATTATTATTATTATTATATAATACCTGTGAGCGCGTGAGTACGCACGATGTTAACGACCAAGTGGAGGGGGTGGGTCGGCAAATCACGGAATACGCGTCATCATCAATCATCGGCGCGAACGTAATAATAAGAGCGTAGGTATAGGTATTTAAAGAAAAGAAAATATTATATTAATTTAGAATGTTAAAAAAATAACGATTTTTCAATTTCTCGAAATATGAACTCGGGGCTTTTGACGTTTTTGCTAGATAATCATAAAAGTATATTGTTAGGTATACGATCGAGTGTGAAATTTATAACATCTCAGAGGACTAGTGCAATGTGCGCATGACGAACGAAATCACAAACGCATTATTACTGCAACCGTCTTATAACAGATAAGAACAATAAACGATGGTAAAGAATTCCACAGAGTATTGCGCCGTACAACCATAGATAAAATATATAATAATAAATAAGATAAATAAGTATACAATTCGAGAAACATAAGTATTGATTTATGTTATTAACTAGGTATATATATATATAATGCTGATTAATAATCAGTGATTATTATTGAAACTTAGACATTTTATAAACGATACAGTTAGGTACGATAAACAAAAAATATATAATATGGCGTTTTCTCTGGTTTAGTTCTGTACTTGCAAATTGTGACTATTTGATCAAGTTTTCTAAAATAAAATTGATTATTTGTAATATTTTTTTAGAAAATATATTGTAGAAAAGACTCACAGTCTGTTGGACATCAGTGTACCATAAATATGTTACTTATAAATTGTAATCGAGGTTCAAGTACCGTGAATAAAAATGCATTTTCATAAGATTAAAAATTTAACGTAAAATATGTCAGTGGATATTATTATTATGAGTATTTTCATCGTGTTCGTACATGTATTGAGTTCAATTTATACTTTTGCAATGACCAACTACTTAAACACAATAATTACAAATTACAATAATTGTTGAAGTTTTAGTTTTCTATAATATTAAAATATGATTAATAATATATGCATTACTTGGTTAAATGTTTACGTTACACCGAGTGATAATAGTGTTGACTCCGAAGATCAAAAAAACCTCTTCGGCAGTTTAAAAGTCTTAACATTCTTCAAAAATATTCCTTATTATTCGGCGCCACATCAGATATTAATACCGTGACCTTTTGTTTACACTTTTCGGTAGCGAATGATGAGAAATATCGTCGAAATAAAATCGTTTTGGGTAGTATGACTATAATGTAAAAAGTATTCACTGGTGCTAAGGCAGATACCTCAAATGATAAAATGTATATGTTTGACGGTAACAATTTCGTTGGTTTTTTCGTTAATATTCATGAACTTGAAAATATATATTATATAATATATAAGAAGTTGAAATGCGCGAATGCATTACCGGAGGATAGTTTTACAGCACCTGTGTCGTCGACGAATCGAGTTGTGTGGGCGCGATTCTTTTAACCTTTTTGCCAATTTTTTTTTTTTATTTTTACTCTTAGTGGGTGGAAAAAATGTGAACTTTGAAACTGCGCAGCTAATGGTCTGGAAACCCTTTTCTGCTTTTGTCGTTTTCTACTATCCTAGCTACAGGATCCTTTATTTATTTGTTTAAAGTTACCAGCGTAAAAGGGGAGAGACAGAGAAAATGTTAAAATAGATAAAAGAAGAAAAAAAACGTATACCTACCTACCTACATAAAAAAGAAATTTGGATTTCACTATGTTCGATAACAACATTGCGAACTGGTTGATAGTGTCGTTATACTGCTTTAAACGATATTTAATATACACCACAATATCATATGCTGCAGTAGATAATATGACGCATATAATATAACATAAGGTATAAGTATATAATAATATTTACTTTGTATGCATTATGTGTAAATCTGATATTGCGACGATTTAAAAGTTCAAAATAATCATAGTATTTCATGTCATCATTATTTTTATTACGAGAGTATTTGCATTGTGCATATTGTTCATATTGTTGCATATTGTGTATAATATATAAATTATATAAAAAGAATAAAAAAAATAATGATATTTTTTAGCAGTTCAGAGCGTTATTTCTATTTCTTAGTAGTTCTTTATATGTATATCAGATATACTTTAGAATAAAAAAAAACATGGAAAAAATCTTGCGTTATAAGTGACCAAATAATCTATTTTTGTCAACATTTTTAATTATTTTTTTCATTTATCATAGAATTCATAAAAAAGCGAGTCACGAGTAAAATTTTACATACAACTGTTATGCAATGATATTAATTTTATTTTAAGTTTGGTGAAATTTATATTTAATGGATTTAATAATAAATTGTTTTATTTAAAATTGTATCTATTATTTTATATTTTATTTACTGTACTTTAAATGCGGAATAACTGAATACAAATTTAGTCGTTTGAGTCCAATAACACGAGTTTGATTCACATCCACCGATTTACTTGGAAATAATTGATATGTATCGTCGTTCATCGAAATAAAGGGTATTCGTATAACTCTGTAAATTGTTTACTTTAATCTAAATTGAAACCCATACACACACTTATTTAATGTATTTATATGTATTAACATAAGTGGTGTGGTTCAAAAATATATTTATATATATGGCATGGCTCACGTGTTGTATTTCGAAGCCCAGACATTGTGGAAATAACGAGTGTATAAAACGTTCGAGTTTCCAATCATTTGAGATTGTTCTTATATTTTATGATAATATTATTCTAATAAAAATATTGCATTTATGCCAAAACTTCAACAAACCGAGATATTTAAAAGTACCCGGCTCCACACCTTCCCGGAAGCATTGGTATAATCATTTTAGATTGATATGAATATTTTGGTATTAATTATGGATAATATAATATTATACAATGAGCCATCGTTAATCGAGTATACCACAAAATAACAAACGTATTACAGAGTACAGACTCATATATTACAAATAATAATATTGTTAAATTATATCGAGCAAAGTATTTATTTATTTATTTATTTTATTTTTTTTGATCGTAAAATAATAAAGCTTTTGTTAAGATTACTAAAGCTATTATCATTATATTTAAAACACACTACATTTGAGAAAAAATAGAATTTTAAATTGAATAATTAAAAACTGTGATTTATACACAGTGCAATAATTATTATTGGCTATATTAAATTTAATATTGAAGTTTGTAGATGATGTGAAAGCGTTATGTTTTGGTAGTAGACGTTCGATTCAATTTCAATATTTATTTGGTTCCATTCAGCTTCATTAAAAATGTTATTTATTATTGGTATAGTATTATTTTTAGTACTCACTGATTATTATAATTTAGGTCTTATTAGCTCTAACGTTTCGATCGTTAGCATGACGTCGATTTCGTTTTGTGTTATGATTTCCAGTGAGGATGGGTGACCTTCATATTTTTTATGAGTTGCTTATATTTATCAATATTAATGGTATTTTTTTATTATTTCATGCTTGTCTTACTGGTTCTAGTAGCTTATTTTTAAACTTGGAAAATTTACTATTTTTCTTGGTGTATTTTAATTAATATTACTATTTATTTATCCATTCTTATGTTTAGTTGGTGTAGTATCATTTATTATTACCCTGCTACTTTATGAATCGAAAATGTGGAATGACAAGTCGGCATTTCTTTTAAGCAATTCCTAGTTGTTCGCAGGAATTATTATCTTATTACTTCCTTGGAATAATTGCGTATTACCTGTATGTTGAGAGTTAAAGCAATTTAACTGATTAAAATTGTGTCATTTTTATCTATAACGTTATATTATATGTTATTACTGGTGAAATCATTATCTGTATATTATAGTTTATTTCGTGTATTGTATATTTTAGCGATTCAATTAATTGTTTATGTGACGTTCTTATCATTTAATTTTACTGTAGTAGTTATATCGGATGATTTATCTAGAGAACATCTATTAAAGAGGTATGGTATTTCTGATGACACAAAAAATATGTTAATTAATTGTCTATCATAAAAATTTGATAATACGTGTTATCGTTAGTGATTACTACTAAACTATTTATTTTTTTTTTTTTTTTTGTAGATAGTTTTTCAATGTCTTCCGGTATTATGAACATTTGTTTACGAAAGCTAAGAATATACTAGAATCCTACTTCGTTATTCTAGCCCTTAGATTAGTAATTAAGCTGACGGGTGTTAGATTAGTTGAGTATAGTGCTTGTAGCATTAAATCGTTGATAATCTTTGGACAGATAATATGATTGTAACATAATTCTTTTGTTTGGGTTATAATATCCTTTGTATGTTAACTAGAGTATTGTCAATGTGATTTTTTTTCCATGATTGTTAATTAATTCATTGATCCAATTTTTATTTGATAAAAAAATATAGTTTATCTTTAGATTGGCATGATATAAAGATAATATTTTTAGGTGAAGTTACGACTATTTTATAATCATTCTGATTGATTATGTCTCTGTTATCTTTAATTTTAATTACTATAGCTTGGTTTTTTTTTTTTTTTAGAAGGTTGATTTTGGTTGTATCTGTGGTAAAATATTGTGTTATTATAGGTTGCAGAATTGTCAAGATTTTTGAGCTTATTACATTGAATTATGGCTTATTGCACTCTATCTTCGTTTAATTTGTTGAGTTTCGTGATTTCGAATTTATATTGCTCATTTATTTTGGATTTTAGGTTGTTTTTGATTACATAGATACGTTAATGCTTTTAGCGTTAGATAATGTAGCGGTAGTTTTATTTTGTGTTTTCGAGGATTGAGTGATTCAGGGCTTGTATTTTGATTTTGGTTAACTTCTTTGAGGGATTTAAGAGAATTCTTTTTCTTCCCTTCTTTCAATTACTTTTAAACATAAATAATTTGGAACTCATACCTTGTTCTCATAAATTTGTGACTGCAATTCGATATCTAAATCTTTGTAAATTCGTGCTTACGATAAATGACTGATAGATAAACACAAGTGTATCGCCAACAAAGATTAAATATATATTGGAAGAAAAACTTGTTGTAATACATTAAAATGCCATTACCAGTAATTTTATTTGGGGATGTGGTATGTATGAGCACTAATTTTATCATTATTAATTTTTAAAATGATTTAACACACGTTAAGTATATGTAATAAAAATATATATTTTATTATAAAAATTAAATTTAAATTTATTTAACAGTGAACATCAAATAAATAACTTAGTCCTTAGAATTAGAGTTACTCTAAATTTGGCCAATGCATGATATTACTATTAAATAAATAAATTAATTAATATGTATGATGATTGTATAAATAATGGACAAATTCAATTTTGAAATCAAAATGGCTTTTTTTTCTTAATTAGTCAATAATATAGTTCAGTTTCTCTGCAAATAGTACAAACTATTTATCAATTCACACTTATAGAATTACTCAAAATATATGTTTTGATACGCTCATATGTTTTATTAAGTAAATTTAAAATAATGTTTTAATATGAATAAAAATATCTCCAGGTAATATATATTAACGAATTGAATGTGGTACTATTAGTTTGTTATATTTTTTATTTATATTAGTCTATTATAATAATACAAATTATATAACATTAAATGTTATATAGTCACATCATAGTCAACTGAGATTGAATTAAATTAAATTTTGATTCATTATGTTGAAACCACACGAAACAAAATCGAGATAACAATGAAACGCTGTGTGCGTCGTAAAATTATGTATTATACTTATACGGCCGGGTGTTTTGCTTTTATATCGATACAAAATGGTAAACTATTGAACATTGTAATCAAACGTACGTACAATACAAATATACCGTATAGACAGAAAGGTAGGTACTGTATAAGTACTTCAATTCTAGTTACATTATTTAGAGCCTTTGAGTAGCAAGGAGTATATTACCCAGCACAGAATGTATATCGCTAACGTCGAAATAATAATATAAAAATCTACTAACGATTTCGTGTTATTTCCGTACAGCTTGTATATCTGTGGTACATATATGTTATATATATATATATGTTATATATATATATATATATAATAAACATTTACGTTGTAACTGGAGCACATTTATATTTGAAATGATAATATATGTTTACCCAATGTGAAAGAAAATGAAAGGCCGTGCGTTACCGTAAATCCTTAAACCATTCGCAAATCGAGTTATCCATCTTGGAAAGTAAACGAAGAAACAAGGTCAAAAATTAAGTTGGTTTGTTCAAGAGTTCTTGTATACCTACATACAACGGGCCAATTCTTTATTAGCACTTTTAATAAATGTGTACCCATACGTTTACCAGGGTCGAAATCAAATGTGGTACGCGGGGGAAATGTAATTTTGTAGAGAATTCGTGAAAGGTATAAAATACATAAATACGTACCTAACTATATTCGACTGCATACGTTCAGATGTTTTTTTTTTTTTTTTTTTTAATCTAAAACGTTGATAAATATCAATATCACGAGAAAAATAAACTAGCAAATAATTACAAGAGCTTATATCGCTTTATTTTATATATTATATTATTTTTAATTTCCAATGAAAAATTCAATCACGTACGCTACGCGCCGCAAAATCCTGTAATAATAAACAAACGAGCACGTTTTGAATACGTAATTTTATAAATAAAAAAATAAAAAATAAAAATAGGAAAAATAAAAAGAAAGTTGAAAAAAGATGAAAAATAAAAATAAAAAAAGAAGAAAAACAACAGTAGCCGAGTATATATACTTTGTCGTTCACCTCATCCCATCACCGACTGCTACCGCCACTGCCGGTTGACTGATGGTTGGCAATCGCATTCCGCCAAGCCTTACATAATTTCTCCGAGCATGTTCTTCTATCTATATTTCTAACTCACTTGTTCCTCCACCGGCCCACTTCATTTATCCAACCATTTCGCATGTACCTTTCGACGTCCATCTTAGTCTGTCCGTCTGCCTGCCAGCCTTCTTGTACGTGTGTGCGTTTGTAGTCTCTGTATCCATATCTCTCTCCGACCTGCTGCATTCTCACAAATGACGATGGCAAAGACAACGACTTACGCTGTTGTTATATTCTAGGCGAGAGATAAATTCACCACCAGGGACATTCCTTACAGACATGCGAAATGACTGGTGAAGTCACGGTAAATACTTTTATGGCGGTAGCTATACATTTTCGTGTGCCACACTACGGATGCAGTTTGTCCGTCATTATATAGCGGGAACTGAACCAACTATTTTTATGCGTGTACATTTTTTTCTCATTCGTTTACGTGATTTCGTTGACGAAAATTTTTTTGGGCCAAATTGTACTTTTTTATTTGTTTAAAACATTAGATACTCGACCTGGGTTTTATGAGTAGCTAAACGCAGTATGGATAAAATAATAAAGCTCTGGTATGGAGTTTAGGTTTACCTTTCTTAGCCTCGTCAGCCATTTCAAAGAAACCTGTGGAAAATTTCCCCGAAACGCCTTAACTTTCTTTGTGTAATCTGATTATTTCATTTTCGTAAAATGCAATTATAAATCGAAGTTACTTCGAAAATTATTAATTATATTATAAAGCTGGTGTGATGGTAAAATGTTAACGAATTTAATATTAATAATACGTATTTAATCTTACAGCTAACCCTTATATTGAGTTTTTCTAAGAAAAATTTTTTAAATCGATCAGATTTCTACATAAATCTTATTATGTAGGTATAAAAAAAATATTACAAAAATAATCAAGTATAAAACATAAGATTTATTATTTTATTTGAAATAATTTTGTATACAATTCTATTTTTATTATTTCATATATTATTTAGAATGTTGAGGAATAGTAGTTGTATAATTATTTTATTGTTACAACAAAACACACTGCTTTAACTCGTGTTTTAATACTTGCATGTATCAATAATTGAATCATATGTATCTATTTTAAATCTTTAAATATACGTAGTGTGTATAATAATTTTTGTTTTAATAGCTTACAATTTATGGAAATAAAGCCGTGAATATATTATAATTATAGGGATTAGAGTTAAATCGTGAGTTCTTAGGTACTGTAAGTCTGTAAGCCACTTAATGAAATTAAATATTTAAAAAAAAAATTAATAATAAAAAAATAAACGTAAAAATAAACATCGAACTTGGCTGTTTTGAAATTATATTAGTAAATTAAATATATAATGATTACTGCAATTTCTCCGTTCGCCATGGTATTACAATGACGGATAAAAGGAACAGCGGTGAGCCACATTTTTGCACAGGAAAAATTTGTTGAACACCGATCGGATTTAGAAAACCACAGTATTCAGCAGCGCAGTAGTACGTGCGTGTGCGGTGTCGGATAAGTCAACGAGATGGGATTTCGGAAAAACCACTAGCATATAGTGCTTCGCCTAGATATTGTTGTTGGTCGGAACGGTTTACACGGTTTACCTACAACAATCATCCGTTTGAGTATAAATCCTAATAGAGAGCGGAATTGAGGTCGGATACGGTTTTATGGATATAATAACATATGCAATTATGCATAACTACATGCGCGCTTTGCAGGGCAAAAAACATGATAATATATAACAATATAATATATTATACGGAAAAACCGACCGAAATCTCGGTTAGCCGTCAGCAACGGCCGCTGCGCCACTTGTGTGGTATTCAAATAAATATGGGACAGATTTTTGGTCCGCCGACGACGTGTCCGTGTTTACACGCTTACACGCGCACACATGGTCCGGTATAAGCCCTCGATCTCGCCATAACCACCCACGCCAACAGTTCAGCGTGCGTACAACACTCGCATATATTTATATTATACACATACATATATACGTGATGTGTATCCATTTCATTTATATGATAATGCGAATAACTGACACTGAACACCACTTGGCTATTTGTCCGACACGCGTTATGGCGTCAGAATCAGGAATGCGTTATTAGTTCACTTGTTCAATGTAAATTCCGACTGATTCTCCTCTATCCGTTTACTCACACCCACACACGCGATCGTTATTGTATGCGTGTACAAGTAACTGTGTTCTTGTATGTGTAATTTACGTTAGGTAGCTTAAATACACAATGTACACCATATCCCTTCCACATACACACACACTGAGCGTGCAATACACACTTACATAGGCCAGATGTCATGTTTGATTAATGCAACTCTGGATGCTATTTCGACGACGACGGCAACGGCGACGAATGAAGACACGACTACTCCCGTACGCTATTAGTCAGAATGCATTTCCGCTCTAAACCAATATCGGAAACCAGTCATTCTGTAAGTAGGTATATACTACCAAGCTAAAGTCACTCATAGTAATGCGCAAATAGATGTGATAGTGAGCCGTTCTCTTCGGGATATTAAAAAATCATTTAACCTAAATCCGTCAAGCAAACGACCCTTAGTCGCAATATGGTTTCAGTTAGGTATATTTTTTTTTCAAGTCCTATATTACGTTGTCAATATTAACATTTTCGTCAACTAAGAAATTTAATTAATTTTTTCACTTAAAAATCTGAGCACTTTATAATATACGCATAATTTTCAAATGGATTTTTCTCTTCAAAAACCAATTAGTTCTTTTTTATTTTCTCCAAGGAAACTACAAGAAAACTCTGCTGGTAGAATTTATAAGTAATTTAGATGGGATTTTTTTTAAACACATTTATAGTATTTCAATTAAATAAATAGATCTCTTGGTTTTGAGTAAATAATAAACCGTGAGTAATATTATTGTTAGTTGTTCTAACAATATATAGAACTTGGGTTGACGAATTTTGTTATCTAAGTAAAAAGTCATTATCAAATCCAAAAAAAGGGTGACCTATATTTTTTGTGTTTTTGCTGTATTGTCTATTATTATATTCAACCTTAAAAGGATTACTCTTTTATTATACAAGTTTTATTTTTGACAAAACAATAAATCTTTTTTATATCTTGAATTTTTTCTAGAATTTTATTACGTGTTTAAGCTAACTTTTGATGTTTTATAGTAATATTAACTATATTATTACTAAATTACAACATAAAATTATAGCCTGATGAGATTTTGATGATACACTTGCACTGATGTTGCGTGGTATTAAATTGTATACAGAGTTCCGGTTTACAGTTTTAACTATTTTGAAAGAGTTTATACATAAACATAAATTTACAAGTTGATTCTTTGAAATAATATAATTTGTATTAAAATAATATACGTCATAAGTGTTAAATGTGATTCTGATAATAAATTTAATAAATTGTTAATATACCTAAAATAACAACCAAATTTCACCGTGTGAAAAGTGTAGTACTATACATTTATTGTCTTTCGTATCAATTATCACTAGAAAAAATTATATATTTAATAGATACAAGATTGTACCTTGCAACTATAAATAAATTGTGTAAGATGTATTTATTTTTTTTAATAATAAAATTATGATATTATACATCAATTATTTTAATAAATTGTTCGCTGTGAATCAGTCATTGTAGCGGCAAATTTTGATTTTTCTTTATTTATATTCTTGAGTGGTGAAATTAACATGAATTGAGTTACTAGATTTCAATTTATTAAATGCAAAATATTTTTAGATATCATTATATTGCGTATCTCTGCCGCGATTGCTGTGGCGTATAACTTTTGATAAAAAGTACATACATAATATTACTTAAATCACATTTATAAATATTATAATAAAACGCAATACAAAAAAACTAAATAAAATTAATGTAAATTGTATATTGGTACGCTTTCATCTATTTTTTATTTTTTATTGGACTAGTCATATCAACAAAAATAAAACACAGGAACAACGCATCGTTTATATGTAGTACACTATACGTTTATAACTATATCTAATATAAAATATGCACATATAAACGATGGCATGATATATTATAATAACGGCATAAAAAAAATAGTTTACCAATAGGTTGCACGTCCAATCATGTCCGGTCGATGTTGCGTGATTCAATATTCTTTTGTTTTTAGAGTAAACGATTATTATTATTATTTTTTCATAACCCAGAGCATCCGTAAATTGGTCCACCGCCACGTACATTCTGTAAACGGCCTCATTCTTTCGGACAAAAGTGATAATGGGATCCCTGAGCGTTTCTAATATATTGCATATACATTATAATCGGTTTCGTTCGACCAAATTCGTTTTAAAGTTATCACATAAAACTGTATCTTATCTCTGTGTCGCACCGCAGGCGGGACTTGTATTATTGTTCGTCGACAACAAATTTTAAATCCAGTATCCACTCTCTATCCCTTTTGAGTGCCACCCGACGGTTGTATTAGAAAACTATTTTTATCGGCTCGGTCGCGTTCTATCATAATAATATATATTATATTTTATACTATACAATAATGACGTAATGCGAAACATAATAGTTATAACCGTTGTTTCGTTTAAAAGGGTAACGGGTAGCACTCTACTGGTTTTTTCACCCTAACCATAGTCCGTAGCACTGGAAAAAGTTTCCGGTCGCACGGCGGTTCTATCGTAGTCTCGAGAAAAACGATGAAGTTTACCCACTCCAGCCGGCCGCGATTTACGGTTCTGAACATTGTTTTCAAAGTCCGACGTGCCGACACAATGCGCCATGACTAGTCGTTACCACATTACACGAATTTCTACTGATTTTAATGATTTTTGTGGCAGAAATAATGTGTCAAACCATAGCGAATATTTTTTCGAAGGCTTAACGTCAACGGCGTTCTTATAAGTAAAACGCACCGAATTTGGTGACTAACGTTATTTAATGACCAGATGTTCATTATTATTGATAAGCGTTTTATTTCTAAAACGCGCGATTCGTGTGGTATTCAAACGTTCGTTATAATAACTGTATAAATATAATTTACTCGAAGTTCTTGTCAAAAGCTATAATTAAATCGAAATTAAAAGAGAATATATTTTAATTTTTTAATTTTACCAAACAATCTATTGTTATTATTCAGATTAACGTTAAAACATAAACATGTGCAATGATTGCAATTAAAAATAATTGCCATTATTATTATTTTTATTTTTTTATTTTAACCTAATCAGTTATCACAAATTTCACTTCAACTTTATTATAATTAATGTTACTTTATGAAATTAGCTACGTTCTGTGATTTATCATCGATTGCAGATAATTAATAATTATTTATATCTAAGAATTTGATTTCTAAAGAGACACTTACATAGAACAGTGTCAAGACGGTTCTTATACATTCAAAACATAGACAAAGATGATGGAAAGGTACATGGGCTTTGCCTTGTCGTTTCAGAAAGATTAAGTAATTATACAAACGGCTTATAACAGTACCTAATGCATGATATTATATACTTAAACTTTTATTTCGTACAATAATAAAAAGCTAAATAATTTTCATACATTTTTATACTTAACAAAATTGAAATGTTTAGTGTAAAATATCAATATTTTAAAATAAAGTTTTTTTGCATTTATAGTTATGAAAATCTAATATTGTAAATAGTTTAATATAATATAATACTAACAGAGCTTTTCTTAAAATTAGCAAAGTTCATGGGAAAAAAAATTGCAAAGCCAAACAATATTTTAAATATTTTAAAAGTATTTTGATACCCATTAATTATAATTTTTTGCTGTAAATAGTTCAACTAGTTCACTAATCATCTAAATATTAAATATAGGTATCAAATTGGCTGTTTTTTTTTTTAATGCGAGTATTCAAATCCAAGTAAAACCTGTGAAGCTATAAAAAGGCTCTGAAGATGAATACACAAATATACTTCAATATTGATTAATATTGTAAACACGTTCTAATTTTTTTTTTTTTTTTGAAGGTCTACGATATATATTTTTTTATCACGTCGTAATTTCTATTTTGTTGTTTATTATGATATATTGTGTATAAAATGAACTGTTTTACTAGTAAATTTTATTATTATGATTTTAAGATTTACGCTTTTATATGGTTTAATAATAAAATAAAAATTCAAATAATTTTAGAAATTTCCAATTCCACTCCGTTTTGTTACACATACAAATAATAATGCATGCAATAAATGTAATTATGTAATGATTGTCAGTGCTCTTATTTATTATCCTCTCGTAAAATAATAAAGATCGTGCATATTTGCTTAACTAAATGTTGATTAATATCAATCATACAGTAAATTAAAAAATAATAAAATCGAAAATGTACTTATTTTTTATAATAATAAAATAGAATACTATACGATATTTCATACATGTATTAAATTATACATGTTTTAAGTTAAAGTTAATACAACTGCTATTATAATTGCATTACCGCGGTATAGGCATTTAATTTATTTTAAACCTATACATAATTATGTATATAAATGTGTATATATTGTGTGTGTGCATTTAGCGGTGCGCAAAAAACGTGTTACAGAAATATTATATTGCAATGTAGGATTTCGTCGTAGAGCGAACAATAATATATAATAATAATAATGATAACAGTAATATTTTATTTAATACTGCTGGAAAATATAAATTTAAATGTTTACTTACAATACATGAGTAGCAATCTCTCGCGTGGCGTAAATTGTATCAATGGTGAAGATAACGAGGATTTGAACCTCGTGAAGATTAAAATGGATTTGCACATATTATTATAAAAACCTCGTATATAACTATACAAATATGTGTCATGCACTTTGTCTACCTACACATAACTTATTAACAATTGGTTGTAAAATAATGTTTGTGGAATGTACTAATGTACTGACGATTGTGTTATATACAAACAAGAGCCAGAGCTGTGCAATTATTACATTATATATTAAAACTATGATAAAACTATGCATTTTTCAAAACGGTTTTCAACGAATCTAATGTAGTAATTTTATTTTAGTATAGTTTTTCACATTTTCTGAAAAGTATAAAAAAAAAATATGGTGATGAAAATTTGATCTGTAGAGAAACATAAAAATTCATCAATTTTATTGTATTTAAAAAAGCGATAATAGCTTACACACAAACAAAAAAACAAATATAAATAAATATATAAATAATTTGTTAGTAGCTGAATACTAAAAAATATTGTTTTACTGACCATGAATTTTAATTTAAAAACAGACGTTGTATATAATTTAATACAATACTACATTTCTACAATTATTAAAATAATTTTCAAAATAGTAAATATTCCAGTGTTAAGTTGAATTTATTATTTTATTTTTTAAAATCTACAACTAAAAATATAATTTAACGGACTACATACGTGCTGATTTTGATTATGCATATTACTTTTAATTTTTATCGTTTAGTAATTTTAAGACAATAAATTACTTACATAACACAAAATAATTAAATTAAAATTGTTGTAACGCGAATATGCTAATAAGAGTTCACAATAGTGTATAAATTATATGAAATGAATGTTTTAAGTCAGAAACAATTGAATTAAATTAAATTACAACTGCGTTATAGCTTAAAATAAATGAAAAAAAGTGATTTTAACATTAAATTTAGTGTTATGTACCCATATTGCCTATACATATCGCCGTGCAACAAATTCATAATGAGGTAAAAAATATGAATGTTAGAAATTCATCTTACACTGTTCACTTTAACATAGAATAATAGTAATGCATGAAAAATTAAAATATTTTTTCGTGATTAAAAAAAAAATAATGTTTATATTATTAATATTATTTTATATATCATAACTATTGTATAGAAAAATAATTAATTAATTGATATTTTTCTTAATAATTACTCTTGTATTTAAATGTTAAATTAAAAAAAAAAATCTATATATTTATGGGGAAAAAATTTTTATACATATACATATACATATAGTTATAACAAATTAATTTCTAGGTTTACTATAAACCTATAAAGTTATCTAAAAAGTTTTCCTCGAATTCCAAGTGTCCTGAGTGTTATTGCCAAAACTATTGTTTTTTAGTTTTCAAAATTTCCTGATAAACTAAAGCTAAGGTTATAATTTTAAAATACTGGCAAATCTATATTTCATTTTTTTTGTAAGTTTTAGAGTATTTTTTTTTTCCCCGAAAAAATTGTGTACACTATACATTATGCACAAAATTAGAACACATAATACTGTAAGACTCAAACATTTATAGTTTCATAAAATTAAAAAAAAAAAGAATCTATTTGATAATTTTAGCTTTTTAATATTATAAGTACTAAAAATATTTTGAAATTCAGTAGTCTTGAATTTATTTTAAACGAGTTAATAGAGTTAATATTAATACGTTAAAATTACAAACGATTTATGAATGAAAATCAACAAAGTGTGTAGATAAATCATTATTTACATATATTTATACTAAATAATATTAATTTATTGACATTAATTAATAAAGAAAATTTGTTTAAGTCTAAGAAAATGTTTATTTATGGTAGTAAAAATTTATAATCTTGAAACAGCATTTTTGTAATTTTTATTAGCTACTATATAATAATATAATTAAAATTTAGTTGATATTAGTTTTTTCGAATTCGGTAATTAACTATTTGAACATTTTAATACGAGTATATTATGAATAAGTTTAATGAAGATACGTTTTTTTTTTTTTTTTGTTCATTAATCATCTCTGTAATGAACATTATTTTTGATTTAAATATAATTTTTTTCTTATTGAATTTCACCAGTATCTAAAAATTCATAAAAATTTGCAAATATAAATTCCGGTATAAAATACTTAATAATATATTACACTGTTGTAAAGCCCTGTAGATATTAAGCACGTGATCGCTGCATGATTCACGGCGAACGTATAAATCTTTTGAAGACCCCAGAAAATATCTTGTGGCAAGCATAAAAGCCTTTACCTACACACGCTCACACACACACACACATACACACACATACAAAACAACAATAAAAAAAAAAAAATCGAGACATTTCACATTACCCGTCGAAATACATTGCTGGCAGTTCCGGACGGAAATCCACAACAATGTTGGTTTATTACGAAAACATGGAGATGAAAAAGAAACCGTGGACAGTAGCAACGGTATTACTTTTTTTTCATCCCTCACCGTCCATTCATTCGAAAATTTTCGCTTCCCCGTACTCCGACAGACGTTAGAGCGTAATGTGTGGCGGACCACCGCCAAACGGGTGGTGGTAAACGACAAAACCGTTTTGGCGCCCAAAACCGCGTGCACCTTTACTGTATTCAAAAGCTCAGCTACACCCTTATTATATACCGACTGATTCTTCCACCTGACTGTGTCCTATTCCTTCCGCCGTTATTTTCATCGTTCCTCCATAAAAGTGGCCACATTATTTCCACCGCTCAAATGATTTATGTCCGTATTACATTAATTGGACGCCTGCAGCACTGTCGGAATTTTATACGTATTATTCAAGTTCCGCCCTAATATCACGACATAATTAATTTTAAGGACGTCCTTTAAAAATAAGTATGAACGTCACTATAGATATTTTATGTATTATACTGGTTTACAATATTGTATTAAGTAAACGGTACGATCAAGTCGAACAAACTGCAAACACAACACGGCAATTTGCGGTGCATGACAGTTCGTCGCGATTGTCTGCACGAGTTACGGCATGAGGTAAGCGGGTGGGAAAAAAAAGGTTTTTTCGACGTCCAATTGGAACGGAAAGCGATTTGTTCAAATCGTACGACGTTTGTTCAACGTGTCCGCATTTTAATGGCGATTAGAAGGGACGCACGCACGATATAATGGTGGACAAATTTATATTATGTAACAATAATACCATCTCATCGCTATTCTCAGCGCGATTGTATTAATCGAACTCCGGTGGCGATGAATTCGAATTAAAATTGAAACTGCAGATTGACGACTGACGTTTGTCTAAAAATGTAATGTTATTGCAATGCCCGCATTTCGACTTGTGGTAGACGTGCCTCAAAACTAAAAGTAAAACTTTTTAACGAACATTTTTTGTTAAGCAACCTGGTTCCGATTCTGAAGATAAAAATAATACTCACTGTATATAAAAGTGACAAATCAAATAAATGAAAAACTTTGGTGTCAGTTTAAACTCTGACAAAATCTTGTATAAATAAATGAATTCATGGTTACTTTTCACAAAGTTTGAAATTAACTGACGTTCTTATAAAAATTATATTTTAACATCATATTATAATGAAGTTTAACAATTATTATTTTTTAAATTTTTTTTCATTTATTCGTTAAACGAAGAATAGTAACGTCTTATTTTAAATACTACGCTTATAAATTATAATTATGTTTATATAACCATTTTTATAGTTTTATTATTTAAATTTTATTCACATCACATTAATATTAATCATTGTTGTGACGTTATAACATTTTATATTTAATTGGTTCATAATTTATTTTAAGTTCAAATAATTTTTTAGATACCGATTGTTAAAACTAGCACTAAAGTTAATTATTTTGACGTTGGATATTTGTTTAGCTACGTTCTACTGAATCAAATAACAATACATTTTAACATTCCCTTTTATTATTTTCATATACAAATAAAATGTATTAATAAAAATAATTGCAATATTATGTACCTTATAGTTAGGTATATATAAAAAATAATTAAAATAATTGAATGAATATTTTTATCATTGTGTAAAATATAAGAGGTTTAGTTTAATCATCGTGTAAAAAAAAAAAATACACTGTATCATAGAAAATACTACTACTAAAATATAGGCTATATATTCAACAAAAAATGTAAGTAAATTATGTTAATTTATAACTCTGGTACAACTGCAGTAATTGATCATTGAAATCGAACGATTGAATGTTTTAAATCGTTAATACAAGAGTAGTGAATTGAATTATGATGTATTGAAACTATTTATTAGGACATTGTTAATTTGTCTTCAGTGTTTGTTTTCTTATTTGATTGGAATATGTATAAAATGTATTTACAATTCGTCATGCGATTTTACAATAAGACGATTTAATAACTACTACATTTGAGTACACAATATATTATGTTTAAACGCTTGATTTAGAAATACTGTCATCAATAGCACCATTTTGTATTTCATATAATAATATGTCTTTGTAATCTAGTATATTTACTTAATAATTCTCGACTCTAATTTCTCACGGGGGATATATAAGTAGTTGGCCGAAATAGATTAAGATGACAATCTGTGGTGAATTAGAGTGGTTTTGGAATTTGACATGAAATGATATTTTCTATTACTTTATTGAATTTCTATAAGAAATTTTTCAATCATGGGGTTATACAGTAGCGTATTTAGAGGGGAGTCCTGGAGTTAAAACCCCCTCCAATTATTTTTTAGTTCTTTTCATTAATGAAATATTGTTGACGAAAGACGAAATATTTTAAAACTGCTTTGAAAAATGAATAATGTATTGTTTTCTTTAGAAAAGACTAAGTGGATTAGCCATGTTATCAATCAATCAAGAGATTTTAAGATTAAGGATTTAATTGAGATATGAACATAAACTTATATTTTAAGTTGGACCAAATCACACATACATAAACACACACACACACACACACACTCACACACACAGAGTAGTTTTGGAGCATAAACCCGTTGTATACTTAATCTTTATATATATAAAGAAAACAATATACGAGTATACAATACTTCTTAAATTGATATGAGAAATAACTCAGTAAATTTAAGCGTTAAATTAGTTTTAATCTACTTAATCAAATTGTTTATACTTCATTCCTGCCGTAATTAAAATCAAAAATTTAAGTATGTATATTAGAATCTTATCACTTATAACTTATAAGGTGAATTATAATGAAGTATAAATTCGTGATGAAACTATAATAATATTTGCTGACCAAAAGTATTGAAAACATTTAGTTTAACAAAAATAGTTCAAAATACACTACTAGGGTTGTAATAGGGTATTACAATAATGTGAGCTTTAGGCAACATTAGACCATTTGATAAAAATACTATAAATGTACAAATGTTCCATCATTGGGTAAAGCTAAATAATGTTACAACTCGATTAATTGTAAGTTTGTAGAAAATTTTTTTTTTACTAGAAAGTAATAATTGATGAAATTACGTGATTAATAAAAAGAAGAGCATTGATAATATCTGCTTATATACAAACTTATGGTATTAAACATAATACCGTAAAATATAATAGGTTTTATCTTAATCCATTTATGATATTAAGTTCATCGTTAAAACATTATAATGATTTCATCTTGTAAACATTAATATAAATGCAAACATTTTATCAGTTTTTTTTTTTTTTAATTTAATGAAATTTAAAATAAAAATTATTTTGAGAATATTAAGATGGTGTTTAATAATAAATTAGTACTTTTAATACTAAATACTGGTTAGAAAAATAAAAAAATAAAATATTGAAATTTTTTAAATTGAATAAAAATTAAAAACTATTGTTTTTATATATTATTTAATAAACTACAATCACTACCAAATTATAAAATACAAAATAAATAGTCGTTAAAAATGTAGTTATTAAAAAGTTGTGAAATTGCGCATTAATTTTTTTCCTCATTAGTAAAAAAATTTAGAACACCCACCAAAATGTCGATAAGGAAACTATTTTAGGAATTTTTAAAATTTTTCCATCACTTTTCTTTATATAAATAAAATGTTTCTACAAAATTTTAGGGCTATAGTTTTAGAAAAAAAATGTTTAATAAGTCATTACTTATTATAATATTGTAAAATAAACTTACTTTCTAACATAATTTGAAAACAATTTTAAACTATATTTATAATTTATAAACATAATGTACTTAAATAACAAATTGTTTTTTTTTTTTTATAGTTAGTGGTAGTTATCATTTTTATGAATAGACTTAGTTTTTTTTTGTATTTTTAATTATTCAAGTGAAATTTTTTTTCTTTTCAACTATTTTATACATTGGAGTTAAAATTTAAACGAGATTAGTAAATCATAAAAGAAATAAAAATTTAAAGTTGGTAGTAATGATAGTCGTCTAAATAATGTATTATTCATTAATTATTTGTTAAGTTAAATTTCAAAATAACTGTATTTAAATAAACCAAAAGTTTAATTTTATCTACTACAACTTGATTAACATACTTAATGAATGATTAAAATGTTATAAATTACTTTCAAAAAATAATAATAATAATAATAATAATAATAATAATTATAATTATAACAATAATAATGATACAAAATGCGTTATTAATAACAATGTAATATGAATATAATCACAAAATATAATAATTTATTACTAATAATACCTATAAAGTCAGTGAAATTCATCAAAAGAAAAAAAATGGTACAAACTATAAATGTATCGTTAATAAACACTAATTAATTACACATTTTAACTGTGTGGAAATATTATATCAATCAATATGGATAATGCCCTTAAAAAAAACTTAGTCTTAACTGAAAAATTTTAAATTTAAATGTTGATGAGAATAATTAAAAAACTAAACGTATACAACTATTATAGTGTATTAGTATAGTGTTAGCGAATTTTGCTTGGTTGATATTTACAAAAATAAGTTAACTAATCGTATTTTTATTATAAAATTATATTAATATAACAATGTTTTCACAGACAATTTAACGTTTTTAAAAAAAATATTATAAATATTGTATGACTAATTATTAAACAGTACATTTAAGAAAAGTCGGGCAGTGGTCAAATTGAAGAAGTTTGCTTTTTTTAATCACAACAGTTAAGTATAAAAACTTTATTTTTTTCTTTCAGTCTAGTATAATTTATTATTATTACTGCAAAAATATAAGACTTAACTGTGTAAAATAGCAACAAGATAAAATTTCGTATCTAAAACGTTATTACAAGGAACTGTCTGAGCATATTTTTCTTAAACAATAGCATTGAAAATGTTGTATCTATTTAATCTAAGATTTCAGTCTAAATCAGAATACCGCTAATTTAAAATATAATATAAGTACTCACAATAAAATTAATCAAATACTAAATATTTAATTTTAGTAAAATATGCCTATTACGTCAATATAAAAATTAAAATTGCATTTTAAATTTAGATTATTTAATTTTATGAAATGTTTATAAATACATTTTTTTAAACTTTAAAATTTAATTTTCACATCTGATATTAGTTTCATAAATAATAACAAGTAGTCTAGCTTTTTTTTTTTTTTAGTTTAACCTAGTTTTTCTAGTTTAGTAACTAATGTCTAAGTGTTAAAAAAACGGAAAAAAAATCAAAATACGATTCAATGATTATTGTTATTAGAACTATAAGGAATAAAAGCATTTATATTGAGAAAAAAATAGTCTTTAAATTTCAATAAGAATTAAACAATTAAACTTTGATTTGCATATTGTAAGAGCGTTATAATAGTTATTTGGTATTTAAATATAAACATAAATAATTAAAATGAATTACATTTGTCGAACGTAATTTACGTAATGAAACATATTTACATAAAAATCCACATTTGATATAATATTCTCTTTATTAAATATCTCCCCTTTCTATGTAAAATACAATATAGTTAATAGCAGTTCACTAAATTTAAAGTTCACAGTCAGAACAGAAATGTACAGATGTAACATAAATCATATAATTTAATATACTATAAGTATATGGATGACTTAAAGATAAACACTATAGCATATTATTTTATAGTAAATTAATAAAAAATTATGACAGTATAAAGTATACAACGATTATCCTAACAGTTAAATTATATATTATAGACATCGGCGTAAAAACGATGGAGAGGAACTTAAGCAGTCAAAGACTCAAACCATTCCATGAAAAGTTCCCGCCTATCATTCCACCACATACATTATTAGTAATAACATAATATTTATGTAATATTGGCATCAAACTAAAGTATTTTATAATAATTACAAGAAAAAAAAATATTTAAAAAATCCTTTGACGAAGTGGCGAGACGCTCGTTAATTATATTATACTAATTACAATTCATATTTTAAATTGCTTCTTCTGCAAAATAAAAATTAAATGTTTATAGCTAACGGACATTAAAATACGTATAATATGATATTGTGGAATCATATAAACGCATTTGGAGGGCACATATAAATGGTTGGTCGATTTACACGCAATATATTTCATAATATAATATAAAACATACATGTATGTGTATGTTTCATAGTTATAGCTCTTGATATGCCAGCATTGTGAAATTTTTCCGTTTTTTTTTTTTTTGCATAAACTGTTGTAGTGTCTCAAACCAAAACGACGATTTAAAAAAAAATTTTTTTTGCAACGTAAAACGTTATAGTTCACGTTTACAATAACGATTTCATGGCGACAATAACGTCGTTGTCGTCTCGCCGTACATAGTATATATTCAAATTACTCTACCACCTTATGTGCATGTGTATATACATATTATATTATGGAGAAAAAAACTAATAATAAAAATCACAAGACGTTATATTCCTTGTACGCAGTATATAGTGGTATAGTGATGATCGGTATGGTGGGGTGTTGGTGGCGACGGTTTCGGTGATGGTGGTGTTGTAGGGGTTGAGGAGAAGATAAACAATAATATCACGTTATAAATTTCGTTGGATTTAAAATCGATTTTACAACAGCGTTATGGTAAAATAATAATGTTTTAATAATTCACCGTGGTTTTTATACACCGAGGGATTATGACATGATATACCCGGAACGATGATGACGACGACGACGACGACGTCGACAAAGACCATGGTTTTAATATTGAACACACCGGTGACAATTCGCGGTCTTCCGATAAACCGCTTTATATAATAAACTAAAACATGTTTTCAGAAATCTCGAAATCTCAAAGTTCATCGATTTTATACACTCTTTAACAAGTGATTCAAAATAATATACGACCGGTCCTTCCTCAGATTCGGTTTACCATTTCTCGTACGCGAGAGTCAGACATCTACATTGGTTATACACCTAACATAATACTATGGTATTCAGAGAATATTTTTTTAATAATGATATCACATATTATATTTATTGGCGTGTATTAAATTCTATAAAAATGAGCTATAGGATACAATTAAAAAGAAAATCGAAAACCTCGACTGGAAAAACGCTGTTTATTACACGTTAATTATTTACATAATAATAATAATAATAATTAATTGATTTATACATTGATCCGATTTGTGTAATATTATCATTTACACAATAAGGTAAGACATAAATTGTAATGTCCAACTAGCCATATTTATTATTTTGTTATAATAATAATAAATTATTATACCTTATTAGCAAATGTTGTACGGCTCATATCGTACTGACATAATATTAAAATATTAGGTAAACGTTATATTATACTAATGTAAATTAATAATAATAATTATGTTCTCGAATTTATCCCGTTTCGTGTTGTTTATTCTGTTCTCGTGGGATTAATGTAAGAAATAATTAATGTACGAACATTTGAGATAATGTAAAATTAGGTGAGGTAAGTAGGTAACCCGTGCATTTGATCATAATGATCAAAGGGGAAAAATAAGCATTAAAGAGTAAAAAACCCATTTACCAATAAACTGGTTAATTAATTATTATTGAATTCATGGCTATAATAATAATTTACAATGCAAATACCACCAACTTACGGAGTTTATAGCAAAATTATTTAAAGATTTTATATTCAATAAAATGCATCGTGTGAAATATTTTGGTTTATTCAAGACGAGTCTCAGGTTTTTCATTTTTCCACTTAGCAAATTCACGGTAGCCTAAAAGTCGGCAATATTATTGTGATATATATCACATTGTTAAATCAATTTTCTTTTAAGATACCCACCATAATAAATATTGTATAATAAAACGTTTCTTTTTAAAATTATAAAAATAATGATATCTTGTTGTAAGTTACTTTTTTTGAACAACGTAAGTGGTTGCGGTGGTCTATTAAGTTTAGAGACGTCATCATGAAGTTATAGTTATACAAGGTGATGATTCATTTAAGTATTTACACTTATTGTTTTGAAAAGTTTTAACTGTTTTGAGATATTATTTTCATAAAAGTTGATGGAATTGCAAAAATAAAATTTAAAAAAAAAATATAGGTTTTAATTTTTTTAATGATAACATATATTTTTTATTTCATATTCCAAAACGTTATATTTTTGCAGCAACACAATACGTAGTGACCTTGTTTCACTTTATTCTGGAGGTCTAAACTTTAAATAAATACTTAATAAATTAACTATCTACTTGTTTTGAATTAGATTTATATATATATATATATATATAACAATAAAATATGCTACAACAGAATATAAAATAAAAATGTATTTTGCCAAAAAAAAAAAACCTTGAATAACGATACAAATGTTGTTTTTAAATAAATAGTGTAGCACTTAAATAAATCACTACTTTAGATAAAGCCTACTGCATTAGCGTTTGTACATAATTACATAATATAATGACAGCTCTTAAATTAATTTGTACGCGCGCTCTGTATACAATGGTCATTATTGTTGTGTTATGTTATGTATATATCATGATCTTGGAACATATATATTTTGTATATTGTAAATTATTTAAGATCACAACGGTGTATAATAAATGACCGATAAACTCATAAGCACGTACCATATCCGGTAAGTGTATACATACATACCGCAGTTGGTCCTTTACGGCTTTACGCGTTAGTCACGAAAATGTTTTCGACAAAAGACTTATATGATAGAAATTCGATCGTAGATTTGCTTTTTTTTTTGTATTCTATTATTTTTCACATGCAGAATTCCTCCCTAAAGCAACATACAGCATATTGTGAATATGGAAAAAAATGTTTATTGGTTCAAAAGTTAATCGAAAAGATAAGAGTTCCACATACTTCACATCAAAGACGTTGTTTAACATTTCACGCAGCCCATTTCGTTATTACGGGTATATGGACTACTATTCACCGGGTACCAGTTTTGTCTAGTTTTCGCAATTCTTTTTAATGAAAAATAATATTTGATTAAATATAACGGTAACATATATTTTACATGCTTGTAACGATTATTTGACGTTTCACAAAAACAACGTTAGAAAAAAAAAAGTTATTGAAAAGATTTATAATTAAAATTATTACATTTAAAGTACTGATATATTAAAAAACCACTTTTTGATGGGCGGAGAGTTTAATTCATATACGCGTATACAATACACAAATTATTATAATTGTTTTAACTAGGGGTGGTGTAGGTTATCATCACACCCCGTTTAAAGGACTTCACAAACGTGTTTTCTCTGCATAATAAAATTACTTTATCTGAAGAAAATTTATTCTCTTACTCATTGCCGAGACATTGTTCATCATTATTTTTGAAAGCACATAGACGTCTGAAATACCATTTCAAATAATGGGGTTTTCTCCCTCAGAAAGTTTAACAGTAAACGTGACAGGCTGACGCGATTCTCGGGGAAATTACTCTCCTTGGAAAAATATTATTGAACGAATCGTGTATAAATAATGAATATGCTATTTTTGTACCTCTGGACGAAAACAAATGCGGAGAAATGTGGAGAAATTATTAGTAGTTGTAGTATGCGCATTATAAGCTAGTTAATAACCACGCGATATAAAATATTATTCGTGCGCGGCATAACGAAAAACAAGCTTTGATACAGCCAGTTGAACACTCACATAATTTTCATAGTTAAGCGAATTTTCATGTACAATATAATAAAATTATGTTTATTCGTTTTTTAATATATTTTGTTGTCTATATCATTATATTGGCGGCTGCATTGTACAAATTTGTTTAGTATTCATGAGGTTCAAATAAGATAATATTATGTGTTATAAACAGAATCCTTACACTTCTGTTGGAGTACATAAAATGAAAACATGAAATGTCCGATATAAATGGATAGTTTACAATACACCGCATGTGTTAAAAAGAAAAAAGAAACATGTATGTACAGCATGTACACACATTTTGGCAATATATAGTTAGTTGTTACAATTATTTCAATATTCAGAATATATAAAATTAAATTTCCATGTGAATATTTATTGAAATATCGTATATAAATATAATATGTTTAACAACGTAACACACACATTTTAAGAAAATATCTCTCGATAATCAATATCTATAATATGACGTGTAGCTCTAAATGATCGTTGCTTTTTATATACAAGTCTCACTCCTGCACGCCAATATTCAGGCGAGCGTTACTTCAGATACGAACAATCTTCTAATTTTTATAATCTGGGGAAAGTGAAACATTAAAACACTTATTGATCAATAATATATGAATTCATTACCCTAGTGATTGGAAAAAAAATATTATTATAATAAAATTACATTTCGTCGAATATTTGCAGAATACGACGAATTCTACAAATATATTCACTGCAACGGTTTATTGTATAATATACTAGATAACGTATAGGCGTATGTCGTCGTTTTAATATTATAATTTATAGCCATGCCACATTGAATCCATCGATGTCCAACGGAATTTACGAAAACATCGTTGGAACGTCATCGATCGATAAATAACAATAATTATAATTATAGTATAGTAACACTACGATGCCGGTGAATGTTTATAATAATAATAATAATGATTATTATTATTATTATTATATTAATATCCAAACGAAATTTTGAGTATCTCGCACACAATTGAAACGTGCCACTGTACTCGTGGCGAATAGCATAATATAATGTATAATATTGTTATTGTTAATATCCATTTCGACAGTCACGGTGGCAGCTACTTCGGCGTCGCCGTCGTAAGCGAGTGAAGATTCGAGTGAGGGGTAGTAGGCACGAAAGTCTCACAAAATCGAATTTCGTATTCGACATAAAACGAGCAACTCGTCCCTGGCAGAAATAGAGAGGACTAGAAAACGCTAGAGCGGAAAATTAAAAAGAAGGTGGAGACCATATAATATTTTATTATAATGCGACCACGGGCCCATCATCGACCACGGTACTTGCGCCGAATACGGTATAGCCGCACGTATTGTTCACTATAATATTATACATTTCACATAGATTAGAGTTTGACCGCTGCCGCATACTTCTACAATTTCATATAATGCAATATTATATATATATATATATATATTTATGTATACTATATTAATCGTAGTATCTGTGTGGCGATTGTCTCGGGTCAGCAAGCTCCTACTACAAGGTTTTGCAATTAAGTGCATTATACGAGTTCAGCTACCATGCGGTGTCATGTACTTATGTAATAATAATTATTATTATTATATGGGTTTAAAGTCACCGTTGCCGCTTGTACAAGTTGTACCAAAATATTTACATAAAAAGATCGAAAATCGTAAGATTGGTGCGATTTATCGTCTCCGATGTTGGTGCACTCAATGGCGTATTTACGAGAGGGGGATAATAGGTAGGATAGATCTTCCTTGGTATTTTTTTTTTTTTTTTTACTGATAGGTATAATTATGTCGCACCTATATTACATAAATACAGAATAAAATTATTAAAACTCAAATACAAATATTGAATGTATTAAGCGTTTGGAAATAGTATGGTTAATGCACGTAATCCATACACTACTTAATGTTAAATATGATAAAAAACAATTTGTATGATCAATTGTTATTGTCAAAAACAATACGACTATAATCAGGGTATCAGACAAATCGGGCAACATTGGCCTTGAACACGGTCTTCAGGGGGCGCTGCATACGTTATCACTTAAATAAATAATATCAATATTATCACTGAACAATATATTTTCAAAATTAGTTGCAACTGTTGAAAGAACACTGAATAATAATAATAAAAAAATGCAAGTATTGCAATTTCAAATTTGCTCGTTTCTAACAATGTTTGTTTACATAAGACCCGCGAAAATCACGTGGGCAATGGATTGTTTCCGTTTTTATAATATCGTAACAAATAGGGATACACATTACCAATATCTAGTCAGATTACGGATACGGTTTTAACTTTTAGAATCCAATACTTCATACCGTAGGGATACAGTAGACCGCCCAGCTGATTGAGTGTCGTTTCTATATTGTTCTGTGGCCTGTGCTATAATCATGCTTCTATTAGTAAACATTTGATTGCTATTTTTAAATATATTATAGGTCGAGGGAATGTATTAATAGGTATGTTTTAATTTATAAATTATGAGATACATAAACTTATAATTCTATACTTATAAAAATATATTTCTGTTTGGAATTCTAAAAAATTCCAATAATTTAACAGAATATAAATAATAATTGAAATTAAACATAAAAATTACAAGTTATTATTATAATTTATAATTGCATTACTTTATTTTTAATACAGTATAACAATTCACTACATATTATAGTCTTACATTAGCGCTAGACACTAGAGCATTTTTTTTGCTGTTATAAAATTAATACTTTAAAAAATACAGTTTTATACATTTGTATGTGTACTTACTACTTACTGATAATAAGTAAATAAATCCTCTAAATAAATCCTCAACATTTTTGAGAAACGTTGGTGATGATAAGTGTACCCCTCCCCTTGATAAAAAACTAAATATGTCACTTAGTATACCATGTGTATAAGTAGTGTTTGTACTACTTAACTACACTTTATACACACGAAATAGTAAATAACAATAATATAATAACATTGTATGTAACATGAGTACCTAAATCGGCGAAATAATTAATTACGACTTAGCTCAGTCCATCAGATAATGTTTTAATTTTCTATTTTCCTTTTCTTTTTACTTTAAGATTAGTCTCAGCAATCCTACATCACACGGAACATGCTAGATTTTTCTTATTTGTTTCTTAATACACATCGCACATACAAGCATAAAAACATACCTTGAAAAGTTAGATTAAAATAATATGAACTCGATTCATAATCATAAAATTGAACCAAGTTCAAAAATGTATTAATTTTATTTAAACATAACCATTTTAAACAAGCTAACGTTTTTTTTTTTTTTTTTAATTAACTATAAGTCTCCTTCATCTCAATAATTCCATTAAACTTCTTATTATATATTATAACTTATTTTCATTGAATAGGATACTCGAGTAACAACGCTTTAGTAAAAACCAATTATTGAAATTTAACTCACTTAATTTAACTTGTTAGTGTAATCTTATTATCGTAACTAATTAAAAGAAAAAAAAACGAAAGTTTAATTCATTGCTTGTTTCTTTACTATATATTTAAATAGAACACATAGGTAATATGTTAAAAAAGTATTGTTCTTAATACTTCAAATAATAAATTGGTATTTTATATTAGTTTTTTTAACCTTTGTGTAGTCCCCAAAGCTATTTCAGACGTATACTATATTTTTCCGGTTCATTACCAAACATAGACTAATATAGAAGTCGCGACGGAACGTGTGAATTATCAGTGAAAGTATATACATACGGTGATTCGATACGCGCAAGAAACGATAAAAAAAACCCGTTGTTTCTATGTAACTGCAGAGGTGATACGATTTGAATTTAAATATCTGTTTTAACTTAGTTTAGCAAACTACGTACTAAAATTAAACTCAAATATTGTGAAATAATGATTTGAGATGACGACGAGTAATTACAATTTGCAATTCAATAGCTAGAGAATTCAGAATAGTATCTAGATTATACACATTTTTTAATGAAATTTATTCATGGTCGATAAATAAAAAATAAATAATGTTTTTAAAAATAATGATTTTATTTTATATTTATTGCTTTAATTAATTTATTCCAAAATAATTTGAATTGTATACTTGTCAATTATCATATTATAATAACCATAAGTCTCTGTTGATTGAAATGTATAATAATTTATTGATCTCGAAAATTATTCTTATGATATAATATGATTTTAGTTACTAAAATTAAAAATTAGCATTCACTTCAATCGAAAGGTCCATGTATGGCTAAGAATATTAAATCAGTATACAATTCATATACAATTATGAAAATTAGATTAAACACTAATGAAGTAAAGTTAGATAAAACACTGATGAGTCTAACTGTTCTTTTTTTTTTTTTTCATTATACCTATTATAGGATACAAGGACATTTACGGATATAATAAATTATTGTGTAGCCACAATGATGTTAAGTTTGTATTAATTATATTTAATTATGTAGTTTGAATAAATAAATATTTTTTTCAAACATACTTATATCTATGAATTATTCTACTAACAAGTTAAATATAGTTTCAATCATAAAATAAAATAGAAATTGTTTATTAAAACTAAATAATCAATAAATAAGTGTTACATACATGTATGTAATGTAATGTTATTATTATTATTATTATTATTATTGAAAAAAAAAATGATAAAAATACATATAAAATGATTTTGTAGTTTAATTAATTTTAAGTTATGAGTTTAACTATAGAAAACCGTTATTATTTCTCGATAAGATTGTTTTCAATTAAAATACAAGAAGTGATTAATTAAACTTTAATAAATAATTGAGAATAAATAACAATTATAAATAATCAGTTACTCTGAAGTTATAGATGAGAAAATGTCAGTTTATTTTTCAAACCTATAGATTAGCTATTGTTTTGTATTTTGAATTAATTATAAATGTTTACTCACATAATAAAAATTTATAAAATTATTGGAATTTTTTTTATGATTAAATATTATTATTGTTTTATTAAAACGTTAGGTATTTCTAGTCAATTAAAAAAAATATATATATAAATAAGGTTTTAAACATGTTTATAAAATAAAATTTGATAATATGTTTATAATATATGTATTATGTATACAATTGTTCCAATGCCTTTTGTGTAATTTAAATCATTTTTAAATATTTTATTTACATAAATTTAATTGCAATGCTATATTTGTATGTATGTTACATTAACTATTAAAAATTATGTTTTGTAACACTAAATTTCAATAAAAAAAAATAAACATATACTTTTATGTATAGTAATATTAGTAATAGTACTGCTCTTAATTCCTTAATGTACCTATTATTTTACCTCATTGTAATGAAGAATCAAAATAATACAATTTAGGAGTTGTAAACATTTTGGTTCCTCATTAAAATGAGATGGATAAAATAGGTACATTAAGGGGTATAATGTATACAAAAGTATGTATTTTTTTTCTGCAATTTAGTGTTACAGTCAATTGCCATTAACAGTAAATATAATTTACATACAAATATAGTATTAAAATTAAATTTATAAAAATAAAATATTAAAGAAATGATTTCAATTACACAATGTTTGTTATACTTAGTATTTCAATTCAATTATTGTAAATAATAAAACACCATTTTGTTTTTTTGGTGAAAATATTATTTAGAAATTTACTTTATTTGTTTTTATGACTGCTGTTAATTCTTTATAAATGTATAATGTAATAAAAGTGTATAAATAATGCCCTATTTAAATTTATATGATGCAATAAACAAAAGTTGCTGTATAATAATACGTTATGGTTATCATTAAAATGAATAACAATTATAATATAATCATCACAATGTATCTGCTTTTAAAGAATATTTAATAAGTGATTACAATATGTATTAATTATTACACGATTAAGATGTGTATATTTTCACTACATTTGCAAAATGCAATTTAAAGAAATACAATAAAAACATAATAATATAATTTAAATCTTTTTATTAAGACAACTAAGATACATATTTATTTCAATAATTATAAAAATAATATAGCAATAAAAATACCAATAAAATAATAAAATATTTAAATATGTAATGTATGCGTTTTTTGCATGTTACAGCTAAGGATGTGTAATTCCTGTAACTTGTGAGATTTATTGGAATTTTATAAAGATTGTGAAAAAGAATTATAGTTAACTTATAATGCTAAATAATGATGTATTTCATTTAAATATTTAAATCGTTTGCAGAATTACCTTTAAAAAAAAGTATTTATACTACTTAAAAAATTAAAAATATAAAAATAAAATATATTGGGTCTCAATTTGAATATGTTGATAATGTATCTATAGCATGATTTGAGTATACAGTAGAGTAATTACATAATAAATTATCAAATGCTACAATACAAATGTATAATAATAAATTATATTTCTTGGATATTGTATAAAAATCCTTGAAAAGATATTTAACACTTGTCTACTATATTAAAGTTTTTAAATATCAAATACAGAAAATAAATGGGAGCTATAATATACTATAGCTATACAAACTACCTATACATTATATAAATATTTTGTTTGAATTTTTGATAGTATTGTGATAACAATGAATATTCAACAAAATATAAGTGTGACTCTTTTTCGATTAGGTATTTATTATTTGAAAAAATTGGTTACTATATTTTTTTTTTTTTAAATACTATCTGGGATTAATAATTATTCCTGTAATTATTTACTGTAATAGCTTTTTATAGTTATTAAAAAATATAAAATAATAAACTTATACCTATATAAAAACTGATACATTAAGAAACACAACTTTTTATTATAATATCATAACAAAAAAAAAAAAAAAATAAAAAAATTAGAATAGTTTTTGGCATTTCGAAGAATTTCCGAACCTAGCCTTCTCGGCATTGTTATTAGGAATTTTCAGGAATTCGACCTCTAGTTACAGAGTTGCACATATTAACAACTGTGCACAGTGTGAAATAAAAATGAACACATACATATTGGTGATCTAAAAGTGATTACATTTAATTAATTTAAAGGTACAATGTATATTATAACATTTAACTCGTCATTATGTATGGTCGAAATTGAACGTTTCCGGCAATACTTAACTGTGAGTCTATTAAAAGTGTGACCGGCAACTTGTGTGAATCATTATTAAAATGATACCTGAATCAAGATCTGAATGATTTTATACTTTTTTACATGCTTGATGATCATAATATTTCTGTACACTTTATTTGTCAATCGAATTATTTTGGATGAACGGATTCTTTGGATGTGTATACGTGATCTTTACATTACACGTTTATTATAGTCATAGTAATGTTAATTAGTTCAGTTGTAATAAATGTTACATACCTAATTTAAATACACAATTCCACATACTTACATAGTATTACAGGTGATATTAATATCACATTTGATATAAATGTTAAGAAATTAATGATAATTCAGCGTAGTCATTTTAGTGTACGATATAGTTCAGCGGTGATATTTCAGCGTAAGACAAGTCAGTGCATTGTGTTTAATAAAATATACCAAATTAATTAAAAATAATAAATATAATAAAATACCAAATTAAAATGATATCAAAAATATTGTTAAGTGTTGCTAAATATTAAATACACATTAAATTATTATAGAAATCACTTATTTAAATTAAAATTATGTTAAAAATATTATTATTACTAAATAATAAATACGCATTACATAAAAATTTAAAAAAAATTACAAACATCTATAGAAAACATCATATTATAATCATTTGTTTAAATTCAAATTGTGAGTTATCTTTTGTAAGTACTCATTGAGTGGTTAGTTTTAAAAATCTTTACATATGTGTAATATTTTTTTGCTGTATCTTTATACTTCTTTTTTTTTGTGGTTTATCTCCAGAAATAAGCTGTTCAATAGTCATTTTATGAATAATTTATTCTTTTTTTAAACAACTATTAAATTTCCATATCCTAGGATGCGAAAAAGTTAAAAGAGCAGAAAACTCATCATTCTAACCTTAAATATTATTATTAGTTCTTGGGAGATCATCTTTCAAACGATTAAAACAATTCCAAATAGTAATTGCAAAAAAGGGAGATATTTTAATTTCTCTCCTGTCTAAAATTCCAATTCAAGTACTTTCGAAGTATGAAATTAATGATAACAACAGTTCTTCATTTTTTATATGAAATTCGTTTTCTAATAGACCTTAAAAATATTCTGTCACTTTTTCTATGGAACAAAGGTAAGAGCAGCTAATTTTCTCAATTCTAAAAAAAATACAGGATAATTACAATATTGAGTTGATAAATCAAATTCTTGAATATGCCTCCATATGTCTTGACTTAAATTGAAAAAATAACCTTGAATTTTTGTTTGTGGAAATTCGGTTTTAATAAAATTCATTACTGCTTTTTCGAAGTTAATCAAAAAAGAAATTTGATTTAATTCTGGTTTTATTAATTTTAAATTACGGAACATTGTAATATAAGTAGTTTCTTTTTTTGTCCGATAACAAAATATATATCAACGATATGACATTAGAAAAATGAATTGTGTGTATCGTATGTAATTGATAAAATAAATTAGGACATGATGTAATTAAACCATCAGCAAACCAGTGCTTTGAATATGCCAGAAGTTCTACATTTTTCCTCGTAAAAAAAATTAAAATCCAGAATTAGCACTGTCGAAAAAAAGAAACTGCTCTCTACATAGCGTTTTTTGAATAATCTGGTATTTTGAATTGTAAAGAATTTGGTTGACTAGGGAAATTTATTTAATTTGACGTATTCGTTGTATTGTTCTTTTTAAAGTTCTCAAGTTTGGTAATTACGTTAATACTACAGCAGGTTACTAAATACAATAATTATTGATTATCAATATAAAATATTATAATTACCACGTTCAATTAACGTGTGCTGAAATTATCGCGCGCAATTGTCGGTACATCGATGTTAAGATTTATGCTAACAATGGGATTTTGTATTATTTTAGATATACCACTAACACATGAATTATTTATGATATATTTGACACATACTATAAAATTATCACAGACGAAAAGAAAATTATAAAATATTTTAATAGTTTCCATTATATTATGAATTACGATATTTATAGTACCTTTATTTTTTATTTTTTATTTGACATAGAATTAGATAAATGTCCGACGAGACGTTGCACAGGATAGCGTCATGGGAAAAAAATAGTATTAAGGTTTCACACTTTGAATTGATAGTGACTGGCAGTAGAGTACAGTGTTTTGGATAGGCCACAAATTACTTCGTTCACGCGTAGTGTACAAGACAGAGAACCATTGAGGGGTAATTTAAATAGATGAGAAGAGAGACGGTAGAATGGTCTACTCGATAGCGAGAAAAGTCGATTACGTCTTTTCTCGAGAGTTTAACGCGCCCGAGATGTTGAAAGCCGTTTACAAAAAAAATTTAAAAAAAAAAGTAAAGTTTTAATGTGATTTAATATTATATGCGAGTTTCTTTTAGACCTGACTTAAAAAAAGAAAAGAAAAGCTATATACTATCATTTTCTTTACACAAATTTTATATTAACGTAAATCTAAAAAAAAATACATTAAGTCAAATTTAATTTTTAGACCAGAAATTTTCCACTTTTTAAAATAGCTGTGTCCATATAATGTAACAGCCAATGGATATACTTTGTAAAGTTCAGTCAATTACGTGTTTGAATTTTTTAAGTTTATACACGATATCAGGTTTATTTCAAATACGCACCTATATCTTCTTAAAAAATTAAACACAATAGCTTATATTATATCATCGAAGTTTTTGAAAACTATATAAAAATATTATATTATTATACTGTATTAAAGGATCAACATGCAGTTATGAATAATGTATATAATATATGTTTCATATGTATACATTTTTATATATATTCGCACACATTGTAATATTTCAGATTATTTTTATATAGACGGCACACACGACTCGCACGCAGATGACCTTTACCTCAATCAATATCGACATATCATTGTAATCGTTGGCTGTGCTACATCCATGTATGATGAATTATATTATTACTGAGACCGAATGTATTATGCTGGTTTGATAGAATGGTCATACAGAATCGAAAGAAAAACGTTGTATATGATGGAAAGAGTAGTTATTTTTTACTATAAATTATTCGTACAAATTAAAAATTGATTTTTATAGAAGTATTACAGTAGGTAATACAATATATAAATATATTATTTTAGAATGTAATACGTGTTATAATCTAACAATAATATTATAGTAAATGTTGGAAACTATTTATTTTTGAAATACGTCAAAATTTATTATTATTATATTTTTTTTTTGTTATTAAACGTTGTGTACTAAGATTAATATATATATATTTATATAACATATAAAGTAAAGAAGATAAAGAGAAGATAATTATAAATTTAAAAATTGAAGTTATTAATATTTTACCTTTTGAAAATATTATATGCGTATAATTAATATAAGATCCAATATTACATAATAATTGCGTACACTTTAAAAATATATCATGTTTTTAATCATTTCTAAGATCATTGTTTTTTTTTAAATATCATCATATTTTAGTAACTCAGAAATTACTAGTTCAAATTTTGTTTAGATACATAAGAAATTTTAATCATTCTTGCTTCAAAACTTAAATTATTTTCTCATCAGCACCTTGAAGATGACATTGTGTACAGTATATTATATTGTATAAGCTATATGCATACATTTGTTTTTAAATAAAACGATGTACATATTATATATATTACGTTTATTTTATTAATGTTTTTATACGATTCATCGTTTTAAGTTGAAGAAATGGTCTTTAGCGTATACATTGGAAAAATGTACATAAAAATGTTTTACGTAAATTTAAAACTATCATAATGCTATATTGATGACCGTTTTAAACAATTTTAACACGCCAGTGAAGTTATAGTTCATAACATAATAATAATATTATATCTGTTGATCCAGCATATTATAATATTTAATATGCTCATTAAGAACGTTTATTTTGTACATATAGAGTTCAAATCGATAAGAATAATGAATATTATATTTGTATATTTATCAAATATAACAGTTAGTTGACTCAACGTGAATGTTCTCTCCTATCAAATATAAAGTGTATTTACACTTTAATATTGTTATTTTTCTCACATGTTCTAGCTTTAATTCGAGACATAATTACACTCAAAATGATGACAAGCTAATAGAAATACTAGACATTTTTGTATAAAATATGACATTAACTTTAAAGTGCTGATGGATGAAGAAAGGATTCGTAATTGCATTAATCGACATTGAAAATACATTTTATAAAAATGAAATGGTACAAACAAAATTTTGTATAAAATGTGTTGTCATGACTGCTTGATAATATTAGTCATAAGCTTATAATATACACATTAATCGTATTTAAGTTATGTATTCAATTAAGTATATCCTATTAATACTTTTGATTCAGACTTACACTTGAACTTTGTCATTTAACTTAAATATTTAACTAAGTTTTTTCGTATCATTCGATCCTAAGTGTGTTTTAATGTATATTATTTTTCATTAAACCATATAATATATTGTATATATGTCTTTAAAAAAAAGGCAATTTGTCAGGAATCATTATTGTATTATATTATATGCAAATACTTTTTTTTTATCGTTTAAGATCAGATTTATGTTTATAAAAAATGGGTCCAAAATCACGTTTACGAATGAGCAAAAATTCAAGCAATAAAAAATTCATTATAATACTTAAGTAAAATTATGAAAATTCACGCAAAAAATAATAAGCGATTTTAGTGACTAAAATATTAAATATAAACTATGATTTGCATTTTGTACAAACGTTATATTGTTATGAAAATTAGCGTTTATATTTATTTTTATGGTTTATTGCCTATACGTTTAGCCATTACTTAACTGTGTTTTTACATGTATTACAGCAAATTTAGTAATATTTTCATGTTAATTGTATTAATCATTAATAAGTTACGATAAATTATTATTGCATATTTGTTATTTTAATTTTTCGATTTTTGATAATGTAAATGTAATATTGATAAGTTTTTAAGTACTTTTGAAAAATCATTAAATCTTGATTTATTTAAATGTTTTTTTTTACGATTATTAATATAAATTAAGTGTAATAATAAAAATGGTATCAGGTACTACTTGACTAATAATTACGACATACAAGTCATTTAAAATTATAATAATACACGAATCCATAAGGAAGAATTTAAAATGTTTAAATTCCTTTTTACAGAAACAGATTCATTGTTTTTTTTATGAACGATATTTTTAGTTGAAAAAACGTTAATAAAGCTGAAATAAAGTATAAAAACTGTAAAATTTAATATTTGATTTTTAAAGGTGAAATAAATAACAATTTTATAAAATTAAAAAGTAATAAATTAACTGTCAGTTATCGTGCTTTGATTGACACATAGTTGGTACAATGTGCGTCAGTCACTCAAACTTGTCCATCTTAGGCTTTTTTTCCTTCAATGATTTTAGCCTAAAATCATATAAATAAAACTGTAATTAATTTATGATCTTAAGAAAATATAACTTTATTTGTATATATTGTTCTTTTACTTACTTCGACACTTTTAACTTGTTCTATAAGTAAATCGATATTCTTCTTAGTGAATTCCTTGACTTCCTTCTCAATGTCGGTGTTTCCTTGGGCTTTCTTTGAGATATTAGTGGCATGTTCCACAATGTATTTAAGGGCCTGTTCGGATTTCTCGTTAAAGTCCTTTAAGCTGAGTTCCTTTGGCAAGTTCTTGGTGTATGTGTCAACGGCTGATTGCCATTGCTTAGTGGCTTCCTTGACTACGTCAGAGACGCCAGCTTTACCTTCAAACTGCAGTTATAAAAAGAATATAGTTAAAATAAATGATTCAAAAATGTTAGTAACGAATTACAAGTATAATATACAGCAATGGACTTCGATAATCATAATGTTACTATATATTATATTATTGGTAATATTTAGTGGATTGTCATACCGATTTGGAAAGAACTGCGAGTTCGGATTTGAAACCTTCGACGAAATTGTTCAAACTGTTCTTGGCAGCGGTAGTATATTCAGAGTTATCGCTGACAACATCACTCATTTTTTTGGTGATGTTCTTGAGAGCCTCTTCGAACGGTATACTCCATTCAGTGTCGGGATTAGTGCTGGGTTTACCATTGATCTAAATTTATCCAATTTGGTTAATATTCTATATAATGTTAATTATTTATTATAGATTAATGAATGATTGTCCATAACATCATACAACGCTTTTTTATTGGTACGCAGTTAATACGGATATTGTTAGCTGTATAACTATAATATTTTATTCCATAATAATAATATATACTTACTTGAGTAGCAGCTAAAAATACGACGGCGATGGCCAAAATCACTTTGCAGGCAACCATATTGTTGTTGTGGTTGTATATGTATTGTCTATAATAAGTTAAATATCAAAATATAATATCAACGCTAATTTAATGGATTGATATGTGTACCACTGCTGACGGTGTCTCGAACAATACTAATTTAGCAAACCAGCCGGGACTTATATTTATATTAAAATAAACGGTTATAAAGTTCATGGAAGGGACCTTTGATTTTTCGTTATCGAAGCCGCGATAAACTAATTTAACTGTTTTGATTAATAATATGCCGCAATCCAGTGCCGGATGGTAAAAGATTGATAAGAAAAACAAACACATATATTAAAATGTTTGTCGCAGACTACGTTACATAAACGCGAAGCTGTTAAGGCTGCAGAGCCGACATTCAGTGTCGATCAAAGATCATATTTTAACGATGGTGAAAAAAAAAAACCGTAACATAATAATTATATGTTGTAACATTTTGGAAAAAAGATCGGCGTTACATTACTTAGTAGATATCTTTATATGTTACTAAACGTATACTCAACCATTGCCAACAAGTGCATGGTGCATTTCTATTGTAATATTAATTATCGCTGACTTTTTTTTGTATAATTGATATTACGACTAACTCAACGAACTTTAATTTTTATTTACTAGGAACTTCACGAAATAAACATTATCAACTACCAACAATTGTCAAACGCTTAAATACAATTTCCAGAAATATTTATTTCTTCTACGATAAACTATATTATAATCAATTTTCTACTATTAATAATAAATAATATAGGACCTATATATAAATATATATTTGTAAGTATTTATTTAAACATACGTGTTTGTTATAATCGAATCGTTATTTTACGTATTGTATTTGTATTGTTTCACTAGTTTATAAATATAAAGTTATGTAAGCACGATGTACATTTAGGAAAAAGTGATTAAAAAAAAAGTGTTCTCATCATACCTAGCAACCAATATATTATAACGATTGATGAAATAACGATCAATCGAATACAAAGCAATTTTTGAAAGTGTACACGAATTTAGTAGAGCTGTTAAATTTTCATATTATTGTTTAGAAACAACAATGGCACAATAAGAAAAATGAATTTGTTTTATACGTTTATAATAAACGCACAAGTCACACAAATTGTTAAGTTCCCAAGGTATTCATAAAGAGCTCAATTTTCATTTTACTTACGCGTGTATTACATATAATATAATACACATAAAGAATATTATTTTTAAACCGCAGTGCAAAATGTGGGATTCATAAATTATCCATTTAAACTATTGTTCGTATTTATACTTTACTGTGAATATAATGTGGTACAAGCGCTACGGAAATATGGTGATAAATTTTTTTAAAATGCCTGAATTTTTTTAGTGTCATTATATTAAAATATACCTGAAAAAAAAATAATAGAAAATACACGCGTATATGATTAAAATTACCACGCCATAATTCTTCAGTATGTCTTATATTTTTCTTTTTATTGTTCGTTCTTTTAAATTTTTTTACTTAAATGGTTATAAATGATCATTATTCACGGATGATTAACGACAATAACTCGGAACACGCGTATATAACAACAATAGTAAACCTTATAGTCTATAGATATATGTATTTCACCACTCGCAAAACCAAAAATCATGCAAAAATAATATTATGTACATAATTATTTTTTTTCATGACTTTATTCGAAAAAGCATATCACAATAAATCGTTGTATAGATTACTAATATCATTTGACGCGTAATTAATTCGGATAATGGTTTTGCATCTATAATATGACAATAAGTCGTAAAAAATTCTCTGTTTTATTAGTATTATCCGTTTTCATATTATGGCTGAAAATAAATGGTAAAGTGAGATTAGAGAGAAAGAAATATATTGGCGACTGTGGAAATTTTCGGGAGTGCAAAAATCTATAGCGTTTATTTTATTATTTAAAAAAAAAAAACAACACTTGTATGTTTAACAAAATTACTTGAAAATGAGTCAATCCCGACATTAGTTTAACTATTTCATTATATATGTTAGTATAAAAAATTTATAACGGTATTATTCAGATTAATTAATATTTTTTGTCATTAAAAAATGAGTGATAATAATGGATGTATTATAAAATTTCCCACGGTGATTTAATTCGTCAACCAATGCAACTTTTTTTTATGTCTTGTGTGTGTTTACACACATTGTAAAATTATAATAAACAATACAGTATTATAGTAAAACTTATTATTATATTTATTATACTTATTATAGTAATAAGTTTCATATTTAATTTTTGACTATAAAACTATCCATCTGATGAAGCAATAATATGAAATAGCAATACATTAAATAATAAACAAAATAATTCGTTTACCGCTATAGGTGAGTTTGGTACATTGACCGTCTGGTTAGTTTATATCACACATATTTAATTAGAAACACAATGAATCTGTTAAAAAAATATGTGTTATTTATAATATTTTTCATGTGGCTTTTGAACCCTGTGACTGTTAGTGGCGATCTAACCAGTCGTCGGTTATTATATTAATATAACTGTTACTAAGACAGAAATCTTTGTAACGTTTCTATACTTTCGTGGAATTTGATTTAAAAACAAACCTTAAATATCTAGGATTCCATGACAAGACATTACGGTGATATAATACATTATATAATACCCATAATATCCAAGTACATATACACATACGTGTTGTCTTCGGAACTAACTTTTTATTTGCTTAAACGGACAACACAAATATCAGGATATTATTTGTTCCGCGACCGGTATATTATATTTATATATATATATATATATGTGTGGAGGTAAATATATAGGTATGTCATATGTATGTATGTGTAATGTGTACGTATGTACATATACAATATAAAATATATATGAGCTGATGCGTGTGTGAGTGCACCTATACAGAGTGGAAAACATTCCATGGAGAAAAACAAGTCTTAAGTCGACTGAGATGTTTCGACGGATTTTTTTTTGTGATTTTCTTTCTTTCTTCCTTTATTTTCTGCCAATTATTATTATTGACATAAAAACAACCGACGCATATCACGCCACGTGGACCCTGTCAATGTGGGAAAAATAAATACATTTGATGAACCATATTGTAGCAATATTAAAAGCTGCATATACATAGACACACACACACACACACATAAATAGTGCATAGCTATATATTTTACGTGTTCAAATTTAAGATGTCAGAATGTGTTGTAGGTACGTGCTGTATTCTACGCCAATATGTTCCGTTATTTTATAGTTATTTCAAATCAAACATCTGGACAACCCAAAAAAAGTTTAGAACCATCCTACGTACAGTGAAGTTTTTTTACGTTACGTTGTCAATTTTAACAATATAATGATATTTCTATTAATTAATTTTTTTTTAATAATATTTATTATATTATTCAGCTCAGATAACTCGTATACTGAAGAAACAAAAAAGATAAATAATATTTTCATTATTTATTTATTTTTTTATTTTGTTTATTTGATCTATGTAAACAAATAACTTTTCGTCTTTCGTAAACACAATTATTCATTTTTATGACGTTAACATATTTTATTGAATTATTTATCGAATATAATATTACAATAATATACATATTTTATATCAATTAAAATATAGATAACATTCAAAATCCTAAATACTACGCATAATGCACCACAAGATTTTATTGTTTTGAGAAAATACAAAAATAATAAAAACATTTCACTTTGTATATTACACAAGACGTTATAAATCATAAAAATTATTTATTTCAGTTATATCTAAGTTTTATTTTACGTTTCATCGGTGTCAAATTAAAATTATTCTAAAGGAAAAGTTCGATTGTATACTTCGACGGTTTGTTTTAACAATCGAGGTTAATTGAACTCACACAAAAACAAATTTGACTATGTTGAAAAGAACAAAATGCGGTACTGTAAAAAAAATATTTTTATTTCATAATCAATACAAATCATAGCACATTTTATTTATTTTTCTAAGACTGTAAACATTTGTATTAGTAATTAAAATGCGTATTTATGAAATGATATATCATATTTAGGTTATGATAACATAAATCTAAGTGAGATGTAATTCAAATGTAATCGAATGTCAAAATTAACGTTACCTACATATTATGTAATGCATAATTTATCATGATTCATGATTAATTTGTCAATTTTTAAGTTATAAAAAAAAAAATATATTAAAACTGTTAAAAGTGTTAACTAGTGTTACTCACAACTCATTAAAATGTATAAAATGTAAGATAATCAGTAAAATACGTAACACATCAATTTGGTGTAGTTGGGGGTGTCAAAAAGTTTAAAATAACATAAACCATAAAACTTCATTGAAAATATCGAACGTTTCGACGAACGTAAAATAATAAAATAAAAAATAACACATATACAGTATTATTAAATATAATGTTATTTTTGAGAAATAAATTGAATCGAAGAGAAATTGTGAATTCAATTAAATGCTTATAATTAATATAGCATAGAAATCGTTTATTCTCGTTTTTTAAGTTAAGTTTACAGAAAAATGATATAAAAATATTTGATATATAAACTAAACAATTTTATTTTTTAATTTTCGTTTCATACCTATTCTTGGATTTTTTACATAAACAATTAACTAGTAGTATCAAAACCTTAAAAATATAGTTTTTTTAATCACGATTATAATCTAAAAAAAATTATAAAACATCAAAATAAAATTATGTTTTCCACGTCACATATATTATTTGACGCTTGGGCTATTTTCTATCGGGCTTATAATTTTTAAATCAAAATATAAATAGAAGTATGTGATAATTATAGTTATATTAGAATGTTATTATTCTGTAATGAACCACATTTTTCTTTTTCATACATTTTCCGCTTCTCGAGTCGTTTTTTTTACACCTAACTCGGTATAGTCTGATTTCCTCTACATTGGAATTTATTATAATAAAATAATTATCGTAATTAGGTGTACGTATTATATGTTCAGTACATGACCTTTGTTTATAACATTATTAAATTTAATTTGTTTTAAAAATTTTATGTTGTTTACACTGATATTATGATCCCCGTTATCATTTACATTAACCAAAAAATGTTATTGATTATTTTAATAAATTATTGTTATGATTATTATATCCTACACAAAGATTATGCTTTAACATACAAATAATGATCATTACCCTAGATTTTAATTATTTATTTTATGACTATTCAAAATATAATATTTTAATATGACTACCTATAGGTGACTTTATGATAAGTATTACGATACCTACTACATAATAATATAATAAACGTATATAGGTCATTATTATTCGACTTCGGATAACAGCAGTTAGAGGACGAGTAAGGCAAACAGAAGAGATATGAAATTAAAAAAAATAATATTCTATTAATATTGATTATAATAATTCTTCTTTTAAAATATACATTTCAGTTAGGTATTTTCTTTATAACTCGATTAATTAACAGAGAGTGATCGTTGTTAAAAAACTTTGTTTGCTTGCATCATGTTACAATAATAAATTGAACTTAACATTAATAAACAGTGATTGATCAAAATAATCATCACTATTCATTATGATAGTTTGCATGCTATATTATATTTGGGTCAAGTTAATAAAATTATTTTATGATAAAATATAAACTATTTTAGTTCATAAAAATAACATATTAGGTCTATTCAGACATCTACTTCATAATATGAATTGATAATATAAATAATAATAAAATTGATTTTACGTTATTTTCCAATAAAAAAAATATATATTATAATATACATTATACATTTATCAGTCTGTAATAAAGTAATTGTAAAAAATATTTTAATTCGAGTCCAAAAAATAAAGTCATAAGATCATTATTCATTTAAAATACATTTGAAAAGTATTTAATATCTAAGAAAATAACTATAAAATTGTTCAAAAATAAAAATGTTGTGATATAAATCATGATATGATTAAATTGCATTAATAATAAAATGTATTTTTTTTTTTTTTTTTTTCAAATTAAATCGAGTCTTATGATAGTTAATAACATATTAATATAATATAATATATGTATTGTATACAGTTGTGTACAATTTTAATCTTGATGACAATTAGTCAAACCATTTTGATAAGTTAAAAAAAAGCTTATAAATTATCAGTAAAATACAAATTTGTTAAATACTTTTTGTTAATTAAGTAGTATACTACATAGTTGTCTAGTTACTATTATAGTAAATAAGTAAATATACTGTAGTAAATTACTGTGTAATAAATTTATTAATTCTGAAAAAAATAATATTTACCTTATATAAATTTCTCAATTAAGACGTCTAAAAAAAAAAATATTTATTTTACATATATTAACGAGGAATAATTATAAGTAATAATAATTAGATCATTTTATTACCTATTAAAATTGCTTAAGACAAGAAATCGGATTCTGAATCAATTAATTTTATCATTAATATATCGAATAAGTTATGTTTAATTAAAGCAAATATTCATCTTACCTATAGGTACTAATATAAGTTGTCATTATTTTCTTTCTAATTTCGATCATATATAAAATATTCAAAACTACAAAGTATTATACAAAAATAATTGTTAGAGATATTAATGTCGATGTACACTTTTACCTAGGTACTAATGAATAAAAATTGAAATGTCTTTAAGTAATTAATATAGTGTACTTTACAGTTTTACCCCCAAATTTTTAATAAAATAATTTTATTATAAATACCAAATACAATACCATAATCTTGACTATCTAATTGAATAATTAAATACCCTATGATACTTTGAATAAAATATATGAATAAATAATTTATATTTTTCTAATTCATTCAAATTGTTGGTTAGAGTTTTATAGCATAATGATCATAGATATTTAATTATGCTTTATGCTTGAAATTATTTACTTTATTTTATTTTTTTTAAATAATAACCTCTATATTTTTATATTAGTAATTAATTAATTAATAAACGCAATAATATTTTATTTTATTCATTTATTAAAATGTTATTATTAATATATTTAGCCAATACACCCATTAACGATGATTACAACCGTTCAGATCATTAATAATAACGCCGTGGAAAACAATAATTTTATAAAAACAGCGTTTTTTATGTATCCATGGTCTTAGCAATTGAGATTAAGTACTAACGCTATAAAACTTATAATAATATGATAATGATTTATAGAATGCAGTTGTATTTATTTTATACATATTATAATAATAGGTATGCAAAAATTTCAAAATGATCGGAATTCAAAATAAAATATGTACATTATTTAAATCATTAAAAATACTTAGTAATATATTATATTATAAACATTTAAACTTTAGATGAGTATTATTGTAGCAATATAATATATAGTAGACCAACGTTTTGCATTATTAATATATGCCACTTCACTTCACTTCACACTTAAAAATCAATATGAAAATAATTTATATTATGCATTAGTAGTATTAGTTATACTTTTAATTTCATATGAAAACATTTTATTATTTTTTTTTTGAGGAAATATTTTCAAACGAATTTAGAATAAATAATTAATTATTAATTTTTATAAGTTTTCGTGATTTTTTAATATTAGCTGATTATAAAACAAATTTGTTTATGTTTATTCTATCAAGTAAAAAATTTATTAAAATTATTTTTTTTTTAATAATTTAAAATTAAATATATTATGTATACAAAAAAAAAAAATATAAATAAAGTTAATATCCTTCGAGGTTATTAATTATTTTTTATTGTTACATAAACACATAGTATATACATATAATATTATTTAATTTATTAGAACTCTTAAATAGTTTATTCTGATGGATATCATTATATACTATTAAGATTTTAATATAATCAACTCTAATTGTAGGTTTTTCGAATTGTTTTTCATATTCTACATGAGATAACATATACTCATCTTAAGATTTGCGTCATCCACGTGCTTCAACTTTCAACTTTTCAGGAATTAACATTTATTTTATGTATTATCAAGGTCTCAGGAAGTTAATATTTTTGTTAACTTTATTAACATAGTCATATTTCACCAATTACAAATAATAAGAACTGTTCATATATGATTATTATTTAGTACTTAGTAATAACAATATTGACATCGCATTAAGTTGTATAAAAAAAATCCAAAAATCATGATTGTAAATTCTTGTTTTTTAAATGCTTGAAGAATTTCCAGTTTAACAAATTTTATATATGTTTATATAAATTTTCAGATATATAAGACAATCTAAAAAAATAAAAACAATGCTATTCATCGTAATGAAAAATTGCAATTTACTATTTATTGTTTTTATGAAAAATCGTAAAAATTATTTTAAATGCGTTAAACAAACGTAAACATTTGTTTATTTTCAGTTTTATCGACAAAATTGATGCATAGGTACTAAATAGGTACTAATTTCTTACCAGCAAACAATATTAAATATTTGATGTATACATTTTAAAAATCTTTTAAATATTTCTTTAATTTTATGTTTAAAATAATATAATAAGAGTAAATAATTCTAGAAGCTTCAATTTCTCAAGAATATTTATTATTGTATGATTGTATTAATACTACAATAATTATTTATACATGGAAAATACGTTATGTCAAATTAAAATACCTACTAATAAAACGATTGTCGAAAACATATTCGAAAAATATAATGTGCTTAATTGTATTATTATATTGCATAATCAATACATTCTATATGACAGATGAATTCACTGAACAAAAAATATTACCCAGAAAGATAATATATATTGCGCAATTAATAATTATTTTATGCGTTTATTTATGTTCTCCCCTTCATAATTTATTCCAAATTCTTGGTTGTTATGTGATTAGATGTAATAGAATACAATTTATTACGCGTTTATTTAGCAACGTGTTGTAGTTTTCTTTTCATCGATGTAAAAAAATAGGTAAGTGTTCGGATTATTAAACACGCATTATAGTTTTGATTATTTAAAATAATTATCAGCACATTCATAGAATCAAATACAAATATTTTTAGAAATTGTATTATCCCAGATTATCTCACACGTATATATACACAGTATAATAAGTAATGATATAATACTGTAATAGTCAACAGAAATAATTTAAGACGATTATTATACATTTATAACCGATTATTTAAAAACTATTACTTTAATAAATATAAAATATTTTTTTTAGTATGATGCATTCTAATATATATTTAGTAGTTATTGAGTTATTGTAACTACAGACATACACCCTGAAACTAACTGCTGTTCAATATAACTGTATAAGTAAACTATAATAATAGTGTGACACTTAATACACATTAACTACTATAATATTGGTTATTGATGTAATAAGTATGTGTTAGTGTTTAGTAAAAATAAATTTCAAATAATGGAGAAATATTATGAGTTACACATCAGCATTCAAATATAGTTTCAAAAATACTGTGTAAAAAAAAATTATAATAAAATAATCACACTTGAAAAGAATAAAAATGTCATTTGAAAGCTATTGAATGAGTAATAAATTGTAAATCTTCATTTCTTATTAAATCGAATTTATCGTTTTGCCAAAATTAAAACCTTAATTACTTTGCTTAATATGCTATAAAAGTGTAAATCGGTCCAGCTTGCCGTTTGTTTTGAAGCAATTGGTTTTACAATTATAGCAATGCTTCTATTTTATGACTTTTTATTGGAAAATGTTTTTTTTTTTTCACAATTGTAAAAGCGTTCATAAAATGAAGTTTTATTCGACATTAATTCCCCGACGAGTGGAAATTGAAAAAAAACGATTCATACTAAAAAGTGAATTTTCTGAATTTTCCGGTAGTTTTTGATAAAATCATGAACAATGACGAGAAACGTTGAGGATGTTAGCAAGCACTTGTTTTTTCTTTTTTTGATAAATTTCAGACATTTGATAATAGTGTAATAATTTTGTATTGCTATTAAATGAGCTATTAAATGAGAGAAAAAAAATGACAACCAAAAACTTTGTGTTTTTCATTTAACATTTTACACACGTCTACACACTATAAAAATGGACACAGGCAAAAATTAATAGGATTGAATATGGTAGATTTGAGTAAATTACACTTCCAATGACGTCAATGAATAGCTAACATTAAACTCAAAAACGCGAATGATTGCATATTATTTAATGAAAAACATAATTATTAAATGAGTCGTAAGTACATAGGTATACGTCATTATTTATTATTAGTAATTAGTAAGTTTATAATTTACGTAATATATGTTTAGATTACTCTGCATAAAATCGGAAGATTAAAAATGTTTGAATGCAACTGCAGCAAATTATGCAACTATATGACACGTCCATATTTTTATCAATCGTTTTTTGAACATTATTAAATTCACATATTATCCACCTGAGCAATGAGATGGAGTTAACCAATTGTTAATTAAACGACGTTATAAACGAAGTGTACTTGTATTACTTTATTATATATGAATTCCAAACAGGCTTTTTTTTGTTATGATTTCGAGCAAGCTATAAGCAATACAAAATATACAAATGTTTATAAAGAGCTCAAAATTATAAAATAAAAAATAGTTTTTAATGTGATAGAAGATCAATTATACACTCTAATAAATATATACATATCAGGGTAAAATGAATTCTTCTAAATGTAAAATGTACTTTACATTAGAAACAACCTATGGATATGTAATATGCTCATGAGCGGTGTAGCTACTTATGGCACAAGAATCTAGGACCTGAAACATGCATGTATATAATATACATTACAATACATTTATTATCGAAATATAGAACATACATATGACATGCAGCTCGGCGTAACGCGCAAATCAAAAACACAATCTTCGCCGGTGACAGATTTACGATTATCGTGCAGGACATTGATATTAATGAAATCGTATTTCATCCACGCAAATACATGTAAATTTATATGTTTATCTATATTATAAATGTATGTAAGTGCAACGTCACATAAATTTTGCAATTGTTATTAGACATACGGAATGTTGAATATCGAAAGAAACTGTCGGATGGACGTGCATAAATTATTTATTTTATATATTATGGCGTGTAGTTTACGGATTTTAGGAATTGTATATATAGTATATACATATACTCATCAGATATATATATATGCGCGCGTGTGTGTGTGTTTTTATGTGCACGTGTGTGTGTTTAATAGAATAAATAAGAAAATACTAAGTGCACACTATATATGTGTAATATGTGTGTGATTGCTAATGCGAGGAAAAATAAATGTTACAAAACATTTATGTGTGTGTGTGTGTGTGTATTTAATTCAAGAGATATATATTTTCTTATTATCACGCCGCCTGAGTCATGATAAATATAATATATATATATACATATTATGTGCCTATCTATATATAAATGTGTTGTTAAAGAAAGTAAAAATAAAAGAGAAAGAGAAAGAAAGAAAAGGAAAAAGGAAAAATAACATTATAAATAACCAAAACTATACTTATAACCGTGTCCTTAACTCAAATTGATCACCGACAAGCGCGACTGCCGTATATCATATTCAATTATATTATTTTTTATTTATATTTTTTTTAACTCCTCTCTTAAGAATAAAAAAAAATCCTGCCACACGACGGCCGCGCACTAAATCAACCGTTATCTGATATTTCATATTTTATAATAATATAAACGGTCAGAAAGTTTTGTTCTCAAATATTTTTTAACACGTTTAAGTGTTATAGGTATATTACGAGGGCTAATTTAAAATGCCTCGTTGTTCTTACTTTTTTAATCGAGCAATTTATTAAGTTTCTTCATTTCGAGTTTATGAGTAGTTATGAATATCTAACCTACCTAAGGTTCTTGAGCTCTTAAGTAAATAAAAAAAGTTTTCATTTTTCAAATTTAATTTTAATTTTTCAATTTTTGTCTGATTGGTAATAATTTTATTTGCGTTTAATTGCGAAATGTGACACAGTTTTATTTTTCATCTAATCCAGCGATTCTTAAACTTTTGTAGATCACGGATCTCTGATCAAAATTTTTTAGAAATTACGGACCTCCTTACTCATTTTTTTTTCGTATACCTTTCTTTCACTATACGTCACGTATTGACGTATGTTATGTGTTAAACCTGCCGTGGACCTACGATATGAGTATCATAGACCCCCAAGGGGCTGCGGACCACAGGTTAAGAACCGCTGATCTAATCAGTAATATTTACAAAACGATAAAACCAAATAAAATTAAAAATTAATATATTAGGTGAATTTTTATCGAATGTCACATGGGTTAACTTTTTTCCAAGATGGCTATATATTACTAATACCCAGCACATTCAAATGAGTTCATCGCAGCGGCCGAATGCTCATAAGCCAAAGGGGTTATGAGGAGAGTGATGTTTACTCGTTGATTTAATTTATTTTAATATGTTTTTATTAAAAAAAATTATGATTTATAGCAGTTATTAACAATAATTGTAAGTATTTTAAAATATAATTATTATTATATGTAAATACGTTTTTACAAAACGATGGAAACTATTTTTTCTATTATTTTGGTATACTTGCCATGGTACTAAATTCATTTTTCCCTTCATTTAAGTTTTGTGAAAGCAGATACTGTGTTTGGAAACATTAATGTTTATTATGACGATTTTTTAACAAATAAAAGATGTTGGTAAAATATTTTAAAAACTGTATTTTAATTAAACCCTGCATATTATCTGCAATTCTCATTAATAAACTTATCCAAACGGCAGGTAAATTGCATTTTATTATTTTTTCATGGAAATGTTATTACATATATTTTATATTTTATCGACGAGACTTCATTGTATGTATTGGTATTATGTATTTAATCCTGTAAAGTCACGATGGCGTTGAGTCGTTATTTTAAACTCATATAGTCACTTCACTGTCACGTTAAGTCAATTGAAAAAGGTCTAAGTTTAGAAAACCATTTTTTTATCGACGTTTGTTGTTACTATACAGTCAGGCTAAATAAATATTTCATAAATGCCAATCAAAATTGTATATGACAGAATCGTTAAAAACACTGGCGGTGAGATACTTTATTTTTTTTCATTTAATCAAACATTTATTTTTACTGATTTGTATGTTGTTTGTACATACCTACTTAGTATTTTGTAACTAGAGTATTATAACAATCAAACGAAAGAATTTGAATATTTGAAAGATATTTTTGTCACCATAAGCTAAAGATGACGTATGCACGTCCCGCTCATCGTCGCTGCGTGGTGCGCATCTTGTAAGTTTTCAGTCATGGAGGTTTAAAAATTGAAGTGGGGTACAAACCAAGTTTAATAGTTAGTTACATAGTTTAACGTTAAAACCACAGATATCTACGTTGTATTCAAAATGGTTAGTAGTTGGTTTTATATTATATTACGTGTTAATATAGTGAATACATAAAATTAACCAATACCTATCTAGTAAATTTATCTTTAATAAAATTAAAATAGTTGATATCTATGGGAATAACATTTTTGTTATAAATACATTTTCTTGTATCTATGTACAGTTTAAATAATACTAATTATTAATAATTTATTAATACATGCATGACATATATAAATGAATAACTTTTGTAATTTTCAATCTTAAAAAAAAGATATAGATAATAATATTATTGTTATGCTCTAATAAGTACAAAAAAACAACAATAATTAAAATAAAATTAGGTATTTTTTTGACAGTGGAACTCACTAGTAATGAAATAGTTGTGAATATAATAAAATATAATTGTGTTAGGTATGATTATTAAAATAAATACATATTTAATTATATTCAAACGAATAGAGCATAAAATTAATAATAAAACAATTTGTGAAAGATTAACGAGCATACAATGTCAAAAAATTATTTTTTTTTAAGAACCCATTGCAAAAATAAAGAAATGATATCATGTTAGCAGTTTTTTTTTTTTTAGAACTATTTTTTTCTAATCAATCTATTTTAGTTTTTTTTTTTTTTTTTAAATGACATTATATTATAATGATACCCATAACTTATCAATATATTACATGTATGGAAACTCAAATTTTGCATATTTTTATGTGCTTGTAAGTCTACTGTAATTTGTTTTCTCTCTATGCACTGTGTTATTATATTTTATACATAATCCCGTACTTAGAGTTGTGTGACAGTCTTCAATTGTTCTACAGATTATTTGCGTTATCTGCTTGTACATGATGTACAGGTAAAACAAACAACAATAATAGACGTCATCGTGTGATATAATACATAACAGGAAAATGTTGTGATGCTACAAGTTACAGACATATTATAAATTATAATGTAATACTCATTCGTGTTATAATTTATTAATTATTATCAGTATAATTCGAAATGGACGCCAGTCTGATACCCAAATGCATAATATGCTAAAGTAATTTTATGTTTATGTGTCAAAGTTTATATTTATAATACCATACATTAGCTGATGTATTCTACATGAACAAGACGTACCTGTGTGGACTGGCCAATACATTATATATAGTTCTCTGACACCAGCATAGAATAAATTCTGAAAATACTATATAATGAACATGCAAAGGACTTTATAATATAAAAATATTATTGTCATATTCCAGTTGTATATACCACTTTCCGTTATCTGAACAAATGTCCACTGTTACAATGACATGTTTCCTGTTATACAGGCGTATTATATATTGCCATTAAACTTTGATGTTTTATTGTAATTACGAAAAACAAAATATGTGTAAAACGTACTATTATACTCCCCTATAGAGCCGTATTATACAGTACGAAAACTTTATAAATAATTAAATGATGACAATACAACACTCATCTGCACTAACTCGCGCTGTACATTATTGTTTATTAATATAATTATTATTTTATCGTTACGATAAATATAATTTATATTTTAACCAAGTTATGAGTGCGTGATAGTTTATTTGAAAATTACGTGGGTTAAAAATTCGGGGTTTGAAGATTTTGGATACTATTTCGGCAACACTGTTATTGAACAAAAAAATATTTTCTAATACTAAATTAATTATTTTATTAATAGAAATTTCAGAAGGAGAGGTTAGTGAGAATATTAAGAAATTTCAGGTAGTTAAGTAAAGCCACGCGTTTAGTATGTAATGATGGACTATTAAAGATTAAATGTGAAAGGTCACAGACGCTTTCAGTTATATGCAGTGCACACAGAAGGGAATAATTTAAACCAAATTTATAGCGTGTACGGGTAGCAGTGAATAACCCACGGGGAGATGGTTGAAGTGAACAATAGATCTTGGTAAATCTAAGTAGCTGAACCAAGTTTTTTTATTAGAAATAATGGAGACAGTGGTTTTATATTTGGATATACATTTAACCGGCAAATTGTTTCAGTAGTTGAATCAAAAGTTGACAATCTGACGAGGTAATATTGGGGTAAAATTAGTCCAAGATAATTGACCAAAAGAAGTAAGATATTAAAGGTAGCCTGTCGGCTGCTTCTTTGCCATGTATACTGATATGGCTTGGGACCCATATAAGTCAGATTAGGCAATTTGACTGATTAAAGAAATGTATACATGATTTAATATGAAAGACGAAGGGTGATAATTTTGAATGAAAGGGGTTGATGTGAGAGATTATAAACAAGACATAAAATCGGAGGCGATTAAATAATTATTAAGGTCTAAATTTGAGATGAATAAAAGGGATTCGAAAATAGCTTAACACTCTAAGGTATATAAAAGGAGGATGGAACGAGCAGATTTTTAGATAAAACGTGTTGTTTAAGTATGTAGAGAATATTTAGCTGAAAAGGGTGAAACTGAGCCGTCTATATAGATTATAGATGATTGAAAAATTGGAAAATTAAGATTTAGATAATTAGAAAAGTATTTATTGAGCATAGATTGAAACAATGTTTTAAGTTCAATAAAGAACAAATAATATGAGAGCTGGTTTTTAATTTGAAAAAGGAGGGTACTTAAAAAGAGTTGTAAAGTTGTTCATAAAGTTGAAATTTATTTGATTTAATTATATTAAACTGATGGAAGTTGAAAAAAGAGTTGACTACGATTGAGAGTATAGGCATTGATTTTGAGGTATAGCATCAAGTGAGAATAAGAGAAAATTTGATATCGAAAATATTATGATTAGAATGAGCTAATGATTTTAAGATGAATCAAAACACGATATGTACGCAATATTACTCGTATTACTGAACAGCCTATGGTCTGTAAATAGTTCTAAGGTATACGAAAAGTTTTAATATAGTTTTAGTAAAACAAAAGCTGTTTTGACATATTTTATTTACATATTATAATATTACACAATACACACACGTCAACACGTGAAATTTAGCTAAACAAATACGTTTTACTGTAATGAATAAGGCATGTTTTATGCACTATAGTCTATAATTTACCAAATTTAAAAATAAAAACACACAATTTTTATTTTTCATTTTGTGTTTGAAACAATGGGGACGTTTTAAAGCATTAATACACACTCTGCGTGATAATCGTGTAGTCTATACTCCATAGTATTATTGTAAGAGGTTTGTTTCGAGTGTATTCATAGCGATATACAGCATTTAAACAAAGAGAAACGTTATCAGGAAAAGAACTATTACCAGCTGAAGCGATACACTTTGTTCGTTTTAATATTTAAAAAGAGTTTGCGGCGTTTGGGTCTTTATATAATGGTATGTATAATTTGACATTTCAACGTAGGTATAATATAATATTCGCATACAGCTTTAAGTTTTTGCATTACAATAGTATCCATACATTTGCTCAGTCAAGAACGATACATTAAACTATTACACAAAACGAATATTTTACCACACGCATTAAACTATTATCGATTATGTAGAATCTCAGTGTAAAATAAGTTTAGGTATAACAAAAATCGGAATTCTCGAATTAGTCGCTCTAGGTTCTTGATAAGTTACATGGGAGATGATATGAAAATATATACACGTACCTACATCCCACTTTTTTACTGTTGACATGGTAGATGAGAAATAATTGTATTTATGCCATACATACACTACATAGTGGTATAGTGTATACCTAAACACGAATTATTTTTATTGACCTATATTAAATTTTTAATATTTTGATAATCATGATATTACTAATAGATTTTTTACATATTTTTCATATTTACACTATCCTAGATTGATCTACACGTCACGTAAACTATTATACAACTGCTACTGATTAAAGAATAGTGTTCGTCAAATAATGTTTTTCGTACTTATAACATGATATATCATAGTATAAATCTGAAGTAAATAAATACTTTTAAAATTTAAATATAATCATGATATTTTATGCGTTTATTTATCACAAAATAGTATAAGATTGTTTCTACATAATCTAAGATGAATATATTATACATTTTAAGCTTGGAGACAAAGATATTTTTAGAATAAAAAGGACCATCCATATAATAACAAAGTTATATCTTTTAACCATTCCACTATAGAAAGATTTTAATTTGATAAATATTTGTATAACTATTGAGAAGTGTAATAATGATACATATATTTAAACATAATAAATTGTACAAAATGTAATAACACATCATTCTCAAAATAATATGATATGATATAAAAATATTATTCTTGAAAATATTAGCTACCTACCTACATACTCGTATAAATGTGTCGTAAATTCGTAAACAACGAAGATTGTTATTATTACTATTATATATTATTCTGTAGACGTCTGTTAAATTTTACAGACATTTAAAAAAAAAAATAAGGAACGCACAAATAAAAAATTATTGATCCATTCATGAAATATGTATTAGGTAAATACAATCAAAAAGAATAAAATAACGACAAACATGACGGGGTCGTGACCGAAATTTCTGAGCTTTTGGCGTGAAAATTGAAATATTATTTTCGAAAATCATTTTCTTTATTTTTGATTACAGCCGTTTATGGTTGGAAAAGGCAAAATTTATGATGACATCGTTTTTTTTTTGTTTTTGTTTTTGTGGTAGAGAAAAAAGATATATAATCTCAGCCTGACCATATTTTTGCATTTGTTTAGGAAAAAATAGTTTTGTCAATCGAGTTAGGTACACAATAATATGTAAATACTTGTTTATTTTTACTATCACTGCATAAGACAGTTGTTTCTTTTTGCATATAAACAAATAGATTTTATTGTCATATATATTTTCGTAAATAACGAATGATGTTTTATTTCATAGATATAACAATATATTTTAATGGTACCTTCGTGTTTTGTTCCGATATTGCATAATCGTTATTCTTTAGCCGTTCTATGATCAAATTAATCGAAAACATCATGTGGTCGTAATACTTAACACATTTTTTTTTGTCAAAACACAAATACATTATACAATTTCAAATCAATACTTTTAAAAAATTATGAATACAAAATGTGTCTCACATGTCTTTCACTTTTATCCGAGTATCTAGCAAAAGAGTGTACGCGTCAGTGATCATCATCAATGATTGTATAATTATTATGTTAAAAAGTAACTCAGTGTCCAAACCAAAAAACATATATTTGTGAAGTTTCGCGTACCAATGAAAAGTTTATAAAACCATGCCTCATTAGAACAATGACGGTAGCACATATGTATGCTATAATAATATGGTCCGAGAGACCGAGGTAAATAAAACAAAAATAAAAGCGATATTTGATAGGAAAACTTCTACTTGTGAGTGGGTAATTAATGAAAAATTACTATTGTTGAACACAAATTATTTTTAATGTAGTAATACTTACTCTAAAAAAAAATCGTCTATTTTTTTTATAATTTAAAAGTGTAAAGTTGATTCACACTTTTTACCTATAAAATGAAATAAAAGCTCAAAAATAATTAATATTACAGGGTAAAATATTTTACTTGTTGTACTATAAGTTTCAATTAAAAATTTGGTGCTTATTATATTTAGTTATAAAATATAATATAATGTATTTTTATACTCTGAAAACTATAGTGATCGATTTCAGTTGAAATTTCGATTTATTTTATCGTAACAAATTGAAATTATGGTTGATATTAATTTAAGATAATTATATTACGGTTGAATACGACAAAAATGAACAAGAAATTTTATTTAAAGCATTTTTTTAAGATTGGCTTTTTTTTACCTTCTACTAACATTTCTGAAACATTTCATTAACAATTTATTATTGGTTCTAACAATGAAAAGCATCAGGGTTTATTTTATCAAATAATATTGAAAATAACAACCGATATTTACCAATTTTCTTCTTCTGGACTGAGTTACTTTCAAACAATCCAAGAATGACCAATATTCCAGAATTATAACACTGTCACTTGAATAATCAATTATTATACAATCCATGCTCATTATTATACTTGAATACTTAAAAAACACCAAGAAGACGTTTTCTTGTAACTGAATTATAGCTTTATAGTTATCAACAAGATTGAAGCATAAAATCGGTACACAGAAATAAAAAGTCCTAATTATACTATCTACTTAAAAACTCAAAAACTACGAGTTTCGAAATATAAGTTTAGTTTTAAAATACTTTTTATAATACCTACTACTGTAAAAAATCAATAAACAATAACTATGGTTATTGTGAAATTAATTTGATTATTATTTTAGTGAAATTTATATTTCGTTATAAGTTATAATTTGCATTTATCAATTACAGCATTTTTGAAATTATATAACTGTATAATTATGTATATTAGTATCTAGAGGTATTAATAAGATGATAAAATAAGGACCATTTTATACACAGAACGTTTGTATATTACAAGTCGATACATTTAGTCTATAAAAAGTAATTCTTTTTATCGTGAACCACTCATTATTTTAAAAACTATTAACATTTTTGAATATATTTATTTTATTTATTGTTAAGATTATTTAATGATAATAAGTAGAATATTTTTTGGAATATTTCGATAAATAAAAATAAAATTTTGAAAATGGTTTATCAAAAATAAGTATTAAAATTTAAATGAGTGGATTAAAGTGGTGCGGGATACTTCACAGAATTTTATCCAACTAATTCGCTCACCAAAACTATAAATACTCATGACTGATAAATTAATCGTCACAACTTCGATTCTTATGTATAAAAATATTTTGAAAAATATTCTTCTTCGTGTTATGGAATTGAATTAAAAATGTATAATTAAAATAAATAAAAAAAAAATTAAGACATAATGATAAAAATAACATAAAAAAATTAATGTTTTAAAAATATCGTTTTCCTTCGACTATAAATTATATTACAGAAATATTTTAAAAAATGGTGATTATTTTTTAAATAATAAGTGATTGATAATAAAAATATCACCTTGTGTATAATATGTGACTCTTATATTTATATCTGACTATATTGGTAACCAAGACTTGGCAAACTAGTAGTGTAGTAGACATTGGTTTTAAAATCTTTCAAAAATAAAACATTTATTGATAACGTAATATAATGTTGTCAGATACAAGATTTCACGTGCGTTGCGGTTTCTCGACCGAGATTATGAAGGGTATCGTGTATGTTTTCATATTTATTTTGACGTAGATGCATGGTTTATAAGCCAAGTGGATTTTATGCAGCGAGCTATGTACAGCTATGTAGCTTTTCATCAGTTAGTTGAATATAAAACTTCTAAGATAACTGTTATAGCGCGAAATGTTTTCTCGGCTATTTGGAGTTACGCGCTTGAAAATAAACACTTTATATGTGTATAATTTTATTTAATACAGCGTACGTTGTGTACTCGTATACGATAGGGTTGAAGAATTTTTATTCTTTCCATATACAGTTGACACTGACTGAAGGCGTCACCGTAACGACCATTTCGAAATACAAATTGAATTTATATACCTACATACATATTATTATTATATGTGTAAAAGTTTATTTTTTTTATTTATTTCATTTGTTTACGTTCCAATTTATTGCTTTCTCTCTTACTCTCTCTTTCTATCTCTTTGTTTTTTTTTTGAGTTTCAACAGCGCCGTATATAGTGTGGGTGGGGAAGGCGGTAAAGCGCAGAGCGATTTATAACGACACACACTGCCACCAATTGATGATGAAAAATTGGCTATACGTATATCGAATTCGCATCAGATATAAAAACGTATCCGGTAGAGGGCGTAAAAATAAAAAATAAAAATAAAAAATAAAAATAGAGGATATTAATAAAATGAGATTCGGAATCACCAAAGTCGGAAGTACACTCGATGGGCGTAGGTCGTAAACGGGTCAAAACGATATTATAATAACACATTTTATTGCGAGCCGTATACTGCAATACATTACTGCAGCAGTTAGCACTTCAAATAACATGATACGTATGAGCATAATACCCATATATATATATATATATATATATATATATATATATATATATACAATATTAAATTATATATTGTATAAGCAAGTGGTCGTTTACAACTTCACAAGTCGTACGACAAATATTCACCATAAAAACGCAGATAGAGAATATTAAGCGAATAAATTATTTTCATTAGTATTGTATTTTAACAAATGTAAAATTTTTATAGAAAGGTAATTAGTGTACAATTTTACATCTGACTTCACGACTACATAATTTATAATTTAGAAAATAATGATAAAAATAAATTTTATATTTAACTATTTTCGATGTTAATTGGTTATGTCAAATGATTCGTAACATCGTTATGTAATCTATAATAATATTTTTATAATTGTACCTAACGAACTTATATCTTCACCATGAATGGATGACCTATAGAAATGCGACAAATGAACCATATTCTTAAATTGGACCATGGAGGGAAAAAACCTAGATGGTCCAAATTATTTATTTTGTATTTGATCAACAATTAGTTGATTTAATACTAATTTAGACATTTCTTTTTATTAAAATAATAAAAGTTTGAATGTATATATTTATAATAAAAATAATATGCTTTATTTTAAAAAGTTGTATTTTATATGTAATACAAGTTGTTATTGCTAACAAATTATTTTCTCCTTGGACCTTAATATTTTTTTTTTATTTTTTTTTAAGTAACCGGATTTGGATCCCATTAGAAATTACCTGCTGACACATCTATAACGTTAACTGGGTTATTATGTATCACCATGTAATGGTCACCGTTTCTGTCTCGTTCATTTTATTGAGTTTAACATTATTTTTTTTTCGACGGAAATGTTCATTAACTCTCACGTCACATACATACACACTCGCATGATATACAAGTTCAATGCAGTTTCTGTATAGATACACGCGAATAATTTATAAATCGTTTCAAATTGCCTTGTTCGCAACGCATACGAGTTTAATTATTACTAAACGACTACCATTCACTTCGTATGCTCTAGGACTTTAATCAATTACTTTAATCAGTCATTATTGTATAGATAAAAATAATATATTTTTACATAGGTACACATTAAAAAATGAAATATGTAAAACAAGTTACATGTGAGTTACATTGTCATTTACTAGATCTTCTTTTCTGTGTACAATAATATATATTAAAGAAAAAATACTTTCACGCTGCAGATCGATCATATATATGTATTTATATATGATCGAGGAAGTGATTTTAGAACTGAAATGCACCTGTTATAAAAATGAAAAACAATAATAACATTCTCGAGGGCATCATTTTAAATCCGTAGTTTTTCATTATACCAATAACAATAAAGTTTGATATTTCACGTAAAGAAATTTCATATTTTTTTCACTTTTTTAACGATTGTAATTTTTTTTTATAAATAAATACGAATTGGAGATCTTCTCGAAGTTTTAGTTTGAAAATCACTTTGTATAATAATAATAACAATATTGTCATTGATCTGCAGCCAGAATATGTTATTATAATTCGTTATTTATTTATAAATGTGAAAATGGATTGTATAACGATTTCGAAAAACGTTTTAAACATTTATTTGCATTCACAAATAATGATTGGTATAGATTCTTACACATTTATAATTTAAGTAAAAAAAAAAAATCACATCAATTGAAAAATGTGATTTTATTATATCACACAATTGGCTTTTGGTTATTACTTTTTATCATCATTATTATTGTAATTCATGTTATTATTTATTATTTGTATTGTGCAACGGATATTGCATTGTTATGTTCACAATATTTCATTCAAAAACTGAGGAATGAGGACAAACGTGGAATTAAATTTTTTTCGTTATTAGTGAAATTTCTGTTTTTTTTAAATTTTTTTTTTTTAACCAAACTTAATTGCATTGGTTATTGAATAAAATATTTTCCATTGATTTGGAACATATTTATAGGCTATTAAAAAATACTAAACATATAGGTACTAAATTAATGAACAGTTTCAATATAGATTCAATATCGGTTAGCACATAATTCTGATAAGCACAAGAAAAACGATCCCCTTTTCTTAATAATAATTTATATTATGAAAAAACATAACTATACATTTACTAACTAAATAATGTACACTATAAACAATAATCATATTAAATAAATTTTGTTTCATTATAATAAAAACATAAAATATCTATTTTACAGACTATACGTTTAGACGTTCGATTAATACAGTTAAAATAACAAACAACAGCAATATTTTTCTTTATAAATAATTGTGATTTTTTTTTTTTTATTCAACTGTATTTTCATTATAACGAATAAATTATAGTGTGTTACAAAACACCTGCAATTCTACAATGTAAAGTTTCATATCATAATGAAATTAATCAAAACTAAATTACTTACCAAATATTATAAAAAATAAATATACTTAAGAAATAGTAGTATAAATACATATTATTTATCTGCTATAAATTATTGATATTTATTATGTACATCTATAATAATTATTATAAAAGTTGAACACGAACCATTTTCTATTCATTTATTATTTTAAATGAATCACTCTATAAAGATAAATATACATAACTGTATATTAAATAAACTGAGTATGTACTGACAAAAATAAAAAATCAGGAATAAAATCAAAATATATAAACACTTAATTTTTAAACTATAATGTTAATATCATAGCCAGTAATTATTAGACTGTTATTTAAAATTCAAATAAATTAAACTTAAAAATATGAATTGTTAAAAATTTAGCGGCTTTTTGGTATCTTTTTTTTACTAATAATATAATATTATTATTATTAATAATTAAACTGTTATACTTATCTTAGTTTTATACGCTGAACATATGCTTATAAAGTTAACACTGTATGTAAAACATAATAATTATTGTTTAAGATTCTATCTTATAGTTTATAAAACTTAAAATAATTACAAAGCGTATGCTAAATGATAATAAGTCATTATCAATTATTATCAAGTATAAACTAAAATAATACGTATTTATATATTACACATGGTTTTTGGAATTTGGCAGTGATCTTTTTTTTTTTTTATATCAATATTATGTAAGCTATTTTATAATTTAATTATAAAATCATATTAATGAGAATAAGCCTAGATGAAAAGGGATTATATAACATAATTATAATATGTATTTATCCGTATATATATATATATATATATAATGAATAATGTATAATACGTGTATACATTTATAATGTGGATATGTATGCATTATATTTGATATTAACGCGATTCTTAATCTGAAATAAATCTTTAGCTAAGTACACTTGATAATAGTTTCAATGGAATTTTCGGTGAAACTCAGTTCATGGGGGGTTCGACTCTATAAAACACGATTCTAGCTATAATAACGACCTCCGAAAGAGCGATGTGTAGACAGAGAGAAGGGAGAGTTATAATAATACCTATCATTAATTACTGTGGAGGACTTGTTTTTTCCCCTAGGTCGATTGTTGTTTTATGGTCACACTCTAATTTTAATTTTGTTACTTTGTGAACTGATAATTCACAATGCTTGTCAAAACTATATATTATTATAATAATCGCCGAATGTTTACCATCCAAAGATCGCTACATGGCACGTCAGCACTTAGCACATATAGTGTTCATATCATGATAATAACATCATATCAGCGACGAAGAATCGCTGTATAGTATAATAATAAAATCAAGCATACTAACTTAATAGTACTATAATTATAGCATAGGTCTGGCATATACAAATCGAAGTATAATTATATTATGTGAGAGGTATACGTAGTGATGTTGATATTGTGTATGATAAAATAAAATGGGTAGTATTCGAACTATGAAAAAAAATTTTCGTTGGACTCTATTTGAGTTTCACGTATCACAATATTCAAAATGATATTTATATAATGATATTAGCATGCTCATTTTTTTAACGTTTTCATCGAAAAAAAAATGGTTTGGAGACTCACCACTGTCGTATTTGCGCGTGCGTGACCCAGTTGATTCATTGATTTCATTCAATTATGATTTATTGTTACTATAATAATTTTTATCATAGTTATATATATATAACATAAATTAAAATATATATTCACACACAGTATATAGTCATATAAAGTTTCGATCAAAAAAAAATAAATAAATGTGTCCGTCGACCTCGCATCGGCGTCGGATGTAAATACATGTACTTTTCTTCTAATTTTCTTCTAACGTTAACCGTAATCTCGTTCAGTTGTTCCGCTGTATGTTACCGATGCATCAAATTTAGTTTTTTCGTATAAAATAATAACCTAAATCAAAATTTAAAAATAAAATAAACGCTATTAGTATAAAAAAAATATGTAAGCCTCGCTGTGGCCACTCTACCAAACTCTTTATCGCAAACGGGATAACATTATAACGTTAAATAATAGGTACATGTATTGTGGCGTGTTAAATGTTACAGGTCAAAATAAGAACAACAAAAATGTACGATATAGGTTATTAAACCAGGATTCATAGCATCATTATGTTAATAAGTATTATTTTAATTATAATATACAAAAAACAACCAATTTAAACTATGCTTCCTTCAAGATGTGTTGGTGGTTTCTGTTTGTATAGGTACATTTTTATAAATTGATATAACTACACGTTTATATTGTGTTATGAACATGTTGTTTACATTTTCTTGTCTGCTAATTGTAAATCGAAATTGTTAAGACACTAATGTATGTTTAAATAATGAATCTAAAAATAAAAAATAAATTAATTAATAATATGATTACCTATATATTTTCTGATGCAGACATTTCTGTTTCTGGTATTAATAAAAAAAGAGCTGAGTCATCCTGTACACTAACCATTCGTATATTAATATTTTAATCAATGGATTAAAAAAATGGATTTTGCATTTGGCCATCCATATATTATATATACATACATAAAAACATATATACATATACATATACATACATATATACATATCTACTAAGTGTTTAAATCGACTTGAATTAAATGAAAGAAGTTTAACATTTTAGAAATACTTTCTAGATGTTTTTTTTACATTTTAAAACTAATAAATGTGCTTGTAATTCTTTTTTTTTTTTAACATATTAAATACTAAATAGTGATTTTACGTAATATTTTGTGATATATTTTTTTTATGAAATCTATAACAAAAAGTACTATTAAATATTATTTTAATTTTAATTTTTGTTGTTAAAAATATAGAAAATACAGTAAATATCTCATAATCTATATTCTTTTTTAAAGTGCATATTTATATACTATTAAATAAAAAGTAGAAGAGTGAAAAATACTTATAATTTAAAAAAATATGTTTTGTATGAAATATTTATTGCCCATCGTTGGAGGGGGGTCGATCACTTTGTATTATAGGTATAGTATGTATACTTGTGAATACGACGAAACATGACTTATGTAATATAAATGTATTATGGTACATATTATAATATATATAACACATATATAACAGTACAGTACAAGGTGTATTATATTATTATGACGATTGCTGAGTATCATATACATTATTATTCTACTGTATTGTAATATAATCGGACTTTGCATTCATAGCTTCACGCACATACACAATTTTACACAATTATGTACAATTCTAAATCATTATACTCGTTGACCCGAAACACAAGAGTTGGAGTGCAATACTATTTGCTTTTTGTTCTTATATTGGTGTCGGTCGACCGTCATAACTCAAGAGATAATACAACGCGTTTCGGTCTGCCAGTAAAATATAATTAAAAAAAAAAAAAAAAAAAAAAAAAAAACTAAACGATATCGTATTTAAAATATACGCGTATTTTTTATAATATAATATATTATAGTTTAATTTGTATACACTTTGTTTTTTATTTTTGTTTGACTTTTCACATTTAAAAGTATTTGGAAGTGAAAAAATGAATGCATTCCCTAGTGCCTAGTGTACATAACCATTATTTGTATTTATAGTAAGAAATGTATGATTACATTATTATAATATCAATTTTTATACTTGAATATAAAATTGTGTAACAAAGTATTTTTAAATGAAAAATTAAAACAAAAAAATTCATTGGTATCTGAATAATATAATATATTAAGTGTATAATTTAATACATCAATAAGAGTGATTGAAGAGTTGATGTAATATCTTGCACATAAATAAAATAATTTAAATAAAGCATTCAAATGTATAATATTATTTTTTAAATTTTACAATTTATATACTTAATACCATTATACAAAATATGAGTGTAATAAAATTGCGTCTGTAACAATTTAGTAGCTTTTTGGTTAGATTTCTAAAATACATTTTATTTTATCATGGGAATAATATTTATTATGTTATACCAAGTACGCGATAATAATATCACTTTAATTTTAAAATAAACTGTATTGAAAATTTATATACCATCGTGGTATTTTATAAAGGTATTTTTTTTTTAAAGTAGTTACATTTTATATTTTAACTTTGTATTGTATGTTGCATACTAAAGTTATATTATTTATAATACTCTATTGACGTATTTTGTTTCTACAACCATTCGACTACTTACTCATAAATAAAATATTCTTTAGTATCACGGTTATAGTTTTAAATAGCGTTAAACAGTAAAATGTTCACCTTATATTTTTTTTATAAAATTCTCATAAATATGGACAATTTGTGGAGATTAGTATAAGAAAATATTATTGTGCCACAGGCATAACATAATATCGTAGCAAATGGTTTTTTACCATACAATATTTTTATAATTAAATAAGTAATGAATCGAACGCCACAAATCAGCATTGCAGAATATTCAGTGTATGCATTCAATATGTATGATGACTTATGATATATTAAAATGTTTCGAAAGTTTGGTGAAAATATTTCAGCGGTCGCGTGCACATTTTTCGATAAATAAAAAAAATAAACTTCCAAAAATGTATTTATTTTTATTTATATTATTTTTCTTAGATATGTGGAAGGAAAACGAATTTTTTTGCAGTTATGTGACATGTGTACATGCAATTATGCATGGGTGAAAAACTTCAATGATTTTCCATGATACACACTACCATTATTAAAATTACCAAGTGTCAATAAATAGTATGTATATAGATTTGTATATAGTTTTCTCTATATATGATACGAATAGCTTTATTCATGGTATACCCTCCATATGTAAGACTTGTGATATTAAATGCAGTGAACGTGTTTCGTTAAGGTGATGTTCTTCGACAATGTATTAAAAAGTTTTCACAACTTAATCTACAGTATAATACTCATACACTTGCATTTTATATAAAATATATAATGACCTAATTTATGCATACTCACGTCCACTTTAAATTCAATTATGGGTTTACTAAAACTATAATTATTATTATTATTATTGTTTCTTATATAAAACTTAATGACCATATTATTTTCAAATGCTAGGAATTTTTTTTTATTTAGAGATACCAATACTAAATAAATACTACGACAATAAAAACTTATTTTTTCAAATAAAAATCACCTATTTATTTATACATTTTTAACTCGTCTTTTTTTTAAACAGCTTAATGTATTTAAATACACTTATGGAGTTTTTGAGGTATTTAATTTTGTTTATTAAGGATAAGTATTCATAATAATATGCTGGTTTCAGAAGATACTATGAGGGCTATATTATGTTCGAACATTGCTAAAATTTTAATAAATCTTAATATTCTATAATAATTTATAAAAATGTTTGTTGTATTTAAGTACTAAATCCAATATTATAAATATTTCATATTATTTTAAAATCATATTTAAGCTGGTTATTTTTAGTATATACATTTTAAGGAGTGTTGTGGTGATAAAAACTTTTTTTTGAAGAAGAAGAAGAAATAGTGTTAATAATATTAGTTGATAATTCATGGAAATTATTTATTTTATTTTTAAAAATACATTGAAATTGAATTATAGTAATTTTGAAAAAAAAAAAAAACATTATTTTCAATCGAATAATATTTAACGAATCTTCATCAATATAAACCTACAGCTATGTTCGTGATAAACGACAGCTATAGTTCTATTAATATTAAATTATAATTTTGGAATTTTGGTTTCCTCAATAATTATTCACGTACCAGAAATTGTGAGATTGGATTATTGGTGTACAGGAGAAGACATCATTGTCACTTGCTCTCTTGTGGCACAAGTACGTATTACTAATACAATTCCGAGACGACAATCACACGTCGTCGCAGATTTTACCGAGCTAACCCTATACCTAAATGAATATTTAGATAGTTTATGGCACAAACGAGACACGTGGAGAGTACATAATTCATATACGTCTGAATTCAAAAGTCTAAATTAATATAATTATATAGTTTAAATATGTAACGTTAGTACTTTTATAAAATAAAACTCTAATACCCATACTCTACAGCTTAACAACTTAACGTCTATCGATATTAACAGGCTTATCAATTTAATACTTTTAATGATTTAAATAAACATTAATACAATTTTAAATACACAATGTTATTATTATATCATTATTGTTAATAATGTTTAATTTTTATACGAATTGACTATTGAGTAAAATCTTGGCAAGAGATATTCCGCAAATCCAAAATTTAAAATGTGTTTGATTATATAAATTATTCTTTGTTTAATATTTGATATCAATATATTTTCGATTTTGATTATAAAAAATAATTGTTATTCAAAAAAAAAAAAAAACCAAAATCAGATGACTAAATTATAAAAATGCTTATAATAGTACTCCAAGCTTTGACGGATACAGTGACCTTCTTCATAACGAATACTTTCGACACCTATAATTATACAGACTTCCCCAATTTTCTTATTGTTGAAAATTCAATCAATTCAAAACAACCTTATTCCTTTATTTTTATTATTATCATTTTTTTTTTTAATAAAATAAAACAATTCAATTACCTGTAGAGTACTAAATTACCGTATATTTTGTATATCTCTGAAGCTGTATGATGTCTGACCTAATTTTATTACAATAATATACATTATTCTCGTCGCTGTCAGTGATTTAATGAAAACGGATAATAGTATTTCTGGCGTTTTCTCTCGTCAAAAACTATTACTACATACGAGTCGTTAACACTATTATAGGATCGCTCTCTCATTTACGTAATTAAATTAATTTTGACTAGAATAAAAAGAATTATATTCCGCCTTTGCGAACACCAATAGGTTAAGCATCATTTTTCAGCTACCATATTCACATATTAAAAAATCTTAACTTTATGCACAACATTATCATTTCTAATAAAATAATAATATAAAAATAATAAGAATAATACATATAATAAATGTATAATAACGTCCATCTCGTTAAGCATTTATGGAATTAATTAATATGATATACACGTTTTTTCATACGTGCGCGTTATCGTAATAACATGCTAATCGAGCAAATTCAATCGCCGCGCTAATGTATATTGACGTAAATTCGAATTGTTTTTACTCTTTTGAAAATCAAAAATACATCTATTATAATAAGTCCTGAAAGATGAAAAAATAAAACAAATTGATACTCCAAAAAAGCAACAACAAAATAGTGACAGCAATATTTTAGCTGTATAGTTTATAAATTATAATGTATAATTTAATATATATTATATATTATTTCATGTATACGTATCGATAATAATGATAAACTACGGTTCTGACCGTTTCCTGTAGGTTTTTTTATGATTTTTTTTTTTACCCATCATTCCGCGTAAATGATTCACCTAACAGATTTTTTAAGCAAGTCAATATTTCACAACATACGGTGTCCCGCGCATTGCTTATATAATATTGATTATTGCGCGCACGTCGTCCTCCGAACAAAGTGTGTGTGTGTATTTATAACAACGTACACTGTTGCCTGTAAAGAGGTATATACCTCCACACCGCTCGGTGCATGATTTGGGGACAGGACACGACCGGAAGTTGAAATTAAATTTCAAAGGGTGGATGTGTGCAGGAACGGTTGACTACAATGCTTCGAACTAAACAAATATTTCGCGCCAACATTGGACTATCAATGACCACAGAATACACACGAACCTTTATTCGTCGGCATTTAATAATAATATATACGTCTATATTAGTAAACGTGTATAGGCGAAAGACTATCAAAAATAGGACCCGCGCTCATCTATGATTATTGAGTTTGACATAATTTAATTTTCATGGATATCGTACACCAAACTGCATAGATCCGACTGCGACTTTATTAAAGATGTTTACCATGTGTATAAGTGTAATTATATTAATCATATCATATGCAGAAGTATGAATACCCAGATGACTGTCCAAAAAATGCAAATAGGGATAGAGTACAGGATGATGGGATGTTACTATTAAGATCATTTGATTAAAACGATTTGTTTTAAGTCTATTCACTACAGCTGTTTAAATATATTTTAGTATTTTACGTCGTATCTTTTATCGCAAATCGCATAAAATGAGCAAATAACTTAATGTAAAAAGGTTTATTAAATGATTTGGGTTATATAGGTATACATAGTATTTAATTTTAGGTGGATAAAGTTTTGTTAAGCGTAATGTGTGTTTTAATAAATTCCCTCTACTTAACCTCATAGGTACACTAAATCGAACCATAAATAAAACATAATGTGGAGGCTATTCTATACACGTCGAACCACATAATTATTACAATATACCAAATTGACGATAACCATAGATTACAACTGATTCGGATGATCGAATACGACTGTTAAAATAAGACGCCGTTTCAATTGTTGCCCGATTATAGACATTACAGCGGACGTGTGAGAATTCAGCAAAACGAATTTTTCATTCAGACGTCTTACAAGTGTTCCACAAATGCTCGTAATTCAATGTTGTATCGATATATTATATAATGCGCAGGTAGGCACGTTCATCAGAGGACTAATCAATAATAGTTATACGAGGGATGAGAATATAAAATAATTAATTTTTAACAATTTAAAATTTAAAGTCAACAACCCTATATCTCAAAATATAATAAAATCTTTTAAGCAAAGTATTATAATATTATCATATTATTGTTAAACATTTCAATATTTAAAAAATGTTTAAAATATATGATTTCTAGATACGCGGGATTTAACGTTTCTATAACGGGTAGGTCGTTCGTTAATAGTGTGGAGCTGATGTTACCACCAACCCTCCCCCACCGCGAATACTAAGTAATATAAAATAATAAGCCTCTGGCGCGATTAAATCCAATGATTTAATCGCCCATACTCGCGGGACCGATGGAACATCTCCGCGACCGAGCTGCGTAGCGTACACGATTTTCTGAACAGACGTCACACGTGCGCGCCGTGCAGCCGTCGGAAGGTGTACGATCACGCGTGTCACTGCCACCCATAAAGTATCGTTAATATTTCAACACACGCTCGTGATTTATAAATTTTACAACGCGTCCCTTTATGTGCATTATACAACGGGGCGATACGGGACTTTTGGCAAGCACACAGAAAGTAGGTGTAACGGTACAGTCCGTGGCCCAGGTACGCGCGGAAAACGTCGTTGAATAATTACGTCGCAAATAACTGATGAATTTCATCTCTCCAGACGGTAAGTAGATAGGCAGCCGGATACAAAATATCAGTCTTAACTACTGCGTGGAATTTCATAAAACATATATAATATGTGTAACTATTTATAAATAAATAAATTATTGTTCGAAATGCGTTATCAAATTTTCAACACGCGCAAACACGCAGCCGGCCAAACGCAAATTGTAGGCGCAACCACCCTATTATATTATACATATTGTGTATACTTATACGCGCACCCACAACCGAACACACGCGCAAACAATCACCCACATGCACAGCAATCAAACATACGCGCTCGTATGTATGGACCCTTAATTAGCGTGTTCCGCAGCAGATCCTGGTCGGTCCCTTTTGTCCGGCCGCTAGAGCCTGAATCCAAATGGTGTAAACCTCTGCCGATGGCCCCGCGCCGTCTGCGCTGCACGCACGCAGCGTGTATTGTTTACGCGACGCCGGTTACCGCGGTTTCCGTTGATATTATTATTACTATTATTATTGCTCTAGCCGAAATTTCCACTTTGGGTCATTTCAAATACAATGCACATCGCGCCGCTCGGTTTATATGTATCATGTTAGTGTAACGAACACACGGCTACAGCCCCTGTCGCTGTTCCTGCGACACGACAACGAAACTTGCATTTATATACATTATATTGTTATAAATGCGTGCACTATTCATAATATGTTACTAGTCTAAATATAACGTAAGTCCAATGTGTACGTTAAAATAACGTAGTGACGACAAAATGTTTCTGATACACGTTTATAATACCTACAGAAAATCCATAGGTCAGATTAGATTAAAGTTTTTTTTTTTTTTTTAATTTTTTATTATTATTATTATTGTTACGATAGTTGGCTGTAGCTGTAATACTTATATAACTAGAATTTGTTGTCACAAATGTCGAGAGTAAGGATCTAGGACGACAGCAATTAATTTTTCAAACAGACCAACATGTTAAAGTTTTTATTTACTCACCATTATTAATTTATTGGTTTTACAGCATAATATTTATTTATTTTAGGTTTGTTCATACTTTATTTCAACCTTTTCAAATATGCCACATACAATAGAAATAAAACGTATCGAAAATTTCGAATAGGTAACTAATATAATATTATTAGTAATTTTAAGAAGTACCTTAAATCCTCTATAAGGCATACAAGGGAGAAAAATTAATAATTGAACAATTCGATTAATATTCAAATAATAATCCAGCACTAAAGTGAAATAATATTATCTGGGTAAATATATTGTGTAGATTTAGATGTTTTTTTTCAAACACATCAAGTGTTAACACTTTAACCTAATGTATCTACATTACAACAAAAAAAAAAAAACTCTGCAAATTTAAGCTTTTCATTAAACGATTCAAAGGAATAGCGAAAAACAATAAACAATATAATACATTGAACAAAATACATTTTTATATACAAAAATTAAAAATAATATATCTAGAAAATTATCATAATAACAAATTCAAGCTATCTGAAAATTATCTTGACATAATAATAATACGTATGTCTATTTAATTATAATTTATACGAAATTATTAAATGTTTTATAAATCTAACATTATATCAAAAATTATCAAAAAAATACAGACAACCACCTATATTTAAATTAAACTCAATAACTTAAATAATATTGTAACACAATATATTACAAGGTTCTATAGTGTAATCTTGATTAAAAAAAATAAAATAAAATTCTACTATTTGGTTTAAAAATTAAAACATAAAGTTTTTTTTAAATATTGAGAAATTTACATTAGATATATATACATAATATTAAATATATTTTTTTATTATTGTAACAGAATTGTTTAAGTGGAGTCGGTTTACGAAGTATTTATTATATTTTAGACACAGTAGACATCAGTATTTCCGTTAAACTTTATATATATATTTATTAATTTATAGATTAATAAAAATATACTCAAATTTTATTTAGGAAACGGAAATTGTTTTAATATTACTAAAAATATTTATGTAATAAATAAATAAAGTTTTCGTTTATTTGATTGCGTTCGTGTTTAAGTTTCGTTTTAATTTATGAAAATCTTCGACAACATTGTTTCATTATTAAAGTGTTTAGTGCACTCTTCATTTATCAACTAAAATATCTGTCATGTCATAAGAAAATTTCATATGTACCTACATGTGTTTTGCATTGACATTATTTTTACTCACATCTTGAAAATATGACATATGAAAAACGAGTGTCGGAATAATGATTATTTTATTTATACTGTGGAAAAATTAAATAGTTAAATGGTTATAAATGTCGATCAAAAATTATTTTGTTAATTTAATATTAAGTAGTTTCACGAATATTTGCATTTTAAATATTCTCTTGTCCACACAATTTTTTCTGCATATAAAAGTAAAATAACTTGTACAGAAAATTATTAAATATACAAAATAATGAAATAAAAAAAAAAAATGTGATGATTATAGATTATTATACATAAAATTAATCATGGTGATATGAAATCAAAATGTAGACATTTTTATTTTCCTATCAACATTTTCAAAAAAAAGAATAGAAATAATTTTTTAAATATATTTTAAATCAACATTTAATCAAATATTAAACTTAAGCTTAAAAATAAGCAGTATAGTATATTACTATTTATTTAATCAATAAATATACGTAATAATAATACATTTAGTATAGTTTTTTCACTTTATATAATATTATTTTCATAAGTATTAATAATTTTTACTTTTATCGTTTAATTTAATAATAAGCTATGGTGTTGTTAATTAGCTTTTGTTTTTAGTCTGGATTTACATATTATTTTAAAATAATTTATCTGAAAGTTCCTACATCGTCAAATATTATTTTTTTTATTTATAAATATATAAATATTGATGACTGACTATAATTTGATAAATTAGCAAACGACAACGTAGATAATTAAAATAAATAAGATTAAATTTAAAAGCAAAAATTGCATTCAACGTATAACATATTAATTGAATAGGATTAAATATAAGATGTATTATTAAAATAAAATATATTTATTATGTTAATTATGTATATAAATATATATTATCTCTTTACCTAAACGTTAATTAAAAAAAATATATCGTGTTATATTATTTAATGTTACCTGATTTTCGTTATCCATTTTACTAAATTATTGTCACAATATTCCTACAATAAAGTAACTATATTTTAATCGACATTATATTATATTATACTTTATAGGTAATATATAAATAATAGATATGTAATTTATAAAAAATAAAAAATAATTACAAAAGTTATTATTTTTATTTAAACGCTTGTTTAATTATTATTTTTCTGTTTATATTCAAAAAAACGTTTTGATTACAAAATATAAATGTCTTAACTTAAATTTTGATTACTTTTATGTGTAAACATAAAATTTAAACGGAACGTAGTTTTTGACATTTTTGGAACTAATTTTATTTTATTTCTTTAACAACTTATCTTGTACTCATACTCGTATACCATGTTTTTTAGACCCAACGAATTCTTGCAACGTCGCGTTTGCCAACATGCGGATATCATATAAACACTCAATCCTTTCATATTGTTACTCGAATTCCTTGCAGTAAAGATGTGACAGTGATGGGGAACTATAGAGCACGATAGGCATTGAATGACAGTAAGGCAAATGCATCTTATAATATATTATAATATAGTGAATGTAGGTAACTCTCCATACACACAATATGTCATATTTTAATTATTGTTATACCTACCTATGTTATCTTATACTGATAAGTAAACTAATTATTATGTTATATATTATAATGTGATGTCTATTCACTATTATAACTCCGTAGACGACAGGATTTCTCTGGATGAAAATTGTGAAATCCGAATATAATCAAAGATTTTACCAAGTGACTATTTTAACGATATAACATATTACCTCAATTGATTACATTAATAAATCAAAGTGTATATTAAAAATCTAAAGCAATTATTCTTTCATATTATCATCATTATTGCCATAATATGAACAAACAGGGAAGATGAAAAAATAACGCTCGCTAATCCATTTTCACACTATCGATAATAACAAGTAAGCACCTAAATACAGTATATTTATAAGATACTCGTTTTTGTTGTATACATTATAATATTATGGGTCTCAATGGTGTGATTTCACATAATTCAACGCGACGTGAATAAACCCACAACCAATATGTATCAAATTCGGAAAATTATTTAGATTTGTTTTTGACTATATTTATTATGTTATGGTTTATATTTACACATTACGAGTATATCTATACTTTTCGTTTGATAAACTAATAAAAATATCGTAGGAAAATAACGGGTATACTATTTGATTCAATATATTTAAAAATATTATAATTTTTTTTTGAAAACAATAAAATGGCGTATCTACTATTTAGGTTAGTATGTAAGTATAGAGATACTTGAACCATTGTTCGTTTATCTTTTTAATGTATAATATGTCGTTTTTTTATTTTTTCAAGATGGGAAACTCCTGCCGAATTGTAAACTTCCCTCTTAGCTCTAAGACAATTGATACTCTGATGCATCATAGACATAGATATCAATACCTGTTCAATATATCATAGACTGGAATTATCTATACGCCATCAGCAGAATTATAACTCACAGCCGTTGGTAGGCCGCGATGGAATGTTTAATTTCGCGGGGTATTCACACGCACGAGAGTGGTGGTTAAATCTGTCTAGTCAAGTGTACAGTCGCTGTTGCACCGGTTTAGTGCGGCGAATGGCACGTCGAAACGCACTGGGTACCACGTCATTTCGGGGGTAGCGTTCCTGTGGCACCACCGCCACCTCTGCAGGGCGAAATTATCCAATCAACAGATTTCAATTAAATGCCGTTCAAAAACAGTGCTCGACGAATCGTCGTCGTCGCGGGTTTGAATTATAAATAATTGATTCGGTTCGGTGAATACTAACTACGAAGTAGTCCGAATATCAAGTTCTGAAGATCTGGGATCATCTTTGTGATGGGTCGTACAATAATATGCATTATTATTATAAAAGGACAGCACACCTGTATCGACGACTGGAACATGATAAAGCTAAAACGGCGTGTATAAAAAGTAATAATTATTGATGGAATTTCTTTATACTTTGCATGTTTTCAAAGCTATTAGCTATGTGATGTTCGATCTATGACAAATTTTTTTTTTTTACATTTTTGAATCAGAAGCTTATATTTTGTATTTTTTTTCACGATTTTCAATTTTAAGGAATATTTTTTATGAGCTTTTTACTTAAAAAATAAGTTTTTTACATTATTTGTACAAATTCGTTGAAAAAATCGAGATTATATCGGAAAATAAATTTAAATATTTATTTTTTTGTTAGATAAAAATCCACATAGAAGACTTGAAATTATGCAGTCTTGTAAACTTTTTTTTAATTAATAAAGAATTTTTTTGAGTCAAAGCTTGTTTAAAATAAGTAATAAGTGTGCAAAAGAATTTTATAGGTTCATTATTTTTAATTTTAAGGAAATTTTTGTGTTTTGCGATATTCAAATAAGATATATACTACGCTACCCACATCATCTCTACCGTCAAATATACCATTACCACATCTAACACCGATAAAACGTCAAACTGGAGTACTGCGACCAACTCTCACAAGTCAAAAATTTTCCGACAGTTTCGACAGTTTAAGGATTTCGACGTAGTTCTAGATTTTATTGTTATGGCATAGTAAAAATATATATGTATTGCACAACCCGCAGAAGTTGAACAATCATTGGGGTCATAGGTGTATATTTGGTATTAACATTCTGATATTGATCTGTCTTATTATTTTTTTTTTTTTTTACTTTAGTAAAGATTTTGTAAAACTTTTTATTCAATTGCAACTCCCACAGCGTTCTCAAGTATATACATAATATAATGCTGGTTTTATGGACTGAAAATAATCTGACGGCGCTACTGACAGCCGTCAGTCTACCTTTTCCATGACGCATGCATTGGCAGAATATGAGATATATGGATAGTATGGTGTACCTATTGATAAAATATCTAGTTAACCACATTATGTGGCTTTTTCTACACAAAATTAGAAACATTGTAATCAATATAAAAAAAAAAAAATTGTATCATAAAAATCGTTACTCAGAAATGGTTTTATAATGAATTAAATTCCCGCGTATTCAGGTAAATGGTAATTACACATCATATTATTTATTATACTTAAACAATAATCCTATATGTAAAATAAATATTTAGACGAACTCACCGAGGATGAAGTCATTTTGGATTTCACCATGTATTCGGTAAAAATTTTGACACAATGACGTTTAAATGAGTAAAAACGTTTTATAAATAATTCATTGTATATATGCTTACCTGAAAAAAAATAAACATAAATATAAATATATATGAATATAAATAAGATGTTTAAATAGAAAGACAGTAATTGTAAAGTTTTATTTTTATAAAATATGATCACTTGAGAATATTATTAATATAAATAAAATTGTTATTCTATTACTATTTAAGTCGATTAAAAATAATTTATTTTTTTTTCTCGATAACTGTAAAAAAATGATTACATGTATGTTTTAAAAATGGGCACAACTTTAGTTCTAAAAGTTTTAAGTAATTATGTAGCCAGTTTATCCAATTAACCCTTTTAATAGAGTAATCGAAGAACATTAAACCGTCAGACCTAAAACAAAAGAATACAATGGACACGTAGCTTAAAGGCACAGTGTATAGTTAAACTACGTTTTTCAACTAATGAAAAAATAATTTACGTAATCCAATCAATTATAATAAATCACAAACTATATAAGTTAGTAGAGTTAATGTATATATTTTGATACTATCCATTACTAAATGTATCTCTTTTTTTCATCAAACATAATAGATATGCAGCATAAAATATATAAACTATATAAACTATTTATTTGAAATTTTATTGCAAGATTATATTCCTATATATATATATTCGATAAGACTTATACTACTACTCTCTTTAATCTAATATTTACTGTACGTAAATTTTGATATATTTTTTTTTTTATATTACCATATATTTTATTTTACAATACGAACAAAAAATTTGAGTCTTAAAACTAGTGATAAACTTTAAAATTATTCTATAATCTATTACCGTATAAGAATATATTTTAAGTTAAATTATTGGTATGGATATCGTCTTACAAAACGCAATCAGGAAGTGTTTGAATAATGCAACAAAAAAATATACACATAGATTTCTTTATAATTGTGATTTGTATGAAGTTTGAGTGAATCATTTAAATCGAAGGATTCAATGATAATCATTAATGATTTTATTATGATGACTATCGTTTCTGCAGATATGTTAACTAATATCAATTTTTACTATTTATTTATCTAGTCAGCTATTACATATTTTAAGATAAATATTATAATTCAATTAGACTTTCAAATTTATGATTTTAAAGTTTAAATATATTGTAATGGGTATATATTATAGTATCATTTAAACTATCAAAGTTCAAATATATAATATGAATTATAAATAACACTTCTTAATGCGAGATTGTTTAACTTAAATGTATTTATTTTTGTTTTACATATTATAAAATGTACATGTTATTTAATGATATAAGCTATAAGCTACGACTATACGTCACATTTTATTGACGAACAAAATGTATACATATTTGTTAATAATTATAGCAATATAAAACTTGAGTAGTTTTTTTTTTTTTTTAAGAATTAAAGAATTAAAAAGTACAAAAATTGAAGAAATATTTACAATTTATTGATAATAATAATACTTGCCAACAGTTAAAACATAGTATTATTTTATTTATAATTGTTTTCTTAATTAAAACATAATATTTTGTTTAAAATATATATAATAGCAAAAGAAATGTGCGTTTAACAACTTTGTAAACTCTTTAAACGCTGTAAAAAAATTCTCTGTATACCATAGTAAACCTCATCAACTGTCAAGTTTTCACAAAACGTTACTAATGAAACATTACTCATCAGTTAGATGTTACGCCATAACATTATCCGTATAGTATTAATTACAATAATATGGCATACAGTTATCATAAAGATATTATGTATTAGTGCTTTAGCAAGATGGAATTAAGGCTAACACAGCCTTACTAAAAAATAACTAAGTCATTAAGAGTTTTGTTTGTTTACTATGAATATTATTATTTATATAATACTATACTCACTATTTTAGATTGATTCATGAAAATAGTTTTGCGTATCACAAAATGACAGAAAGATTATTTTTCATTCTAAATGTTCTAAATACCTACTTTGCAGAATATTTTAGACAATCTATATCATCCATTTGTAAGAATTATGTTTCTTTATAATATGTTTATTATAAACTAGTGGTTATTAATACAAAATAATAATTAATAGAAACGTTAAGATATAAATAGTTTTTTTTTCCATATAATATGAACATTTGATAAATCTGATGCAAATATACTTAACTCGTAAGTGTATCCTAAGAGAAACCATTTTCTTTTTTCCTATATAATTTCGTTATTTTATTTAATGATTATTTTTGGTGCTTGATGACATAAGACTATTTTTAAGTTTTAAGGTACTTTTGATTATTTAATATTTATTTATTTTATAATTTTAATTATTCTTTAAAAGTTATTAAAATTTCCTAAATCATATCCATTTTTAATAGCAAATGTACGGCGTCCTCCTAAGCGCAATTCTATACAGATTATACCCCTTACAGTGGATATTGTAAACACCGTTTTTTGAAAGTTCCGTTACTTCGTATGCGCGGAATGTATTACTGTTATTTTATAAATGTATACTTGTATATAGATATTTTATAGATAGGTGTTCCTCTAACAAAATTTAAGGTTCCTATCCTTTGATGTGAACACTCGTCTCTGGCTTTTTACGCACGAAGGCTCCAGGTCAACTGAACACAGAAGAACGGATCCGAGATAAAACTTAATTGATTTTTTCTCGCAACAAAATAGAATTAATTTGTTTTTAATAAACACCCGCACGCTGTAGTGCCATTTATTCGCTGTTCAACTGATATCCCGCATGAATGTTTTATAATTTCGTTCTTTCGTTTTAATATACATTTACACGATATAAATTAAATTAATATTATTTCTATATTTTTATATAAACATTATTGTTGGCGGTCGTCCGGATCACGTGCTATTTTTAATAACCACGTTATATACCGTCTTATTTTATTATTTGCACATGCAGGAAACGGTGCAAATAATTTGCATTTTAATACTATTGGAAATAATCAAAAATTAAAGAATCGGTTAATTGTTAGGGTAATAACAATTTTATAAAACTAATGATGTATTGTGCGTCACTTCTAAGGAGAAAAACAGTAAAATTATTATATTTCAGTAGATATTGTTTACAAGGTTAGGTGCGTGTACATTTAGTGTATATGTGTGAATGACTTCAGGTTATGCTCAGCTACATTTGAAGCCTATAAAAAACTGCTACAATGAAAAGATAATCGGTTTTTTTTATCAACATCAGAAATAATTTTGTCCAAAGTTTTTTATAATAAGAGACATGTAAGTAATAAAAAAAATGAACTTTTCAATTACTGTAATTATATTTGATTTTAACAACCCCCTTCTCTAAAATACCAAAGGTGTTTGTGTTTAATATTATTATTGTTGTTCGAATTGGCGTTTTAAACATGGATGAGTCTAAACATGTTCCATCTTTTTTACTCATTAATTGATAATATATTAATGAAAATTGATTATTATTAATACTTTATTAGCTATCCACTAAAATAAAATACTCAAAATTTAATTTTTTTACGATCGATAAAAATTTGACAGTATGTTATAATCTCCATAAAATATAACATTGGATTTTCTGCACTCCTTCAAATAATACTGTTATGGCACTCGTTTTTCCATTACACAATAATACCATTTGTATATTTTTTTAAATGTTAACACTCTAAACTCTAAAGACTTTATGTGAGTAACAATTTTTGAACACATTAATTAATGTACCTACTACCTAAATATATTTGTGGTTCAAACCAATTTATATATTGTTTATATTAAGTACCTATTTAAATTATTGTCCAAATCTCTTAATCTACTTATTTTCTGCATACAGCGATGATTATATTTTATTTCATCTATTTATAATTTGGTTATTCAATATAGTTGTCATATTTTGATCTATTAAATCTTTTGGGAAATAAAAATATTTTTTTTATTATATTTAAATATTTGTTTATTTACGTTAACACTTTGAAAATAATCACTTACTGATTTGTTTTAAAAATACTTTTTGAAAATCGATGTAAACAAAAAATATTGTACACATTCATATATATCTACTATTATTCGAAAAATTATAAAAGTTTTATCAATTCTCTGCGGATCCCGCATTTTTTTATTTATTTTGATATTGATTTTTGGGCATATATTTTTACTCATATAACATGGTTGTTTATAATATGTTTTTATGTACATTTCTAAAGTTAAAACTATAACACGTAGGTAATCTTAAAAATTATATAGTTTTGAAGTAGATTATTACGAGAAACTCTCGAGTTCACTTTTACCCTTTGGATGAAATAATTAAAAAATTATTTTAATGAGATACATTAAAAACGTAATACAACTCAATTTCTATTTTTCCGTATAATATACCATAATAATATAATATGATAAAATCAATACACTAATTACTATATACGTATACAATTTCTTTGACATATAATGTACTATACGAAAATTAAATTATGTAATATTTAGTATATTTTAAAACATATATATTGTACGGTGTGGTGATACATGTTCCGATTATTTAATAAGACAAGATAATATGAGGTCAGGCCGAATATTGTGAACATTGTATTATTTAATTTATTAATTAGACTATTTAGGTATGATCACACGTCTCACACTTCTTAAAAAAGTCGAAACTCTGAGAGTGTAAGAGCCTATAAAAATAATAACCAAAATGTGAGAACTCTCGTGTTATCGGAAGTCGCCACCACCACAATCGTTTCTTTTTTTGAACCAACCATTTATAAGGGAGACCTACGCAAAAGCTTTGCAGACGATTAATGATATTAAAGACGCTCAGAGGCCGGTCATAACACCACTCATGGTCTTGTTAAACAGTATTTCAGAGTCTATTGGTAACATCGCTGACCCAACATCTTATATTTACAATATTGTGTTTTTTATCTAAGTTATGTTAAATAAAGATTTTCTATCTTAAAATATCAAGTATTTCATTTCTGCGTTGATGCATGAATCGACGTTGTAAACGGGATACAAAATTAAAAAATAACCAAAACACTATAACCTAAAAAAATATAACAACAGAGTAGCTATTATAATATTGTATTATAGACATTAATGCGACACGCTTACAAGTATTATACGTCATATATTACATAAGTATAAATTGTATATTAAAGTACCAACCAAACTATCAGCTATACGTCTTACGTACGAATATGTATGTATCACACATTCACATCAAATGCTTTTGTTCTATATGTATTTTATTTGTTTTACGTCTTGCTAGGTAGTAGGTAATTTTGAGAGTTGGGATAATTAACGACCCCTAAAACGGTGGACGGTGGTCGTAGATTGTACGTACGTGTAATATACTAACAGTCTTCGCGAGTCAACGTCTGTAGAATTGCTTAAAACAATACTTACGGACGACAACGCTGTAACAAGTCGTCCGTAATTATTTACTACTATAACGCTACTGCGTTTAATTATGTTTTGGTCACTGTGTCTATGAAACGTAATTCAATTTTTTCTTGTGAAAGCGAAATTAAAAGGACACCACACCTACATATCTTTTATTCATCTTACAAATATACAACAATACACATTTTCGTTCAGTAGAACCAATTTTGTGCTTAAATAATAAAAGGTTATGTCCTATTATCAAACTTAAAGATAAGAATATTATCCATGTTTTTTTTTTTTTTTGTAGGTTTTTTACGGTATTTTAATTTTCAAGCGAGTCATGAGAACGTAAAATATTAATATAACATAAATTTGCTATTTTGTTTGTTTGTAAGGAGACAACACAACACATGTGGTTATGTCATACTCTTGAAACCGTTCTATAGTGCCGTCTAGTCTCAAAACAACCGTATCTATAACGATGTTCATTATCATTTATTTATAATTTTATTTCCGATCTCTCAACAAATGATCAACTGACAGCATAATAATAATATAATATCACATCGAAAATGATAACGATTTTGGTAACAATAATAATAATAATAATATTACGATGTTTCACATTTAAACATGATTCACCAAAATAATAATAATATATAATATCCCTGTTTTTGAACGTTGAAACGTTGATCGTTCTCACGGATTAATTTAGTAATCCGAATGTTGCTGTACCCGTAGCAAACTATTATAATTCTCGCTATAAAAAATAAAAATATAGCAATAGTTATAGTACCACAAAATACGATAATACTATTATTATTATTATTATTATTGTCATTATTATTTATAACCTATTACGCAAGTGCACTACGATACTTGTGTATAATAAACGTTTTGTGGTATTGTGTTTGTGTATGATAATATTGTCATATTATACAATGTTATGTGATGTATTATTATACGATGATAATGTGGTGCAGAGATCGGAACTCGTGGCACGAATAGATCATACAACAACCATATTTTCCAAAGACGATAGTAGTTGTTAGGTCTAAATAATATACCACGTGATCTATATACAGCGAATTTGAATTTATTTAACAAATAATATTATCTATGCTCCATTCTAGAAGAGTATCCACTTATGTCAAACTCGAAGCAGATGTTATCCAACGTTCGGTTCAAAGTTCAAACCATAGATTATAATTTATATTATTATTCTTTATAGGTCTATGATTCGAATTTATCTAGTTAGGCTGAGTTACCAAACAAGAACTGGTTGATAGACTAGATATTAAATTGTGGAATAGATTTCAGCTATTGTTACGCACTACACCTCTATGGCTCTATACGCATCAACAGGACGGTAAATAAGTAATGCATACGGTGCATACCGCAAGGGGTGATACCTATAAATCTAATGGTAAAAACAACAATCCAAAGATTATTCTACAGTTTAAACGCTACATGCAACGGGTAGGTTCTCTGTTCTTACTTTTCGATCATTTTAGATTTCAATTTGTGACGTTTTCTATTTTAATGATATTACAGATTTGTTTAACAATTCACAACATTACGATTTTGTGCTCCTATTATAATAATGAGAAAAGTATTTTTAACCGATTAAATTATATAATATATTAATATTATTTATTACAAATTATGATAATATAATATTATAATACACATTTTTCCTTCTAGTCAATCTGACATAATGTATTCGTATATTATATTATATTTTTAAGATTTGAATTGTCAGAAAATAAGTTGGGAAATACCAAAAAAAAAAGTCTCTATGTTTCGGTATTTTACTTATAAATAACTGATATTACGTACTTTTTACTAAATTTCAAAATCCCAGAAGAACGACAGTTATTATCAATTTATATACCTCGACATTTTATACAATAATAACTGTACTTTTTCATTCAATTATCGTACAATTAATTGATATGAAGACCAAAAACAAATGTTTATGTGGTGTTACAAATCAAATATAAATTATTAAATTTAATCTGTAATACTATGGAGTTAAAAAAATGTATACGACATTTTTTTTGTCAAATAAGGATATTAATAAATCAATACGATGCAGAAGCGATTATACAATTCTTTTACGTTCCAATCACCATTATTAAAACCCAATATTGTGGTTTCGATCGTTCATTTTCAATTAAATGATATTCGGTGTAATGTCAACCATTAATACTGATACCGATACACAGTAATAATAATATTATGGTAAAAATATATTGGAGCTTCAATTGTGCTTTTAATCTTTATGCTGTAATAATACACGTTACATTATTATCTCGTCTCCTTTAAACTTAAATCTTTAGTTTGTCTTTTTTATGACTTGGTTTGATTTGAATGTATTTTGTGATAAATATAAATACACTTATACGCTTATAATATTAAAATTAATATACTTTAAAAATATACACTTGTTTTTTTTCACAATATTCATAAATACAAATATTTTAATATTTTAAAATTTGTATTAAATATTCATTAACAAAAACCAGAAATTGTGTGTGATTTTAAAAACTCAATATAAAAATACCAAGTAAAAACCCTCAAAATAAATAATATACACTATGAAGTTTTTTTTTATGTCAATATTGCAATTTTTTTTTTTTTTTTATTGAATTTAAGCCCGGAAACTATGGCAATTAGTTGTTTGTAGGGGTTATTAACTATGGTAAGGGGTAAAGTTGGTACAGTAGGTTGTATTTTACGATTGTTACGGTTGATTGCAAACACGTGTATGTGGGGCAAGGTTTTTAACCACTATTATCCCGAGTGGTCACCCATCTGAGAGCTGGTAGCTGTGGCCGTTACTTACTTTCAGTCGCATTCCGTGACTGGTAGCAGCCAACGCGCCACGCCATGCCACAATATTGCAAATTGTATTATTAACATATCATTATCATCAAAAAATAGTAAAATTGAAAAATATTTTTTTAAAACTGCAAAATTACTAAATATGCAAAATATGCACTATACACTTTTAGTATTCTTTTTTTTTTTTTGTAGTGTCGTGAAATTAATTTCAAGCTTACTTAACAATAAATCTAATAACCCACAAAAACATGCGAATGCAATAAATTCCGAGCCTTATTTATATTATATCTTTGTATTGTATTAAATATAAAATTGTTATCATAATCGTCGCCATCGAATTTTAGACAACCAGTTTGGTACATACAACGTTTTATGCCAATTTATCGCGACATTTATAAATACGATATATACGTATATTATTATTGAGTTGTTGCGGTCAAATTCTACACTGGAAACGCAATTACCACAGCTCGCGTTGACCCTTTCTTTGGCGAACGACTTTAGTTGTAGCAACTGCTGCTGTAGTGATAATAATATGAATATGTTGCTAATGCCACCACTGATGAATATTCATTCGAATGAAAATATCAACTATAGCGTGAGTTATGACGCGGGTCGATATTTGACTAACGAAAAATCGGTAATTATGTAAAATATTTATACTATACATTAAACACACTAAATTTAAAAATATTAATGTTATTATCAGGGACGAACCGAAGGGGGGTTATGGGGGATGTTACACTCTTCCACTCGCCAATATTTGATTTTAAGTCGGCAGAATGAAACTAAAAGTAATTTAATTCCTAGTTAACAAAAATTTGGAAATTCAAATTTAATTCGACAATTTTGAAGACATCATACCCTCTACAATTTTTTTCTGAAATCGTTCCTGATTATTACATTATTTTTATACGTCTATACAGTTTCTCATATAAAAGTTTTTTTATAATACATATATTTTTTTTGAACTGAAATGATTGAGAAAATGTTTTTAATATTGTAAATATTTGTATTCGAGATGCTAATTTAATGTTGAGTATAAAAAATCAATTTTCTCTCCAATCCTTTGCTGTGCTTCCGTGATATAACTTTTTTCAACACAATAAATATATATAGTGAAGGTGTTAAGCACTACAACGCTCAACAATATTTTACGAAATTAATAGAAATAATATGTGCGTACAAATGATAAAAAAGCGATTATAAATGTTCATTTCAAAATAACATAATATACGAGTTAATTTCATCGAAAATTATATTGACATACTTATCGTATTCGTATAATACTAAATAACAGTTAGACGATAATAACCCTTGAAAAAAATTGTATACGTAAAAGCTGCATCAATATAATACCGCTATAATATAATCTATAATCGTTATAAATTAAATTATACTTGACAAATTTTATTTTTATAATAAAATCAATGAATTATTTGTTACCTCGAGTCTTTAAAGTTTTTACTTCTAAATCCTATTGGTATAAGTAGGTAGTAGGTACAAAAAACAAATATATGGTTTAAACATAATGTATTATTGGATCTATCCAAATTATTACCCTACATGACTTGAATATAATTTTATACAGCATAAATTCAAATAATTTTAACTATAAGCAATATTAAAACATACTCATAAATAGTATATAAGCCATAGTAAAGATTAAAAAAAGTACTAGGCATAATAAATGAATACAGCAAAATATAGTGTAATCTCGCCTACTAAAAATTCTAAATCACTAATACTGTATTATAATTGAACATATATTACCTTTTATAATAATATATTCTAATTATTAGAATATTCTTGGCAAACATTAGTTAAATATGTTAAACGTTGAACGGACAAATATTATCAAATTACCTATACAGTGTTTACAACATAACTGTATGAGTATGACTGAATTTACGTTGTTCATGTTAATTAAATGCATTATGATGTTAATGATTTGTCATCGTATAATATTTTATTTATTCAACTATTTTTTAAAGTTTTTGCAAACCAACAATATGCTATATAGATTCATATAAAATGTAGGAATTCATTCATACACAATAAATGTATACATATTTTATAAAAATTAATTAATTAATAAAACATGCTTAATTGTAAGCAATTATTATTTTTTTTTTACTCGGGTAATTTTATAATTTCCATACATTTATTTTTTTAAATTTAATATTTTAAATATAAAGGTATGCCCGTATAGGATAAAATATGCAGCAATCACTTTCTAATGATAAATTATGTATTTATTTTTAGGTTGCAACTTTTTTTTTTTTTTTTTTGAATAACGCGCACATATATATTTTATTATTATTATGCGTTATATAAATAAAAAAAATATAAACAGAAAAGTAAACTTGAACAAATCGATTGTATTTATAAAGTAAAAAAGAAAAATTATTGCTGGACATAATTTAATATTTTTCAAAACGATAAGTCATGAAAAATGTACGAATAATCATGCGTTATTATCGTTATATATTTATTATTATTTGAAAATATCCCTTATAGGGCACACACCATATATTATCCTTAAACGGTCCTTTAGCTTTATTTTTATTATTTGTAATCCCTGACGAAAGTTTAACCCTAATTAAGTGTATTTTTTTATATATATATATAACAATATTTTAACCCAAAAATAACATTTTAAATACGCATATCCTAAACAACTAAATACAATATTATATAGTATCGTATACAGTGTTTCTCACTTAATTATATATTCACAATCATGTATGGTGCTCGTGTCTATTTATTTTCGCGCCGCGCTCATTCTGGTTTCACGTAGTATACACTATACACACATAAAATATATATATATATATTATATATATCATAAAAAAAATAAAAATTAATAATAAACCCATCCTAAACCTGCAAGGACTGTATCGTTCTTGCCGCTTTAATTTTTTTCGAGGATATAACGACCTTTAATATTATATAAATATATTTTCATATAATATCTAGACTAACAATAGACGCCTATTCATTTTTCCCAGCGCGGCGTAACCACTAGACTTTCATTGCGGTAATATTATATATACGCGTACCCTTTTTTTTTTTCATTTTTAAAAACATTACATACATTACTCAAGAGAAGTTACTCCGATCGTAATATATAGTCCGTAAGAGGATATGTTAATAATAAAGAGAGAAAAAAAAGGAAGGCGTGAACGAACTTTCATTTTATTACTTAAGCCAAGTCAAATGACGCTTTACGACACATTTTAAAGTGAAAAGGCAAGAAGGCGTCGCGTCACGATAGTACTAACCTAATATACCAAGATTTTTTCTTTGCATTAATTTTTCTAAAAAAACTTGAATATAGAAACCGACAACGTTCCGTGTTATCATTAGTCGTGCTGTACTTACTTTCTATATAAAAGCCAGTATGCCATACAAACATCGAGTAAACTATGAATACAATTAAGCCAACATTTAAATATGATTTGAATATGTGCCGTTTATTACTCTCCAGTACTTATTTAGACACATGTGTATTAGTAAATATTAATACTAAATACTTAAAGATACGAATATACGATTCGTAATTAAACACCTATATTTTGGTACATTACTCACCATAAAATAATAAACTCGTCACAGAAATATAACCAAATTGATTTACATTGAAATTATTGCGTATGAATATAAAAGTTAATTTATTTGTCAATCAAATATTATAAGCTTGGTAATTTTAGAGAAATTCAAGAATCGTAAACTTCAATCAGATTAAGTTGGAGAGAGAAAAAAAGAGAGAGACAGTGTATGTGTGTGAGAATAAAAGTATATATTGATTTTTAAACGACATGTGCAAATTTTTTTTCAGTAAAACATTTTTTAGGAAAAGAAAATACCTAAAGCTTAAAAAGTTTTTTTCACATGACACATTTCTATAAATTAGAAAACTAACATGGATTGTGCGACTCCCTCTATTCACTGTTAGGTTGAATACATATTTACATTTTAAATCAGCAAAAATTATTTTTAAATACAATTTGCGCGTTAATATATTTATTCTTTGATTAGGACAGCTGTATAAGAGTCAATGTCAAATGTAACGATTTGTAAATCATCAGTTTACATTTAAGGTTTTGTTTTATTTGTTGTAAATTCATTTTTATTTATTTTTTGATTTCAATTCAAACATCCATATTATTTACTAAAGCTACGTATGGAATGTGTGCCCTTTATAGTTTACAAACATTATTTAAGTTCAATAATATATATTTATTTTTTTTAAATCATTTATAATATATTTAAAAGTTTAAAGTTATAACATAAAGTATATTGTTATAAAAATTATGTATTAAAACAAAATAAAAAAATTTTCATTTAAAATAACTTTTTTTTTATAACTATTTTATGTTTTACAATAAATCACATTTAAGAATATTGTGATAAATTATTACATAAACGTGTGAAAAGGGATTGTAGGATAACACAAAAAGCTTTACTTATTACTCAAAAGTCATGACAAATAACTCAGTAGTCACATGTGTAGGTCACTTATTTAATAAAACAAGTAACATTTTAGATTCAAAAATGTATAAATCGGTAGTTTATGTAGCTTCGTATAATTTTACGAATTCCGTACCAATTTTGTTCTAACTATTTTCATATAAACATTTTGGGCAAAAAAATATTTTTAGTGTGGTGGGAGGCCTAAAGAAACGGTAAATGAATAAAATGCATTAGGGGTTTACAAAAAATTTCACATAAATCTTACAAATTCATATGAGTTTCACATTAAAACATCGATTTTTTTTAGAAATAAGTGGTTTTAAAAATGGGGGGAGGGGTTGGAGAAACATTTCTATAGCCTTTTCTCATATGAATGTTTGTATAAATTTATAAATAAATTCATATAAATTGATAGTTTGTTATCGCACGAGTTTGTACAAATTTCGTACTAAATATCGGTCAAAACAATAGCAAAAACATTGCGTGTTACCAGGTACATTTTAAAATCTATACAAGTGTGTATCATGAATAAATTGTACTAAGCACAATATATAATATGATACGGTGAAGAAAACGAGAATACGTTTCATACCTACTAGAAATTACTGAACATATAAGCAATTAAATATTTATATCAGAAGTAGGGATGATATATATGTATTATGCAATGAGAAGATCTTTATGCTACCCACGTTTCAAACATCTGACTGATTTCTTGGAATGAAACTGAGCAATGAAACTGTTAGATTAATGTTTCGTTCTGGATCGAAAGTGCGAGTAATACGTGGTTTGCCTTATATTAGAGATTTTAAGATCGTTATGCAAAGATATATTTGTGAATGGTGGCATACCAAGGAGTGTTGAGAATAATGCATAAAAAATTGCTTGAAATGCTTGAATAGTTCTTGTGTTTGATGATTTATCTAAATCCCAAAGGCCGTGACTTTCTAGGACCGGATGAACTGCTGTAAGATTTTGTACAATAGTAAATGGTTCAAGAGATTATACATGATTTCAGGAAAAGTCTTTAAATATGTAGGTGTCTGTAAGTTATCTGTGCTTGTTTTTGAGGTGAAGATCCCAGGTAAGTCTTCTGTTTAAATGAAACTATTAGCGAACTATTTTCCTTGGACGAAATATCAAGTAATATTAAATCAAAATATTAAACTTACCATTCAGAACTAAACCTTTAAGTTCAAAGTAATGTATAATCATTAATAAATCATAATATTATTATTTACTATGTTATAAATTATAATCATATACATCAATCAAACTATATGTATATACCTGATAATTGTTTAGTATACAATTTAAAATATTTATATGTAATATATGGGTTAATGTAAACATTTAGAAACAAGTTTTTATTGCTAGTGTAAAAGTTTTATTAGGAATTAATATCTGTATTAAATATAAAATATAAAATAAATTTTAAATACTTAATATTAAATCATCACTTGCATTATTAGATATTTATTTAAGCTTAAAAAATGTACAAATATACTTATGCGATATTCATATATTATGCATGTTTTTATTATCAATACTATTATTATTATTTTTTTTTTTTTATATACAATCTGTTCCTTTAGGGACAATAAGAATATGTGATATTAGAAGATGTTAACATGAATACGTGATGGGAGGAGTCACCCAGTGGTTACACTATCCTTGCATGATAATTTTTTTTTTTTTAATTACTCATTGAGAAGATCTCTACACCATTTCCTTCTGAGCCTCTTGGGAGGGTTCCCAGGAATTGTGAGAGTGGCAAGGTTTGAAATGAGGGGGTTGGTATGAGAAGGGAGTTTTGAGTGGAAACGTTTGTAAAAGGTTACTGCTTCTTCGTGGACTGTTTTAATTTTTAGATCAGTGTGTAAAGTTAGGTTTGAAATATAAGGAGGAGAATTAGTGATTTTACGAAGGATGTTGTTTTGGAAGGTTTGAATTTTAATACTATTATTAAATTAATTTCATAGATACAGTGTACATTACATATTTAAGAAAATATAAATATATATGAAAATAAGTAAGTATTGCTACATTCCCCATATAATATATAACAATATATGTTAAATAACTAGCTTTGCAAATGTTCTATTTCCATTTTTCTTTTCAAGTTAAAAAAAAAAGATAATGAAGTTTTCGGTCGTAAATTGAATAGTTGGAGGGGAAGAGTAAAGGAGTATATTAAGTGATGTATACCTCTACGGTTTTAACTTTTTGTTTTAAATATAAAATTTGCTGACCTATGAAAATTTTGCTATACTCGTATAATATACTAAGTTAATCAGCTATCATTCGTCTGTAAGCAGTTAAATGTTGTGATAGTTAATAGTAAAGGTTAGAGAATTTGAATTTTTCTGAAATTAATGAAATATTCTGTATACTGGTTGTTACACATAGTAAACATTTATCTCAAATATCATTAACATTTTTAAGTTATAATTTTTTTAAACATTACTTGAAGATATCAACAATGATGATACAACATTTTTGATAAATAGTCATATTTTTTAATGCTATCATGATTTAAGTTCTTTTTTTTTTTAATTAAGTAAAATATTATACATATATTTTTAATTTTAAACTTTGAAGTAGAATATTTTTATTTTAAAAATCAAATTTTAAACGAGAAGTTTATTTATCATAAATATTTAATATCCGCGGTTTAAAAGAATTTAAAAGAATAATTTTTATTTTTTAAATAAATAATATAATAGTATGTAATATTTACCATAACTACAATAATACGTATAATAATATAAATTTTAATATGAAAATTTATAGGTATTATTATATTATATTAGTACAATCGTACCTCCTTAATTTAATATTTCAAATTGTACTTTACCATGTAATGCATAATAAACAATTTTTATTGTTCAGCAATAATTATTAATACGTATTTATAAATGTATATAATTGTGTAGTATTTATTTCAGAATATTACACATTTAAAATTTAAACTATTTTTTATACAAATGTTTTCTTTATCGGTTTACAAATAATTTTACTGTGAAAATAATTACAAAAGTTTACAATATAATATATACATAGAAAGGGTTATTTGATAATTAATACTGTTTTATGAAAGGTTGCAACACAGTCGCCTTTTAAATACAATTTTGCAACACTAAAATCCGTGCGTATATGGTCCACACGGTTGTTTAAAAATTCATATGAATTAATTTTTTATTAGAATCAAAAGGGGACACAAGTTATTATTAGAATACTAGAGTACTTAAAAATGATAATTAAAGTATATAAGCAAAATACGAACCATAATAATATAAAATGGTTCCTCATATTATTTCAATAATTTTAAATTCTTTCATAGACATACGCGTGCACACTAATAGAAAATATTAGATTTTTACGATAAAAAATAAATACATGAGTAACCTATAATTATTATTAATTTTTCACTATATTCTTTGTCTGTTTTAAAAGTTATCAACTTTTAGAGCAGCAAAAATGCATCGTATTTCAACAATGGGGTGGTTTTTGATAGAAAATTTAATTTAGTTGGTACTTCAGATTCGGGTATGAAGATGGTTAAAAATAACATCATATGCTCAGAATCATTTTTCGTGTGCAATAACTTAATATTTAATTTAAATTTAATCTATTCATTACCTAAAAAATGATAAAGAGAACTTGACACTTCCTATACAGATATACAGTAAAGCGCGTAACTAAATTTTTTTAGTTAATGAAAATACATAAAATTAAAAATGTCACACGTCATAAATTCATTTTTTAATAGCGTTTATAATACGTACATAATATAAAACAATAAATTTACTTAAAAAAAAAAAAATACAAAACATTTATTTATGATTATCAATACAATTTGCATCCACAAAGAGAGCATTTATTGTAGTCCAATATACGGATTAAATACTAAAATAAAAATAAAGTTTTGAGTTATTTTAAATTATTATAATTATTTGAAGTGCTGAGCATAATAATTTCACAGATTTGGAATGTATAGGGGTGATTCAAGTGTTATAGTAATTATTATAAAGAATATTATATTGAGTATTATAGATTAAGTAGGTATCCACATCATATTTATGATCATCGTTCGTTGTTGCTATAAGAGTACATACCTACATAACCATTGCAAATCCCTGTGAGACTTATGGATATAAAAACGCTTCTGATTTAATGCCTACTAATCAATAATCAATTTATAATTTATGCCCACTTTTTTTTTTTTTTTTATCAAAATATATTTAGAATGGAACCGGAACATAAAGCAGAGACTCACGGGGTGTCGTTGGCGTAGTTAAATCACGAAACACTAGCTCATCATCGTCTGATTGTCTGAATTCTCGAAATATTACGATAGATTTATAAAGTATAAGAGCGCATAATATAATATTATAGTGCATTTGCGACGTATGATGAGAGTCATGAATGTCTATATAAGACTCAACAGACGATATTGGGAATGACCCGGTTGCCGACGTCGGAAGTATAAAATAATAATCCAAATATGCGTTGGCTTGAAGAGGGTGTGGGGTGTTCAAGAGAAAAATTCTCGTACCTATCCTCCCACACACCGACACTCCATGCCTTTGTATTGATTTCTTTTTACACTTTTACGACGATATATTTTAATACCTTCAAATAATTTGTAATACGGACATTCGATCGACGAAAACCTCCCATCGTTGTAGGTCGCGCGTCAAATACTCGTGTATATCCATTGGCCATCGTGATATTTTATTATACAAGGCATACTTTATGTTATTATGATATAGAGCTATTTTTAAATGGGTTGTGAAGCGGTGGAAAAATCGTTCGGATATTTTGAATTTTATACATCAAAAACCAATGATGTTCGCATACGTTTATAAAATAGACAGTTTTTATATTGCGACGATATGCCTTCTGAAGTCTTTACTTTTTTTTTTGTACCTAAATGTAGAACACCATTGGCCCCACCCTATAAATTTATCTTATACTACAATACGTTATGATGCAATATAATGATAACTATATTACATATTATATATATATGAGCCGGACTTATACGCTGAAAGTTAATATCTACGTAAAATATCGTTTTGTCGACGACGTACGTCTTACGTGATATATTTATTATAAACGGACCACAATAATCCAGCTAAAGTTATATTAAGCGAGTTACCTATAATAATATTAAAATGTATGTGTTTGTAATCTATCGCTCACTGTTGATATTGTAGCGGACCACAATAAGCAACCATGTATGGATAAACCGTGAGTAATGCGTTATTACGTACCCTATTAATCGTATACGTATTCAATGCTTTATGGTGAAGTATAATGCGATAATAATTAAAATACAAATATAATTGTCATTTAGAATCTATTCAACAGTTTTAAAAATACATAAACTTATACTCTGTATAGTATGAATACACGATTATAATGCTTTAAAATGTTAAAACTATATTAAGATAAAAATTAACAATTATATTAGGTACATTATTTTTTGATAATTATTCAGAGCTAAATAATTAAAAATGTATCATGTAGATAGATTAAATAATAATATAAATAATTACTGTTAGGATATATCTTATTATAAGGTATTGTGTTTTGATATAAAATAGTATTTAAAGTTATATTAATTTTAAATATCTTAATGGTTTATTTTCAGATAATACTTATTCTTTGCTACAAAAGATAATACTTTATTGAAAAATACATTTTTTTTTTCATAAAGAATATTGAAAACATATTATTTACTATATGTGTTTAATAAATAAGTACTATATACCATTCAATAAGAACGAAATACCGATGAAAATAAACTTAATGTATTTTAGTTCATGAAATAATTATATAGTGTAAAGATCTGCTGGATCCATACAACTATCTATCGAATTATGTAATTTGTATATATAAAAAAAAAAATGCATACGACATATTTAATTATTTAATGTATTTAATTTTGTAAATCTATCTTAATCATAGGTACCTACTAAATGTTTATGAACGTATACGCATCTGTCATATAATAATTTTGTTTTTACATTATATAAAAACACGTTTATGTACAAAAAAGTAGTGAATACAATAAAAAGTACAAAATATTTTTTCGTTATACACCTCTGCCCAGAATTGAGATTGACATATTTAGTACACTGCATAAATTATATAGATGATAAATATTCCTTGGGAACGCTTCGAATTTGTTTCTGCAACACAAAATTTAAATTACATAACATGCTTTTTTGTAAAAACTGTTAGACATAGTAGCACGATTAAATAGCCCACTGTGATTTTACCCAAATATCTTTGAGTACTTGTATCATCATATCAGCAATGTCTCTTGTGAATCTTTCCACGTCCTGTTTCACATTTTCGGTATTCGATTTTTCGTAAACCTCAGCGCCATTGAGCACCAAATGCTTGTACGAAGTCATGAATTGTTTTCTAAAAGACTCCAAAGTGAGTACGTTTGGAAGATTCCAATTGTTCCGTGATAACGTGTCAATGGCTTTATACCAGCTAGAAGCGGCTTTTTTTACTGTTTCGCTTACATCGGGTTTTTCTTGTAACTATATTTGTTTGAATATATGCATAAATATACACAATTTATTAGTGAACTTGCAAATATAAGTGCACGCTTTTTACTTTATTTCATGTTAATTTTAAAGCTATGTTATTATACTAAATATCTATAATGTATACCAATTCATTCGTTACCCACCATAAGCTAATTTACGATAGAAAATATAAAATATAATACATTTTACTGCTACCGAATAACGAAGAAATGTTATGCATAAGCCGTTATTCTTAACGTGTTTATAAATTCGATTGTTGTTGTTGTTGAAATATTTTTCGACATCGCGCGTTTCATATTATACATAATATTTTATATGGATTTTGCGATAATGGTTAAAACACAATTTTTCCGAAAGTATACTGAACTCGACTTGTAATATTTCAAAAATGTGAATCCAGTGCAATATTTCGTCGAGATGTGTCAAACGAACAATACAGCATCGATAAGAGTTTGTACGTGGCGACCACTGTTATAATATATTATATTTTTCGAAGAAAAGAAAACACCATAAAATATATACGTACATAATATATAAACGTGAAATTAATATCGTTCGTTTAGTCTATTTAGCAATCTGATGTGCGACGGGACACGGTCGACAAAACAGTATAGAAGTCGGCCAAAGTTGTGTTATACATACACATATCTGTGTAGAATATAATACGCGCATTATATACTTATAGTACCGTTCTATGCGTTGTTCTCATCGCCGTGAAAAAGAAAAAACACCGTGTGTTTAAAGTTTGAATCGGATAACACGTAAGCGGTTTTACGATGTAAAACTACCATTATAAAACACGTTTGTGCGCGTTTAAAAGTCTCAGAAACGCGAGTGATTAATCCTTTTGGTCGGTGTCTGCGCCACGCGACGCTTGAACTATAATGTTATACGCGTACGTCGTAAAGGCGTGCAAAACTTATATATTTTGCAGCCGACTTTACACCTGACGACGTTTCGACCAAAAGCAATAGTCGTAAAGTACGCGTGCTCTCCCCCATCCTTGCCACGCTGTCTGAGAGGACTAACGTATTTGTTATTGTTTCTTTTTTTTTTCATTAATTCTTATAATTTATATTATTATTTAGGCGAGTGTCTTTAACTACATTGATTTTTGGAATTAAAAAAAAAAAAAAACCTTTTTTTATAGCTATAAACGGCAAAATGTATAATATATACACTAAGGATGTACTTGAAGGGTGCATTCCCTCAAGAGTTGTTTTCCATTTCTTCGCTCGTCTAAATTTTAAATGCTATTTGTCTATAAAAAAAAGTCATTTGTTCAATATTCGATATTTATATATCAAATCTATTTTTATATAAATATATATTATTAATCGAAAAAATACAATCTGTTCAAAGTGTATGATAAATTTTTTATGCAGTATTTTATTTTTATCTACAAAATGTACAAAAGCGTAAATCGTATGAATTTACGCACTTGAATGAATTGACCATCTGTTAAACTCATATAAAAAATGTAATGGTTGATTTTTATGTTGGTACTAATATTATATAAGTCACAGTGATGTTTTTGTTCCAATCTAGACGTTATCGGAGAGCAATATTTATTTTTATAAAAATACTTCAATATCTACATAGGGAAATTAAAAAAATAAGTTTTCATTAAAAAATCATTACAATAGAAAATGAAACCTACATTGTGTCGATAATGTTGCGTACCACGAATAAACCCTGTGATAAACTATAATAATAGTTATGTAAATACATATTTTGATCCTAAGCGTGGAATGAATTTTTATTTTTCTCTCGAATTCCTCGAAAATTAAGCGGAATTCTACCAAACTTTATCAAGTTTTGCGTTTGATAATTATTCCTTAGACCTACTATCTCCTAAAATATATTATACCACACAATAAAACACGTACATAGCTTCACTCTGCAGGTTAATAAATTAGAAAACTGGTGTATCTATACCACATATTTGCTTATTTCGGTTTAAACAATATAATTAAAGAACTGTTATTATTATTATGTATAAAGTTTTTGGTTTTGAATTCGAAATATTTTTAACATAGTAAGGTAAACATTTTCGATCAATCACTTCGCAACATGTATCAATATAAAATAAAGATACAGAGTATTATTTTATTGTTATTTTTTATTTTATATCAGCTCGGAAATGTGAAATGTAATCGAGACGATTTGTGTTCAATAAAATTTAAGACGTTGAGCCTTACGCATAGGTGTTTTTGATCGACTGTATTCCTTTTTCATCTTTCCTCTGCCCCCCTCCCCAAGGTTTGTATTGTCCACCATCATGAGATACAATAATATAATATTTTTCGTCAATTTTATTATTTACTGTGGTTCTATTTGGCAGTTGGTGGTCACGATGGCGGTAATGTTAAACGACATTGCGAAAATCGAATTATTGTTGACGGTAGCGGCAGCCGCGTAATTCAACTTTTGGATTACCACCACCACATACATGGGGGAATTTTTTTTTTTTTGGTTAGAGATCTTAAACGAAAACCTATATATACTGACATTATATGTTTTGAGTACGCCTGGTAAGAAGACGTATTGGTGGCGCGAGATAGTGAAAGGATTGTACGCGCGGCGTAATCGGGTGTTATATAGCTAGCCCGCACCGTCTGCACAGTGTAATGTATATGTATAATAAGTATTGTGCGAGTTCGTGTGTGTAATGTACTTACGGACTTAACCCAATCGGCTAACTTGGTCTTGAACCTCACGCAATAATTGAGAAATCCGTTTTCGGCGATAATGCCCAGGGGTGCGGCAGTCGAATGTACATCGCCAAATTCAGTCCATGCGGACGTGATGTAGACGACGGCTATCTCGTAATCGGAAGACCAGTCAAACGGAACGTTGTTCATCTATATATAATATAATATAATACACACACGTGCACGCGCGCGTCAATATTATTATATATCTCTTAGGGATTACAGTTATGACTTATCATTTTCACGATATTTGAGTATATTATAATACATACACATATACACACATACATAAATACAGTACATAAAATAGGAATATATATAATTTTTAATTGACAAAGTACTTGAAAAATCATAAGTAAATATTTTTTTTATTGGTAATACAGGCTTTTACATTTTTAACAGGTGTCTACAGGTACATATTGATGGTGGTATGTGTACCTTCGATTGGGCAAGGTACGTTTGGGCCAGGGACATTTTGGTCACTAATAAAAATGCAACCCGTTTGGAGCAGAATTTTTTGAACCCATTTGGGCCAATTTTATTTTTAGTACATTTTATTTTTAAATAATTATAAATATAAAAAATGTTCATGCAGATTACGAAAAACCTGTACAATGTGCTGTTTTAAATACATTTCCTAATTGTAAAATTGTGTGATTCTTTTTTCATTTAAACCAAATTTTTTACCGTAAAATTCAAAAACATTATTACTTACATAGCAAATACAAAGAAGAAAACTTAAAAGTTGGAAATTGGTTAAGATATTTTTATGGATTAGCTTTTTTACTACCATCTGAAGTTGGAGATGGGTATTCTCAAATGATGTCTATTGCTCCCAATATCGAATACGTTACTCACTTTTTTGACTATGTGTTTGAATTATTATAAATCAGAAGATACAGATTTTCATCCTTCTATTTGGACGGCACAATCTTCCAATTCACCACGTATAACAAATGGTCCTAAATCGTTTCACTCTCATTATAAATCACAATTTTACACACCCCATCCAAATATTTCTTAAGTAATTAACGTTCTTAAAGATTTCCAAGTTCAAACTATGCCGAAAATATCATCAATTTAAAATAATAAAATTCAAATTCAAAGGAATGATACACTAAAAAAACACAATATAAGAATGGTCAAATATCTCAATTGACGTACTTGAAAATTATTGTATAAATGTTTCAAGCAGTTCGAATTTAAATAGCTCATAAAAAAAAACATTTTCGTATTTCAGGTGAATCGTATTTAAAAAATTAATAATTTAACAAATTTTATATTGTACCTATTTATTTTTTAATATTTTTATCTTTAAAACGGAGTAATCATACATATTAATATATAAAAAAAAAAAAATAAATAACAACAATAATAATAAAAATAAGAAGCAGCATTTTTAACCATGCTAAAGACAGTTCTAAGCCTGTTAAAAATAAAATGGGAAGGAAATTGTTGATCCAAACAAGTTGTATAAAAGTAATATTTTTTAGTCCAAACGGGTCTTCAAAATTGGTCCAAACGAGTTATCTTTTAGAAAAATTGGTCCGAACGGGTCCTAGCCCTTCGATTTACCCCGTTTTTCGGTGATTGCGAACATGAAAAAAAATCATGGTGGAGCTACTCCGCATAATATAAACACGATATGTTATCATACGCTTGCGCAGCATATAATTATTATTAACGTTTTTATCATCGTCTTTGTGTCGTCAAAATTACTCACCGTGGACATGGTGTCGTCGACCAACGACGACGTCAAAGCTTTTGAATTTTCGATGGGATTCGCGTGACCGGCAGACTGGAAAACCGAGAATACATATTAAATGCACGTTGATATATTTCTGCGAAAAATCGATTTAACCACACGCCCATCGTTGTTCCATTATATTTTATAACCACATGTGTAATAATTCTAGTTTTTGTTACATGAATATTTTGATATAACATCAAACAAAAATGTATATATTTATTTTTAACAACACATTAATTTAAACTGAAAACTGAAATTATTGTATTTTCAAATTATTTATTTTTGAATCTAATGAAAAAAGTTTTCCAATAATAAAATCAGTTTAGTACTCTGCAAAATAAATAAATTATAGTTGAATAATATATACCTGTACATTACTTTAAATCGATCGTTAAACAACCTATTGTAAAGATTATATTCTTATTTTTTTATTCAAGGATATTACATAATTGCTTTAATGGTTAAATCGCGCCTGAATGATGTTTTTGATGTTGCGATTTTTCTAATTAAAATACAAACTATATATTAGATACGCCATTTAAAGCTCAAGTTGGACCGCTGGGAGTACGAATATTTGAGTTATGCAATTATAATATATTGGTACCAATTAAATTGAACACGTATCAAGAATGACTTTATTACCTATGCCTATGCGCGAATGGATAATATGAAAAATTATTAATTTGTTTTTATACGCTGATTGTTAAAATAATAAAAATAATGAAAAAAAAAAAATAATAAAAAATACAATCACGATAATATCTATAATGCGTATTATAATAGTGGATATTTGCCTTTCAAGTCCTTCGTATCCTGGCTAATACTGCGTAGTATCATAGAAAATGTCATAACATCAAAACGGCTTGCGCGGAAAATATGTTTTTAATTACAGTTTTGTAAATTATTTCGTCTCCAAATTTTCCTAACTCGTGGCATAGCACCTATAAATTATGTAAGAGTAACAAACGAACAAAAATTGAAAAAAAGAAAAACGTAATAACAGTATTGCATTGTTATTATATACCACCGTGTGTGAGGCAACCGAAGAAAAGTCAGGCTACACATGACACGCAGTCATCCTCTTGTAATTCACGTAAATTAAATGGTGATAATATAGTACAACACATTTTCGTAAAAATATCTTGTTGCCGCAATTGCCCTCTCACAAAGCACTTTCTTTATGATGGACAATTACATAAACATCGATGGCCCCCAGCTATACCCTATAACCTAACCTAACCTAGCTATACGACTTCTAAATGACATTAAGTTGGATCGAAACAAATTTTCCCAAAACATACTTGTGTACAAAAAATATGATGCTGTATGCATTATATTTACCATCTGGGAACTAAATAATTTCGCTGTTTATAACTTAATAGTAAAATAAATACTTATAGAAAAAAAAATTGAGTAATATTTCATTAATATTGTATTAAATAATAGTGTAATACAGCTATGCTCTTGGAGAATTAATTATTATTCATAATAATATAATATTATACTGAAATTTTAGGCATTAGTACAAACATACTAAAAATCTTTACTATCCCTTCCCATAATATTATAACAATGACAGGACGTCAAAGACTTGCACGACTGCCTTTGTTTACGTGACAACCCAATGTTATATTATATTTTTATAACTGTGTTCTGTTGGATGTAAATTATAAAAAAAAGTATAAAATAACCTTGGGAAAATAATAGTAAGTTTTTCGCGTTCAGGCGCAGTCATAACCCTTTGGAAATTTAAAAGCAAGTGTGTTCCAGTAAAGATAATTTTGTCAACGAAGAGGGTGGGATAAAAGTTGTTTTGCTCGTCTTGAATTTTCAACACTATTAGTATAACCGGGCGTAGATACGGCTATTTTTTGAAAAATTATGCAAATTGTATAAAGTGTTTTTCCCCATAATAATAATAATTTATTTCTCATAAATAAAAATGAAATCCACGTTCTTTTCACGAAATAAATGATATTATTTTGGTTCGTAATTATTCCTATTTATATTATCATTAATATTGTAAAACCTAATTGAATACAAATTCACTAAAATTGTGTCGGTCGTTTTCAAATCAATTGTGCATTGATCAAAACAATCAATACCATACAATCTATAGTTCTAAATAATTATCGTAGCATCGAGCTCGATTTCTGAACTAGACATACTTGATTATGCACTTACGTCTAACACATTTTCTCGCAATGAGTCCATACATTGTTATGCTAATTATTACGTGAACACAACTAGTATAAAACATGACCATGTCACACACATACATACAAATTCATTGTGTTAACTTACAGCGGTGTCGGTTTCACCCTATTGTTGTTTTGTTTAAATATATAACACGACATAATAATATACTATTCGTAAATAAACGTATAATTATTTTACTGACTCGGCCAAGTTAAAGTTGAAACTCAAGAGTTAAACTATCTATAGGCCCTGCATAATATGAATACTCGTAATATTATTATTATACACGATGATGATAATGCACTATGGTCTATGATAGGTGAATAATATCCTCGTTATACGTAGAACCCTATACGCTATACTTCATGATATCCCTAAAATGTAATACTGCTGAGATATGGCTTCGGTAACGAATGTAACCTAACCTAAACGTTTACGATTTTGCAGATATGCGTGTTTTACGAGCACATATCGAGATGGTATAATATATTATCGATTCCCAAAAGTTGTGCACTCGTCAAGTTTAAAAGAAAATACTTTGGTGGATAACATACGTGAGTTGTAAAAAATCAATTCCGGCTACATGGTGTCGACATTATTTCAATCAAATTATGATTTCCATTAAACACATTTTTAACGTGAAAGTGTTGGAATCTGTATTTATATTTGTACCATCATATTATCACATGAGTATAGATAAACCGTAATAATGATTGTGTAGGTACTTGGTTTTTTTTTTTTATTATTTACCAAAAATCGAATCAAATAATGCATATATGTATTTTTTTAAATGATCATCCAAATTACAATTTATTTGTATAAGTGTTAAGAGGAGAAGCACAGTGGTTGGATAAATTAACCAATCGGTACCAATAAAAAGTTTCAAAACTATTATATTCTCTTGTACACCAGATATTTTTAGTTCAATAAAATACAATCTTTTAACAAACTATACGGACAAATCGTAAAAGCCCAATCGAAACAAACATGATTAAAACGTGTAACAATAAATGTATATTTTTAAGCTGAAAACATACCAATTATATCTAAACCTATGTTATACATGTTATTATCTGTAACTAGATTATAAATAATTATATGATATGCATATTATTATAGTCAAAATTATTATTACAACTAAAAAAAAAAAATAAATGTTTTAATAAATAGTTATGATTTCTTGAAAATAATAAACTTAGAATTCCAAGTTCTTTATTTGGGCACATAAATTATATTTCTGTTATAATTAGACTTTGCTTCAGAAAATAATAATTTATACTTTATTTTAAATTTAATAACATTATATGTCTTCAATTTAAGGAAAAACGCCTAAAGTTCCAGATATACAACTTATTAAGATTATAATTGATTTGAATATTATATTGTTATTTTTGTTCAATTATACTTTTTATTATAAATGTCACATTATTTTAAGACCGGAGACGATTTTTAATAACATAAATTATACTACAAAAATTTAAAAACAAATAAACAAAACTTCTATGAAAAACATTATACTAAATTTTTAATAAATAATAATTGAAATTGCTTGTATCTGTGTTTGTATAATCTTTAATGGTAAAAAAATGTATTTGATAATTTATAGAATTGAATATAATTTAAATAATATTGTATTTATATCATAATTAATTTTTAAATATACTATGTATGATTAGTACTTTTTTTTTATTAATGTTAAACTATTTATCAGGTGTATTGATAATATCAGCGGAAATGAAATATTATTTAATGTTAACCTCACTAATCAAATGAACCAAAAATAAAAATAAAATCATAATATTTAAAATATATAACTATATGTTTTTTTTTAATATTTTAGTTCATCCTAGATTAATAGTAGGATGTTAATGTTTGGATTGAATGAAATATTTCATTACATAAAACAAACGATGCAATGATATATTTTTGTCAATTTAATTAATTCAAGTTTTAATGTGCAGCAATAAAATAATATGATAAAGAAAACCAACGTTGTTTGTGCACAAATTAAATTATATATTTCATTGACTAGTGTTTGTATATAAAACGCCAACTGCTTAATACCAATGGGAATTGGACAATTTAATAAAAGTAGTTAAGCTCTATCAACTATTTTGAATCATGTTATTCTCATAATTAAAGTATAGAATTAAATATATCAGTAACACTTTTTTGTAACTAGATGACTGGTGGGAAGACTAGATATTATGTTCCGCTTGATTCATATATAATTTTTAAGACGAAATAAAATTGTTTCTAAAATTAAAAAATAGAAATTGTTAGTACGAAAATATATGTGAATTAAATTCATTCAAATATGTCAGATTTAATGTTTGAATAAAAAATATGATTTATGTATTTTTCTGATATGTTGAACCCCGACTTTACACCAACTTGAGCTGAAAAATGAGATAAGGTCAAGTAATTGAAGTAATCTATTACTAGAAAAGAAATATTTATATTCCTAATAAACATTCATTTAATATATAAACTTTAAAATTATAAACCATTGTAAATTAGAGGTATAATACATATTCTGATTTACAGTCGAAAGTTATATTTCTGAGCCGCTTTTTAATACTGTTTTAATAAATACGATGCAAGAGGCTTAAAATAAAATCGTCATAATACGTAAAAAAAAACTTTTCATCTGTTTTACGTTCTTATGCTTCACATATTATTTACCAGTGCGCACTACTAAAAGCGTAGAATAAAATAACCATACAAAAACCTTATTCATTTTAACAACGACAACCGTATTTTACTTTGACTAATTAATAATAAAATTGATAAAAATCATGAACAAATAGTATTTATATGTAATGTATACTAGAATTGTTTGTATACAAAAAATTCCGAAATAATGGTAGGTACTCAAGTACTTATAACTATATATACACAAATGGTTCTGCTATCATACAATGAAAAAAAGGATATCTCAATATGGACAGCAATAATAATAGTAATAAAAAAAAAAAATGAAGTGACATTTAACCAACAAACGATAAAGACCATATTATTACGCTCGTGGTTATAGTAATATAATGTTACAATAATAATACGTTACGTTAAATTTAATAAATAAAAAAAAAAAACAAGAAGCTTACTTGCAACGGCTTGCCGTTCGACAATGCGACAGCGACAAACAATAACACCGAACCTCCTAACCTTTGTACCATATTGCAGCGGAATGGTTATATTACTATCGCCAATGCTGTCTAACAGACATTTAATGTTATATTTAAATGTAATTAATATTGTATATTAGACTATGGTAATATTGTATTTAGTAAGAGACGCGTTGTCGTTCGACGGAAAGTTGTACAGCAGTGGCAGTAGCCTTCCGCGCTAGTCAGATAATATTATCGGCTCAGACATAAAATGTGATAAAACAAAAAAAAATAAAAATAAAAAATTTCTGAGTAGTATACACATTATTTGAATTGCTGTGCAAAGGTTTCATCTGTATGCACGTAATCTCTTGTGGAGAAGTTGTGCAAGTATATATATATATATCATATGTATTGTTTGACCGTAGTGGCCCAAGGAGTAGGTACGGTAGTGGGTCGCAAAGTGTTGAAACACAATTATGACCCGGACGATCAGTAACAATATAAATATATATATACATATAGTGTATACTGTATTTATATTTATACACCGTTGCTGCAATGATCAAAATGGCAATAATAGAAATGATAACAGTTACATATACGTATTATTACAGTCGTTGACGTCACGGGAGTGCGTTATGGGCATATAAATGTAAAAGTCACTCGCCCATTTCGAGGTACATAAGGTTTTATGATGAAAATTTCAAAACGTTAAAAATCCACTAAACGCGACCTCCCGCGGTCCGCTGTCTGACTCCGCCACACGATAACTAATAATCGCTTTTTTTTCTGCGCCCTCGACATTGTCTTTTTTTTTTTTTGAGTACGAAAAACAATATTGTATTTTTTTTTTTTTTTTACACGCGCTATAATTATATTGTTATAATACGTATACAATATAACACTACTACTATAGCTGCGTTTTGGCTATTTGCGTATGCGCCATTATCCCTCTACGTGCCATGCGCGTGCTATATCTATATATAATTATATATTATGTGCCGTTGAATACAATTTAAACGTCTTCTTGACGACGTCACGTCCGAACCACATACAACCAAGTAAAGGAAAAAAAATTATAATCGCTCGTCGTAAAAACTGGGTTAATATGATATACATATATTTCGCACTATACGCTCTAACATGCTTGCGACAATACCTAAGTGTGATGACTCTGGAAAAATGGGTTTTAAGCATAAAATTATATTCGTTATCTCCTCACGTTGTCCGTTATAACACAGGTAAAGTAATTAAATTATTGTGTTACTCAGTTGGCGAAAAATTGTTTTGTGCATTATAAGCAAAGCAGAATACGAAAAGTCTTCGACATTAAAAAATGGACATAAAACTCTGCATACATGCATGACACACGTAATTCACAAAAAGAGCGAATAACGATAAAATACGGCGAAAATTTCATTGTGAAAGGGAAGGATCGTATAATATGACTTGTAGCAAGATAAATTTCTGCTGCTAAGTTCTAAGTCCGGTCCCCATAAATTCATTATTTTATATTTTTGAAGAGCTTGATTTTTTTTTTTTTTACTACAGTTATAGATGCTGATGAAATAAGGGGCATTGAAAATAGAAAAATATCATGGTTTTTATTGTTTAAAATAAATATCAATTAAAATCATGAAACACATAGTATTATACGTACAGCTAGCGTATTTGTATTAATATAAAGAAGTAATAAATAGATAAACTGTATTTTAGATTTTTCTTATAAAAAATATGGTTATATGCATATTTTTAGTTTGATATTCACACCGTAACAAAGTTGAGAATCCAAAATACGTTCTGAGGTGATAAGCTGGGTGCTTTGTATAAAAAATCTTCAATAATTGTTTTATACACTTTAAAATGGTCATATGCTATACAATAGCGTACAAAACAATTAAAATAATTAATATATATAATATAATATACTTGTACTGTAGTAAAATCAATGGTGTAGCTAGAAGAGAGTTAAAAGGCTACAGCCATAATCGACATCTCTGGACAATTTAAAAAAAAATGTTCAGTGTTCTGTAAACGTACTACGTGTGAGACGTAATCATGTATCAAAATTATAATTTGTATGAAAGTTTTTACTATAGTCTAAAATGTTATAAAATCACAGTAACAGAATATTAAACTTCTATGAAATCCTAGTTGAAACTCTCCCACCATATTTAACAAATTATTAATCCTCCTAAGTAAAATCTTGACTATGGCAACGACTAAACACACTCTGAAAAGTTCAAAACTTTAGACTTAATTTACCAAAAGTTGACAAACAATAAATATGTACAGTGAAACCTTCCGAAGGACATCTTATAATACCCAGAATTTTTTGGAACGCGGATTTTCAATACTTTTCAATGGAAAAAATTCAAATAGAGGACACCTAATTTAATCTTAATTTAAAAACAACAACAGGAATATGCGTTTACACTTCTATAAAGATAATGAACTCGTTCAAAATCGATTTTTTTATACCAAATAAAATTGTATTTATTTATGTATTCATTCCTTTTTGTATTTATTTAAATATGGTTTAAGCATTAAAATTATCATATCATTAAATTATAATTTTATTTAACATAGTGCATATTTTTCTATTTACATATTTACCCTTTATGAATTCTAAAAAATGTAATCCCTCTAAATTGCGTATATCTCCGAATAGCTGACAAAATTTTAGTAATTGAGAGTATCAGCTGTTCAGAAGTTTTATTGTGTATATTAAATTGATTATATAACTAGTATTCTAAGTACTCTAGCCAGTATAGTCTTTAACAAACTTTTTGTCAATTGGCAATACTGTCTTTCTTGGTGTGCTACAACAAAGACGGTATTATATTTAATATGCTTTGGCGCTTTTGAGGATATTTAATTCGCGCACAGAGACGTGTATATATAACATTATACTGGCGTATGCATTTGAAATTCGTTTAATGTAAGACGAGAATAATTGTTCGACAAAATGATAAGTTTATTTTCGAAAAAAAATTCTTGGAATTGTTTACAAACTTTGTTTGAATTAAATATTTAATGTTAAAATATCATATTCTGACATATAAATATTGTACAGGATATTATGTAATATGATTATATATATATAAACATTATCGACAATGGAATTCTTCAAATATCAAAATTCTGTTTGCTAAAACTTTAGGACTATATAAACCACCACAACTATAATAGTACGGCCACACAAATTTGCAACCATGGCATAATTTCAAAACTAAGACTACAACATATTATTATTTAAGTATATACCAAGCAGGATTATGCAAGTGTTTCTAATAATAATTTTCCGAGATAATAATTTTGTTATTTCGTTTTATACATTAGTTGACAATTTAATAATAATTAATAATAAAAAAAAAATTTTAAAAATATGCGATAATTTAAAAGTAATATGGAAAAGCAGGGTTTTGTAGAAAAAAAGAAAAACAAGTTCTAGAAGATTTTGAAAAAAACAAATATGATAATTATTACAATATATAAATCAAAATCATTATATTATACACTTAATACTAAGTTGTTGAAACTTGAATTAACTTAACATTTATTTTTTAGGTATCATGCAACTGAACTTCATTATATGAGCAAGTATGATATCATATTAGATATTTTAAATTATTTTAAATAATGAAAACAATTAAAACAATTTTTTTTTTTTTAAATATACTTTGTATTTTTTGTTTTACAGTTATATGGAAACATTATCATTGAATCAAAATATTTTAACACAGTTACAAATAATACATATTTGTGTTGTTAATCTAAATACTTAGAAACTTAAAAGTGTATTAAACAAAATCATGTTAAATTCAACAAACTAAATTTTCATTTTTTTTTTTCATTTTTTTTTTTTTTTTTTTTTTTGAGAGAGTGGGCGAGAAAATCATTATTCACTAATTATAATATTAGTCTTAATAAATACTGAATAGTTTATTACAATGAATTTATTTGAGGTACCTACAACAACAATACTGTAAAACGGATTAAAAAAATTATTTTAATATAGTTGTTCATTAAACCATAACTCTGTCGACTATTGTGTAATGAATATTGTAGTTGTTGTTTTGTAATGATTTCAGCAACGGTCGACAGCTAGTATATAACACTCGGCATTTTATTATATACTCTACGGATATCATAGATTATATTATGTAATCACCATTACGACGTTACACAACGACACGTCCGCAAGAACTTGGAGAATCTTAAAAAAAATAAAAAAAACATTCACTATTTTCCACTCCGCTCGCTTCCAAGTATACGATATCCAACTGGCGGAAAACTAAGAACTGCTACGAGTTTTAAGCTTCCTCGTCCATGTACATTTACACAGCTTCTCTTTCTTTATTTCGGTACAGTGTTTCTAGATCCTCGGAGGCTACGATGGTAACGGCAACGACCGACTCATATATTCGCACGTACGACGAAGGAATAATAATTTCGGTCGCCTTTATGTCAGTATATATATATACACTGTAGGCATTGCACAAAATATACGCATTTATTACGCGTTTTTTCGTCATCGTCTATTTATCACATACACACACACACACACTCACTTATAAGCTATAAATACAGTTAAGCTCAACCGGACGACTCCGTGGAAACGATGTGGCGCGGTCGGTTTTTACGTATTTAAATCTGAACTCTGTTGAAGAACTAAATGTATTAAGCCTTTTAATATTTTTTAGAAAATAAATATTATGATAATAAATATACTATTGTTCGCACTTCACGGTAAACATAATGATATTAATAAAATAGACACCACCTCTACTGATGTTCCTCTGTGTGACTGTGTATAAATATACCTTGTTTCATTGCTTCCTCGGTCAGGAATGCACTAAGCCCACTATAGGATGCATACCCAATGAGTATTTCTAATTGAAAGTATTGTTAAGAGCAAGATTTTTTTCATCAAATTATATCGTTATAAATTAGTTTTCAGTCTGAAGCATGTCTAGTATTTACCGTTATATGCATAGAAATGTTATAACTTATGAATCATCACTGATGTAAATCGGACTTTTTTTTTTCGTAAATGGAGAAGTAAAAAATGGAAAGCCACATTTAAGATGCTCAATAATAAATTACCTACTGGCATAAGTCAATTCAAAACGCTCCCATCATTAACGTGAATACAAGAGAGCGTTATCACGCTCAATTTCCGATTTTATTTATTTAATTTTTCAACCAATGAATTTAATATTGTTGTGGAACAGTCATGCAGGTAAAACACACCCGCGAGACCGATTCTCGTCCATAGCACGATCACAGCATAATAATAATAATAATAACAAAACAACGTGCCCAATTCTCTCTCAAGCTTTGATCTACATACGTCTAATTTATATTTGCGAGTACACTATTAGAAATTATTTGAGATGATTAATATTTAATATTGCATTATTACTTATTAGTTATTACAGAGTATCGTTTATGTATACAGACGGGACTTGATGATGAGATTACAAATGCCTGAAGTAACCCATTAATATATTATATTATTATTGTATACACTAATATAATTGGCTTTACGACATGTCGTTGATGAGTGTATATAATATTATTTAATGGAAATCAATTTATATTATATTATATTTTGATATTTAATTAATTTCTAATAAAACGCTGAACCGAGACTCTTGAAAATTATTGCTAAAGCCTACTACGACCATGACACGTTAACATGTCATTCACGTAAACTTACCTATTTTTATTTTAACAAATATAAAATAATATTTCATTGTGCAATTAATAAAGCACTTTTGTATAATATTTTATGTAATGTATACTGTGCGAGTTAATAACTTACACTTAGGTGTTAGTGTATCACTTACAGCACGTTAACACATAATACAATTTGGCACTAGACAATATTGTAGGTAACAAGTTATAACTTCAGTTGTAATAGAATTAGATTTATAATTGACATAACTTATTATTACGATGTTATTACAGTAATAAAAGTCATAGTAGTAAATAAAATATAATTTAGTAATGTTTAATACTAAATTCACTTAAACAAGTTTAGTAAGAACTATGTTATGATTAATTTAATTTGATCCAAATATCGAAAATGACTATAATAGAATACGCCTCCAGTCAATTTTAATGTTCACATACATTTTCATCTCTTATTTAATCCTCCTCAAAAATATTGTACTCTCACATTTAATTTGGTGCAATACATTTATATAATATTATTGCATTAATCAAATCACACCAAGATGAACATTGATTACAAATAGAACTCCACAACAATGTGTATATTATTTCCGCTTACAACTTTTTGCTAAATTATCAAAAATGTATGTTTCAATGAAATTTTTGATACTAATTGTAATTTAGTAGTGACTAGTGAGTATCAACTTATTTGACCAATATTTTAAATATTTTATATCATATTGTATAAAATAATATTCAAGTTATTTCCTAGTCATCATTGTAATATTTTTTTTTTAAACGTTTTTCAATATCATTGTAATACTCGTATTTCAAATATTTGTATGCTTTTGTATATTTATAATAAATATGATTTATTTTATAATTTATAAATAATAGAAAACGTTTTATAGATATAATATTGATAATAAATATTACAATGAAAAATAAAACTTAGCAAAGTTTTATAATTACCAGTTGGTGTTATAAAATATATAATGATAACCGTGTGTTGATAAATGTTGATGTTAGTCTTATATAATATTAAAATAGATAGGTATGTGTTGAAGTTCTTATCACGGTGCATAATTCCGTAGTTGCGACTACAGTCTACGCTTTTTGTAGTGTTTCTAGTTCCCTCTGAAATGTATATAACAGCAATAATATTAAAAAGTTACCGGTGATATTTTATTTATCAATAATTGTATGTGGGTCAACCAATAGGCAATATTAACTGGTACTTTAACTATTTCATTATCATATACATTTAGAAAATTTTCACGAAAACATTAAGTATAATAGAAATAAACGTTAGAGTTACTATTATAATTTATAATGAATAATTGCATGGTAATTATATTTTTGCAGAATAAAATAATAAAATAAATATTATTTTAAAATAGAAATATTACACTAAATAAAAATAAAATTATGATAAATATTAAATAGTATTACATGAAAATAATAACATTATTTTGTTAATAAATATTACTATCGCGCGTTAATTAAATACTTTGATTTGTAACTTCCAAAAAAGTACGACCACAACATATTATAAAGTAAAATGTGGTGTATGTTATGCAATCGAAGCAATTCTTAAATGTTTAAACAATGATAAGCACATGGTAAATATTTCATTTATCGGAAATAATTATATAATAATGTATCGCAACCTTAGACATTCCGGTAAACAAAAAAAAAAAAAAAATAAATAGTTTAATAATACTTTGTTCACCTTGATACCGTTCAGATGATCGATCAGACTTTGAATTATGGCGTCTTTCACGTATCCAGAAATTTCCTTTTTAAAATCGGTATCATTATCCTTGTCCGCCAAATGTGTGGCACACACGATTATGTACTTGATGGTGCTTTCGATACCCCAACGCACATTCTTTACGGTTGGACCATCGCCCATGTGATGGTATTTGAGATCAACATGGTACTTGGCAGCTTCAGCCCAATCGCTGGCGAACGATTTGGCCTGATCGTTTACGCCAGATTTGTCGATAACCTGTGCAAGATGGTCAGTGAGGAAAGAAAAGACGGCAGAATACATTTTAATAGACATTTATCGTGTACACGATACATTTCCAGAAAATATAAGAATATAACGGACGAATTCACATTTCGCACGAGTATGCAGTATTAAGTTTTTGATAATCATCTGCGATTACACTGCAGTATAAATTATATAGGTGTACCTGTTTTGCCAGTGTGTCCATTAACGTTTTTAGGTTTGCTTGGTACCTATCAAAACCCTGAACGGCGATGTCTAACGTGCTTCCTTTTTCTACTCCTAAAGTATCAAACACTTCCGAGACCAATTGTTTAATGGCATTTTCGTATTCGGTCACCCATTCAAAGTGAGGGTTGTGCTAAAATAATATTTTATTTTTAATAAGATCTTCTTATCTTCTAAAATTAATGATAATAATATTACATTAAGTATAATAGTACTAAAACTAGTATAATTTCTTATAGTTATTATTGAAAAATATACATCCTAGTTTAACGTTAAATAGGATTTCAATGAACGGTTTAGAAATGCGTGTACAAATAATATAATATTATAAAATGTTGCTTATTTATATTAGTGGTAAATAGCGGAAAATCCGAGTGGTTGACTCGTGGTAAAAAAAAAAAAAAAACTAAATACGACGATTACGACTACATTCATTAAAACAAAGTCATTATTAAGCGAGTATATAATATTATAGACTTTAAACAATTTGAAACTAAATGCATTTCGTGGAAACATCGTAACTTTATCATCGCCTATTCGTCGAATTATATATTTTAACGTACACGATGATAGCAATAACAATACTATATTTATAGTGTAGTGTTTTATTTCGAGTATAACTTCAAAAATAAACACAAAAAGCCGTAAAAATACACATACAATTGTCAATTAATTTTGTAAACCTTGACATATCACAATAATGTATTATTTGTATCCATGCATCAAGAAACATTATAATAATAATACCATGGTTTAAAATCGTCAGAAATAATAAAAAAAAAATGAAATTTTTAAAACAAACGAGTATAACTGCAAGTAACTCATTTTATTGCATAGCGACTTTGTTAAAACAATAATAAAACGATTACATAAATTTTCATTGATATCTGTTTAAAACTATTGGAAATAATTAGGAAAATATATCTATTAAATGTGTATTTTCAGTTCTGCGATACTAGACTGTACTTGATTATATTTAGATCACACTGATGATTATTTTAAGTTAATTCGTTAGTTTATTTTCAATTAAAAACAAAAAAAAAAAATTGTTAACACCGATAAAATACTAATTATCAATAAACGTTGCAAATCGAAGGCAGCGTATATAACAGTCGAGAAGTTGGTAAAAATTTTAATTAATAAAAATTCGTGCAATGAAATATCTCTTAGAGGTTCCACCTTCCTACTGTAGCTGTATCTCTAATCACAAAGTCTAGTCAGTAGGTTATGTCACATTACCGCAATATTGCGTAACATGCCAATGGTATAAATTTTAAATTTTCAGAAATCACCAACACAGAGTAGTAAAAATAGTAAAACAAATTCTCTAATTCAGAGGTTTTCAAACTATGGGTTCCGTTATATTTTTAAATAATACATTTTTTTAGACATATGGTCATCATTGAAATCAAAAAGGCAAAAAAAAGGTCATCAGATAAAAAGCTAGATACACCCATCATGTTATTGTGGGTCGCCAAAATTTAAATAATTTCCAAAATGAGTCGTACCATAAAAAGTTTAGGACCTTCTGTTCTAACTAATAAAACCGACTCTAGTATAATTGAACATAATCTATCTAAAAAAATCAATGTTCCTCGTTACTGTAGTATCCCCTACCCAAACAAAATAAAATTATTATTCAATATTCAATTCAGTAGCTATTAAGACAAAAACAATAGACAATGAACAATTGGTATCTATCACCAATAAATTGAATCACCAGTACACATTTACCTCCATTGATATTTATTTAAATAAATTTGACCTACTTTGTAAGACATTAAATAGAATACCTAATGGCGATGATAAATTAATCTTTAAAAACTCTTTAAACAGAATCAAGTTAACGGCTAATGCTTACAGATTAATTATAAAATTCTAATAAGATATTGAAGCCAAGAACATATTAAATTTAGTAAGAAAGAACATACTCTAGAATTATAACATTTATAATATTAAACCACCACCATACTACATAGGAGAATTAACTAGAAGATCTAGATTTTATTATCAAAAACTTAAATAATTTACTTCAAAAATAAATAAAACAAAAACTACAATTTTTCTTTGTAGATATTGAATCTAATAATAGTTATTACTACATATTGAACATAAATTCTATTTTTTTATTCAAAAATAAAATAAATTAGAACATATTTGAAGTTAATTAATGAAAAGCCTAAGATGACAAAGTTATAAACATTCAAATTTTTCTAATTTTATAAGTAAAATGTGTAATAAGCATCTAATTTAATCATCTAACTTTGCAAAAGATAGCACACAACTAACTTCAAAGTATGCCCTAAATTTAATTAACTACAACAGTCCTTAAATATATCAATCCAATGTAAAACAATTAATAATTAATTTTACAATTAAAAAATTGAGGTAAAGTTTTAGAAACCATTTAAATAAATAATATTTACAAGCTGCTAAAAATACTCCAAACACACTCAATCTTTTACCAATATATCAAAAATGATGTTATCATAAAAATTACTTTTTTTATTATACAAGCTAAATCTCTTGTTAATCCATAAATCTCTCTTTTAATTAAAGTTATCAACAATTTAATTCTCGAAAATTACCAATAACAAAATATTCAATTTTTCTCGTCCATTTCACATATTTTATAAAAAAAAAAATACTCGAACTTAGATATTTAGATGACTATTACTCTGTTATTATTATTTACATATACAATTACAATATAATTATTTGAATAATCATTATTTTTTCTCTGATTAAATTTACTTATCGCATTACTTAATGTTGATTATAAACAAAAACATTTTTTATAACAAAAGTGTATTTGCGGCAAGGCTCTGATAACACACTACAGACGTGGTATTATACCAAATAGGTAGTAATATGATGTTCTCTACTAGGAACAATGTTTTATACGATAATCCTAATAACATACTAACTATATTACAATATTAGTATATTGTAGGTCTGAAAAAAAACAAATGTCGACTATAATGTAATTATATACTATGTAAATTTAACAATAGTTATAATATAATCTGCAAAATATGTATTTACTTTGGGCTTAAGCTAATTTATTGTGCACTAAATAAGTATTTATTTATATAAAATTATATATGGTTTCGCCGTGATCCAACCGGACCATCATGGAATATTTGCTTCGACTATATCGTTATACGCGTCCACTCGCTCTCTCTTACACACAGTCTGTATACACTGCAACTATGGTGGTCAAAAGGTTTACGGTTTACCGATGAACCCCTGGATGTGCTGTGGTTCTAAAGTAACCCCGCTACCCAAATATATTTCCTCTCTATGTTCCTCGCTAAGTCGTAGCCGGACGATAGATATTAATAATCGCAGACCAACAGAAAATCGATTGAGTTGGATGCAATAATGTATATACTTTCGAATATGCATTAAAAGACTATTATAACAATAGGTATATATAAATATATATATTTTTTAATGATATGTTTATTCAACGTGAAGGAGCTATGGACTCACTGGTACATTATATATACCGCTGCATGAAAATCTATAAACATACTCGTTGCATAGAAATTATCGCCCTTTATCTGACTCCAATGTATAAATATCCTTCTATACGACAGTCAATGAAATACGTTTTCAAAAGGGATGGATTCTAATTATATGTATTATGCGTAGAAACTCTGTCCGAATATTCATTCTATTCTCAGATTTACTAGTAGTCCCTTCATAAAGTAATCGTTTCTCTATCCTTCCACGCATTGAACTCGCGCAAAAATAACATACACATAATAATGATAATTGCACGAACACATGTATTCAGTATATACTTGACAAACTTCGAGCCTTTTGTGCATCATACTTAATCACACTGTAGTTTGCGTCTCCGGTTATATTCTTCCTCACTGCTGTTTTTTCTTTCCAGAACGTCAATCATTTTTAACCTCCCTATCCACAAGAAAAGTTAATCCTTCACTGGAATGACTTCAATATAAACACCATCAATCCTTAGCTCAAAATATGTCCATCTTTATAAACTCAAACTTTGTAGTTGTCATTTATAATATTATCTATAATCTAATAATATAATACATTTAGAAAATATATGACTACATATATCAATAGTACTTTTGACAATATCCATCATATCTCGAAATATTTAAATTTAAAACCTACAAAATCATGTAAAATATTTTTTAATCAAACCTTAACTGACTTTCTAGGTACAAAATTCAGTGTCGAAGGCATAGCATACAACTAAGTAAAAACAAAAAATATCGCATGATGACAGTGTATATTTATACAAAATGACTAATTCATGTTAACCTGTGTTATTTTACGAAAAACAGGTTGGTACGTCTATACTCTATACTAATTAATTTGAAATTCACATAAGTATTAGAATTTTATGCGGATGGTACTCTTAATTTAATGAAAGACTACAGCCCGTAAAATATACAATAGTAACAAGCCCATTAATTTTTCAAAATGCTACTTTTTTTTTACTATAAAGTATCTGTATCAGCAATGGTTTTGTATGTCATAAAATGTTGTCGAAGACGTCAGTTTAAATCGTTATTTGAACAGTATGTGCATGATAAAATAAATATATACTTTTTTCAAATTTATCACAAGTACGTGATAGTAGGGTTAACGCCGTTACATTTTGTATGGGAGTGCATTAAAACTCAGGAGCAGGAGCTATTCATTTGCATTACGACTGCCATTTGGGAGTTATATTTAATATTTTTTGCGGTGCATATTTGATTGAACGTCTATTCATTATACTCGTAATACAACATCTTCTTTTTAAAATATTATTAATACACGCGAGTTGTAATACACGGTGTTGCACGCAAATTAATACTCATATTAATATACGTAAACAATAAGCATTCACCTTCTAAACTTTGGTTCTGAGAAATTTTGTAATCAACAATTTTAATAATTTGATAAATACTAAAATACTGGTTTAGTTTATTTAGGATGTTAATAAAAGATGAACAATATTTCAACAAAAGTGTGTAAGCCATATGTGTAAAAATATTGCAATATTAAAAATAAGAGTGCATTCAATTAAAAGTCAAAAAATTAAAAAAAAAAGAAAACATTTTCATAGCATAATTCATATATAAATATTTACAATTATTTGTATTTAATAAACTATATTTATCAAATATAAATAAATACTTTAACTTAATTTGACTGCTACTAATCATTTTTTTTTTTTTATTAAAATGAGCTTATTTACTTATGATGTAATTTAATAGTGTTATGTTGATACTATAAAAGTATACTATAGGTATGTAAATATTCATATCAACTTGGACACATTGTATAATAAGTTGTAGAGCCATAAATAATAATGATCGGCAAACTAAATTTTATTAATCGAACACACTTCATTAAATACAAAAATTTATGAATACCTATAATTTTAAACTAATTAATTTATAAAATTACTTAATCGTTTTTTGATATCACAATTTTTAGATTTTAATAGCTTTTTTTCACTTAGCGATGTTTTTACATGGAATGTTTTTGTTGCAATATTAGTTAGATTAAACGACATTTGTTTTTTTATAAGAACCATCAGGGTGGGACAGTTCCAAGGCCGGGATGTTGGCGCCATAACTGTGAAGGACAATAAAAACGTTGTAGTCTGTCCTAAGAATAAAAACATTGAAAAATTATAGGTATAATACAATAAAAATCAAAAATATAATTTTGAACACAATATTTAAAAGGATATATATTTTATATTAAATTTAATTCTCAAAAAAATAATTACGGTAATAATCCAATAAAATATACGTCGGTTTGATAAAATTGCTATATCATACGAATTTAATACGTACAGTACATGCATGTATATACAATATTTGTGGAGTTATTTTGTAGTTCATCGACACTTTAAACACGTTATAATAAATTGCTTCCGATCGACGTTTGTATCCAGGATTTTGATCATAAAATTGCGTTCAATAGTATTTTATAATAATACAATAATAAATAAAACGGATGTTCGCATATATACCTGTCTACGGTTGTTTTTGCTGTTATTATTTTTACGTATTTTATAACTACATATATATGTATTTACTAAACACCAGAAATGTTAGTTGTTTGTAAATAATCTGTATTTAATAAAAAAACCACCGAGTCACGCTCAACTCGAAAGTACGCGTCATTGAGTTTCGAGTTTGGTTAAAATGTATAGAACGTACGCTATCACCCTCGTAATCCTCTCCTTTGCATTTCAAAACAACATAATATTAATTCGTCGATTGATGTTAAATTTATCTTTGCAATTTTGATTTTTAATACATAGTGGCAGAACGTATTATACATTATTTCATTTATCAGTGGTTTCTATCGGAGAAGACAGTTTGTTATTGGGCCAGTAAGTAGTACTGTATGTAAAACAATAAATAAGATTAGATATTCGAAACAATAATTATTATTATCATAATGAATAAAAACTACGAAAATATTTTAACAATATAATACGTACATACAACTGTGTAATCGAATGTACTTACCTTGACGACTTCGTAGTCGACTCCGTCCAGACACTTGACACTTTCAGGAACGCCGGAGTAAGACATCGTTTAACAAAAACGGTTAATAAATAAAATAAAAATAATTCGCAGTACGATAACTTCTGTGCAACTGCGTCCAAATGCTCCAATGGCTGTACAGGCGGCAATACGACTGCGATTGTCATAATACCGTCGCTGATGAATATCATATCAAACAACTACGCGATGACGTCAGTGCCTCCGATCGCGAGAAAGCAGTGATTATGACCTTTGTATAGCGGCGGCGGCGGCGGCGATAAAAATAAACATATTAATTTATTGTTAGTTAAGACGGCATTATAATAATATGACGAGTCAGCACCGTTATATAATAATTTCTGTCGAACAACACAATAATATAATATCACTATCACACGACGATGCTTTACAATATTATTGGTCTTACAAAAAATACGTATTTATATGATACAACTGTCGTCTTATATATTTTAATATTATACTCAAGATGTTTGGATATCTGTGTTATAAATACGCCCTATCACTCTTTATTTACCAAGTCCGTAATACAAAAGTCGGGTTCCAAAATCCACGCACGAATAGATAACCCCATAGGGAAAAGGAGATTTTGCTGTGAGCCATCGTCTATATTTATTTCGGCGGACCTCTCGATTCCACACAAGTTTCGTTTCAATGATAAAATTAATTCACTATGTAGGTACAATTAAAATGATAAACTATTATTATTTTTGTTATTTAACAGTATAATTATGGTACCATAACAATTCAATAATTTTGCATTTTATTGTAAATCCTGAAAACATTAATATATTAATTTAAAATAAGTATAGTAAAATAAATAACGTTATAAATTGTTAATGTTGACCACTGATCGCAAACACTGCTTAGCAGTCATATCTATACACGAAACGTATTAAAATACGTTCTACAGTAGAAACAATAATGTTCTTTTAATTTTATTCGATTATTTTAAAGCTAAAAAATATTTATACATTATTTTAGTTTAATTTTTATGTATAAAATTAATTTCGTATAGTTATCTTTTTATTTAAACATTTTTTTCAAATTAGTAGACCTTTAAAATGTTTTTCTGTAACAGAAATAATACTTATTCACATTTAATTTCATTAAACTTTATGGTGGTGAGGTAGGTTGTTCCACTTTTCCGAAAAAAATTATGTTTTCATTTGTCATCAGTCACGGATACTATTCAGTTTTAAATATTACAATGAAGGTTTTAATTTCAATTTTTGAGTTGAATTAGCCCTTAATTATGTAGAGTTAATTAAAAGTAATTTTTATTATAATTCTCTATTAAATTAAAATAGTTAGAACTTGAGTAGGTAATCAATTTTCCAAAAACAATACAACATTGAAAACTTTTTTTAGAATCGTATGTAATTAGGTAACACAATAAAGTATGAAACTTATAGCTATAAGGTATTTTTAACTCGATAGGAGATACGTTTTTAGTTAAATAAAAATGTATTGACAGCTTTTTACAATAACTGTGCTTATATTGTTAAATATGCTATAATTACAGATTTTTCAACATTTTAAAGTTCTAATATTATCTTTGATTTTAAATCATCAATATCAGTATTTTAATATGTATTAAAAACAGTTATTTAACTTCAATTGATATTCCTGAAAAACTTCATATCTATGATGTGATGAATGAAAAAATGTATTTTAAATAATAAAGAAAAGTATAAATGTAATATTTTAATTTTATTATAAACTAGCTGTCCTTGTGCATTTCGTTTTCTGTATATAATGCATCCAAATTAAATTTGGTCTCAAATACTAACATTAAATTTAACGTAATGCATGTGAATATTATAATATTATATATTTTTTGGTTTTTAAATTTGATGTATAGATGATATTTCCGTCATATAAACTTTAAATAGCTGTTCCGACCATTTTTTGACCATTTAAAGGTAGCATTTTTTTTTTAAATTATCTTTTTCTCAGTTGGCTGGTATCAGATTAAATATTTATTTTAAAATATTTTTCAATGTTTCTATCTATTTTTTAATACTTTGTAAATGATTTATTCATTTTTATATATATATAAATAGTTTTCTGAACTTATACGAGATGAAGTAACATAGCAGTTATCTTGGTGTATTTCGTCGCCCATTAAAATTATGCCTATTATGTGGTTTAAACTCTATTCAATCTGTTATGTATACGTATACTCGTTATACCTAAATAGATGTGTATTTACCGATTATTTTGAACATTTATAACTCAATTGTTAATTAACTTAAAGAATCGGAAATGGGTTTAAAATCTCCGTCTGAACTAACACATAGTGCTACATCGTTATGTATCAGTTGTAATGTACCTATCAGGGCACTGGCAAATCGCTATATTTTATTTTATTGCATTGCTATAATCGTTATTTTAAAATTAACTAAAACTATTTAAACTGATAGAATATTGATAATAATTAATTTCAACTTTACTAGAGAAGAAGTTTTTTTTTTATTTTCCTGGATAGATGGATATAACAAAGTTCTCAAGGATAGTCAAATCAAACTCCAACTATTTACGTATAATAATGTTTTGTCTTCTATTAATATCTTTAGTAAAAAACATATTATTTTTATGAATGATATAATAATCAAGTTATATATTGTAGTCACGAATATGTATCAGCTAATACATAACAAAATAATTTTATATTAAAAAATCTGTATTTATAATAATGCTATACTTAAATATATAAAATTGATACTAAATATTTTCCCCTATGTACTCATATATATTACAATATAAATACATCAGCATTTATACAAGCTAATATAAAATAATAAAAAAAATTATAACATATATTTTAGTATTTATTTAAATGAAAAAATAAAATAAAAATAAATTCACTTATATTAAACTAGTTTCAAATCACTATTTTAAAAATAAAAATGTTATATAATTTTTTTTAAATAATTACCTTCATTAGTATTAGGGATATTTAAGTTATGTAATTTTTTTTAAATATTAAATTATATTGTATTTTAACAAGTTTTACATTACGTATGTTTTTTCTTTCATAATATATGTAATGGAATCGATAATTGGTTAAATCAACATATTCTAATGTCTAGCTCTAGCAGAATTTATTTTAAACGGACAGATTCAATAATTAGACCCTGATTATTTGATTAAACGATGAACTCAATTTTAAAATTATTTTCCAAATTTGGTGATGATAATTATTGATGAATATGTTCATTATATAAGTAAGTTATTTTCTTGTAAACATTTTTAATAAAGTTCTGACCACATTATTATGTAAGTTGTATAGAATTCCAGAAACGAAGAAATACGATATTAAAATTGGTATATTTGACTGTATCAGGGTGATAAAATATTGCTCATGAAAATTATACAAAACTATTTGTTTTTAATCTCGATTAAAAACAAAATAAAATTAGACAATACTACATAGTGTACTTGTTCAATATAGTTTTTCGATTTTTTTTTTTTTTAGTTCAAATGATAGAATGAAAATATATTAAACAACACGATTCTTGTTTAAGCTATACAAGTTAACTTCGAAATGGAACGATTTGCAGTGTATAGCTACTCGAAAATATTCGTTTAGACAATAGTTTTTTTTTATTTTTCATTTCGACATAACTAAACGCAAGAATCGATAGGTTATTCCTTTTCGAAAAAAGGTTATTGCGGTAGAATCGATACATGTGCTGACGACTCAGCCGAATAAACGAAAAATGCCCCCAAACGTGCTCTGCCGTATTTTACCTTTAACGGTATACGTATAATATTTTTTTACTGCGTTTGATAAAAGTGACGAGTTGGTTTTTTTTTTTTTTGTATTACGAGTTTCATTGATTTATCTGCGATAAGGTACTGCAATGATAATATATTACTTCCTGAAGGGCACAGCTACAGTAATTGGCAAACTAGAATATAATAATTTATAACAATATTTTATAATATATTATGTATATGCATAAAAGAGCGGATTAAAATATTTACATGAAAATATGGGGAAAAACAAATTAAAGCATCCAACAACTGACTTATACACGCACATAAACATCATTATTCCACTATAGACATCGCTAACGCATTATTATAACATCATGTGCATACACAACATATTATGCTCACAAGTTTTCCCACGCATGGTTCTGCAGAAAGTGTACTTTCGAATCACGAACGAGCGATAAACATTTAAATTAAATTTATAATACGATTTAAGTACCTAAGTAAGGTATCTATATTTTCCCTATTATTTTTTTCTCTACACTGACAGCCAATCGAGTTGCATTTATTTGTTCATTATATAATCGTATTTACTAGGTATCAATGCAATATCATTGTACAATATATTCAAATTATTAGTATATTTTTATGTTTGAAACTTTCCATTGTAATTATATTGATAATTTAACCTATAAATAAGTACCAGACAGTCTATAGAACTAAAGAATGGACAATATTATATAATGCGTTCAGGTTGTAGGTTAAACGTTTTTGTTACATAATTAATTAACCACTGTTTTCTGTTCAAAGTACTATCAATTACTTGAGCATAAACATTGGAAATTTTTTGATAAATTATGTTTTATAAAATATTCTTATTAATAATTAAAAATTAAAAATGTATAATATAAATTTAGCTAATCTACATAATTTATAATTTATTATATAATAATATTGATTGAAATTTGGTTGTCTATCTGTGATAATATCAGTTATATATTCTCTCACTTTTAACAATATAGATTTGGTTTTTTTTAAGTACACATTTTTTTAATATATAAAATATCTTTGACTATATTGCTTATTTTTTTATCGTTTCCAAAAATATATATTATATGCATATTATATTTATGTATATTTTTTATTGCAACGTGATAAAATATAACAGACCTTAATAAACTTAAAAGCTACAGAAGTCTTATAAAGTTTTTACATTCGTTGAAAATATTATAAACTAGGATATATGTGTATAATATAGTTGATTATGAATTTGTTCGGGAAAAAGAAAACGTTACAAGTTTAAAATTAAAATAACACGGTAAACGAACAAAAATTCTTTAACGCAAGAAAGCTTAGTTTTATTTAATGTATTTTTTTCATTATTATATTTTTTTTCTGCACGCCAGATGCAGTAATGATAACTATTACTGTTAATTTTTTTTCTTTTTTAAACGTGTGTATAGGAAATAAAAAAAAAATATAAAAATAAAAAAGGAATCACCTACAAAACATTTAGTTTTTTCCTCCTTTTAAGGTTTACTATATACGTGAGATGTAACAAGGTATGTCTATTGTATAAACAATAAATTAATTCACCAACTCGATTCGGTCTGCAAACAAATGCAATCACATATGAGCTCTAAGAACAATATAAAGAGTTGCAGAATGCAGATATTGCAAATATTATACAAGATAGGTAATTGCTGAATACATAATAATCTAATAATTTTATATTTCGCATTAATATGTGCGTAAATCCAATTATTTCGTCTAATTATAGGTACACACAATATGATGTGATAATGTTGTTGTTGTCAACATTGTATGTTGAAATATGTTGAAAGACATTATTATACGTATAAACGTTATGTCTACAGGACGTATTATTGATAAGACGGAATTGACTTAATGTTATTAGATAAAGATGAAAAATAAGCCCTACAGAATGCGTTGAATAATTGTTATTACAGATTAACTTGAATGCACAGGATGTTTCACGATGAACTGACAATTAAAATAATTTTTGTTCTAGCGAATATTTTCAACTTTATTATTTTTTTTTTTAATTGTTAATATTCGTCTACGCTACATTCAACATATTTTCGACTTTTTTTTAAACATTTTGTATGCAAAATTAAACAATTGAAAATTTTCTATTTGATATTTGAAAAAAATCAAAACAGCTATTTTGTAAATCCGATTTTTAGAAACATTTTGGTGTCAAAAACTTTTACTAAGATTAATTCAATATTTTTTTAACAATTTTTAAAGTTTGTTTAAATTCAAATTTATTTCTTGTTTATAAGTGTTACAGCAATTATCGATTATTGATTACCAATCCAGAAAATAGTTATTATTTTTTTTTTTTTTGTGAGCATGTTTTAAAAATCATATCAATTAAATGGTTATTTAGATTTTCATATAAAATTAAAAAAAAAAAAAAAAAAAAACGAAAAAATAATTTAAACATGGCTCAGATGACGATTGATAATTAAAAAAAAATTAAACAAAAGTTATTGTAATTGTCAGTTCACCGTGAAACATTCTGTATATCATTAAGTACAAGGTGTAAGTACCCACGAAATATGGTCAGGGGAAAAATAAATTAACTCTCTATCTGACTGTCTCGGGTCGAAACTAGGGTGCGTATTAAAACATTGTGCAATAATAGCTTAAAGCTACATATTTTTATATATGCATAGTGGGCATAGTATACTTTTCGAATTTCCAATATCCATCCACATACCTAAAAAATGTAAACGTTATGGATTCATATGAAAGTTTCGATTATTTAAAGTGCACGGTGTAATATCAGGACTGTATGTAATAATGTATTGAAACAATATTGCATTTTACAAATGTGCCATAATAACATAAGCGTGTTGCCGTGTTAGTACCAAAAAAAGAAAACATTCCTTTATAATATACTGAAAAAATATTACGGATATAATAATACAATATTTCGCATTTGTTGTGATATGCATTAATTCAACATACATGCATACATAATATTTTGCGAACGTCCTATCCAGTTTTGTTTATAATTCGTTACGCGGGACACACGCTTCCCCTAGTCTATGCACATACATCCATGCTTTCAGATATTAATTTCGACGGGTAAAAATACACAGTAACGCTGAACCGAAAGCAGTTGTAGAGAGTTAAGTAATATAATATTGTTATTCGGTATGTTATACATTCTATGATTTAGGTACATATTATTACGTATCTATTCGATCATAGCCGCTGTTGCCGGAAAGCGGTAAATTCGGTACAGTCAATATAATATCGACTGACTGCCGAAGCAAGTTCCATTTAATATCGTGTACTCATAATAATATTATATAATATATTTTTTTTATATTAAATTAACCGTGCACGCAGCAGTCTTGTGCATTATATACCTACTGGCAAGTAAATTTGATTATATATTATTATTATTATTATACACACGAGCTTTATGTCGAAAGAGTAGAACCAAACAACCAATATAGAGGTATACATTTATAGTATAGATTTATCTGCGTATATCATAATATTACATGTTTAGGGTACATGCGTAATAGTATACAGATATTGAGGACGGTGGTACTTGGACCTATATACTGTTGTACATACATATACGCATATTTTATACAATAAAAACGATTTTGCAGACGGTAAACAATTGCATTGAAAAAGGTAACCTTACTTTCCAGCTATATTGAATGTATATAAACTATCGATGCTATAATATAATGTACCAGAGTGCATTATTATATTATACAATCGGCCACTCTATTGAAACGCTGAACTCAACAACACTGTACGGTTCTACAATCGTCGCAAGGGTTTTAAAGTTTTACTCTCTCGGTATCTCTGTCTAATACGGTTTTTGCGATGAGCTCTTATCAAAATTGATTCGAGCACGTAATACGTACAATATGTCCAATAGCCTCTGTGAGCATAACGATAGCAGTGGCAGAGGCGATTAAAAATATTATTGTGAATCTTATCTCAATTCAATTGATATACAACATAGTGTCTACGTATGGTAGAATATTGTACTATGTCCATCAATTATTTTTAAAATAATTATAAATTGCTATTATTTATCTACTTAACACACTAAATAGTAATGTAAAAACCTTAGTTTTAGTTATCAGTTGTTATTTGTTATGTAATGCAAACAAAGATAACAGCTTATCTAATATGTTTTATCTTAATAATAAATAAATAATATAAATAGGGCATAGGTATTTATGAAATATATTTTACAATTTATCTAAATTAATTATCAAGAAATAAAGAAATATCTTAATTCCTAAGTGCTTAAATATTAATAAATTAGAAATTTTTTATTCTAGTTTTAATTTAGATGCTTCAAAATTTCATAAAAAATCGTCGAATTTACGATTTAAAATCTAAAAATTTTAAAAATTAGTCTGACAGTATTTTATTTTAAATATTTTAATTAATTAAGAACTAAAAAAAAAAAAAAAAAAAAAAAACGTTATTAATGAAGAGCTACATGGGGTGGCCATACTGGGTAAATCACTCTGGAAAATAAATAAAAACAAACAAATTGATCTTCGACGAGAGTTTGTTAAACAAAATTATTATTAATAACTGTGAATAAAAGTGAATGTTTTCTCCTCTCAATATATGATGATCTTTATTATTAACTCTAAATTACTTAAACAATTGGAATTGTTATGTACAGTTTACACAATGTAATTTTAAATCTAGTGTAAACATAATATTTAATTTAGTTCTACCAATGACCATAGTGTTCAAGGCTTTTTTTTTTAAAAAATAGTTGGTTTTATTACAGGAATTATTAATGTATACTTAATGCATACTAAATATTTTATAGGAACTAGTTTGATATTTTTTTTTTTTTTCATTATGATAAATAACAATTAAGTGCAATAAACAAATTACTAAATTGTACTTATTTGTACGCTAATATATTTCAGATTGTCATGTGTTACCACACAAACTTTAAATGGGTATCTGGATCGTTGTTTTAATTTTGTTTGTTAAATTTTATTTTACACATCGATAGTTTCAAAAAATACAGTAGCTATATTGTTTAGACACGTAAACAAATTAAAAGAACTTTTAAATTGAGCGATGCTTAAAAGTAAAAACACAAGAAACAATTGTCAATATAATGAAATAAAAAACTTTAATTTAACAATTTATTAAATAATAGTAAACTTTAAACTAATATAAATATTAAATATATATATATATATATATTTATTCAAACTAAAATTAAGTATTTTATTGGTTAATATAATATTATTATACTATGTTGAAGGCTTTAAGTTTATAGAGTTAGTTGTTGAAGATGCGTACGGTAATTAAATCCGTTAAATATTGTAGTATTCATATTTTTTTTTTCTGAAATTACAACAAGCAATGCATAACGATTGGTAATTTTGTATTGTCTAAAGAAAAATAAAAATAAATCGACTTGAGCATGTTTCTGTCGGTTCATTTCTAAAAAATGATTAAAGCTGTACTCGGGATCCTGGGAAATATTCCAGTTGTGAATTTTTCTCTTTTCTCTTTTCACTTGAGAAAGTATCTACCATGTCTATCATTTTTGCCTTGGAATATTTTGTAAAAATACCGAGTTAGGTATATTCTAAGAATGTATAGATAAATATATGTACAATATATGCATCTACCATACGTACACATTAACTATTTGTAAGTTAATCATTCAGAACCTATTAATTTTAATTATTATTTACTGTTAAGGAACATATTGAAACTCTGTATATTTATAATTAACAATAACTAATTAGAAGAATAGTACATGTATCACCATATTATAATCAGGGATGTTCGCTTAATGAGTAAGTGAGACAAATTTTATATAACTTAAAAATATAGAAATACACTTACCATTGTCTACATACTCATTCAAAAAACAAAAGTCAAAATATAAATTGTATTCAAATTTAGGTATTTGTAAATGATACGTAATGATGGTGTTACAATTTCATAAAATTATGATTATTATTTACTTTATTAAATTTTAGCTATTAACAACTTAAAACACAATATAATATTAAAACAGTGTAATGGATTTACTTTCTTTTATACTAAGAGGAAGCCAGCATGTGTTGTCTCTGCCTTAAATGATAAATTTATGTTCAGCCGATACAAATTAGTGTTGTAAGCATAAATAATAGAGTGAGTTAACATTTAATAAAACTTAAAAATAAGTGTACTTATGTTTTTTTCGTGGGTTATAAATGCTATTTAAATTTTTTAACTATAATATTTTACATATTCATTACTTGGTTAATAGTTAAAATATCGTGAAAAACAATAATAATACACAAAAAATATTCTTAACTTTAATAATTTTGTAATACAATAATATTGAAATTATTTTGAGTGAAAAAATTAATAAAATTAATAATAAATATTAATTCAACAATTATTGAAGAAGATAATATTATATCGTGACTTTAACAACAGTTTTAAAGAGTAAAGGCTCTGTTCTCCATGAAACACTTAAGAACGTATATTCTCAACGTACGTGGCATTTTTATTACATTTGTGATTAAGTGAACAAATTAATTTAGAAATATTGAAATTAGATTATAGAAAGTTTTTATGTCAGTTTCTCCTTTAACCCTAGTGACGGTCTTCACATAAAATTTTAGAATGCAACCACTCCTCACGACTCACATAAACGTAGTCAAATATTCCGGTCTACTGTTCGACAGAAGGCTCACTTGGGACCTCCACCTCAAAACCAACATAAGTAACTATATAGCTGTCTACAAATCCTTAGGCCTCTTCTGAAATCTAATATGTACATCTCTAACCGCCTACTACTCTACTACTCTAGAAATCCCTGCATTAACCTATTTGGTCATACGGAATTGTTCTCTGGGGTACCACTAAACCATCGAACACAAAAACCATGCAAGTATTTCAAGCCATCTGTCTCCGCGCGATTGCTTAAGCCCCTTGGTACGTCACAAATATTGCACTGCATAATGATTTTCAAATCCCCATCATAAGGCAAACATCTACCACATTTTACCTCGCCTACACTCCAATATGGAACACCATTCAAATCGCTCAAATTCATTTCAATGTACTTCAGGACAATCCAGTCAGACGCCTGAAACACGAATAGTCCAGAGTATTCTTAAAATACGTACATAACAACGTGTACATTTTCATTTTTTTTTAAATTTTCGCCTACATCTAGAAGTTTCTAATGTGAAATTCTTATTTCTTTCACCGCCTCGTTTTATTTATGATTATTAATTTACTTATTGTGTAAATCGTACGTTTTTAGTAAATAAACGAATATTAAAAAAAAAATAAATATATTTTGATTCAAACATGAATATATAAAGATTTTTTCGGAATTAGTAAAATGGACGCTGTGTATAATACATATTTGGTATAAAAGCCAGCCATTGAAAGTAATTCAGTAGAATTTGCATTTCTATTTAACAAATCGTGTATGATATGGGTACATAATATATATATATAAGAATTTATACATAAACGTTATACACATTATGTAGTATATAATGTGCATAATATCAGCTACTTTACGCCTCAACACACATAGTGCGTTAAACATATGTAACTAAACGACTTGTAAATCATACACCAACGAGTCACTGAAAATTTGCATATTTAACTTTAGACTAAAATTGGTTAGGTACCTTACTGCAAATTTTCGATTATTTATGTACGCACGTGCGTTAAATAAGCATGTGTAATATATAATTCGATGATTCACAGTCATTATTGATTCAATCTTGAGTTAAAGTGGGTGTGTAAAAATATAATACATATGTATATCTATCACTGCCAGGGAGTATCTTAATATTTTTAAACATTTGATATTCGAGAAACTATAATATTAGCTTTCCAAGTAGTTATAAATCCCTTCAAGTGTAAGAAAATTTATTAATCATCAAATAATTGCATAGTGAAAACTGATAGGGTTCTATCGTTGGAGGAGATTTCAATCGTATAGTATAATATATATATATATAATTTTAAAACTTAAAATCACGAGTTATTTGATAATTATTAATCACGAGAATGTACATCTTATTCTTATCGATAACTTCAACTAACGAATATATAGCTTTATAAAAGTTGTTTATCAATATAATACTAATAGTAAAGACGTTGAAAACAATTTGGCATTATTTCAAGCTAAAGTGCAGTGTTTACCTATATTTTTTTAGTGTATACAATGCGCAAAAATAAGTTTTTCAGAATTTAAAAATCTTTTAGTAATTTTATTTTACAATAGATAAGTACTATAGATTATGAGGTCAACAAAAATAGATTTATACAAAAATTATTTTAATGTTGGGTAGTTAATGTTAATACTGTTTTTTAAACTCTATTTATGTTATTAACACGCTTTAACGTTAATTATTATTAAACATCTTAAGTATGATATTAATATGTAAATATAAAAAAAAAAACTTTGCAAGCGTAATGTATGCCCGACGGATAAATTAAATAACAATATTTTTGGTTTCATATTTTATGTGCAATTAATTATTCATGAAATTTTGAGGAATATTAATTTAAAAACCGCACAATAGTTACTGTGAACAAAATACGATTTTGAATATTTTAAATAAGATAAAATCTATAGTTCAGTGTCACTAAATTCGTAGAAATTTCTTTTAAGTAAAAAAAATAAAACGTAAGTTACTTTAAAGTTATTGTTCTATACAATATGGTGATTTAAATTTAGATTCGAGTATAGTATTTTATATTTTTTTTGTATATTGTATATCAACATTTGCATCCAAATTGTAATGGATAGCATACTATTGGACTTCCAATTCGAACCCGTCGTTAACAGGGACGTTACTAAGGTCAACAATAACAGTATATCATAATAATAATTAGTTTTTAGTTAACCTATAATGTAAAAAGAGATTTTATTTTCGATTTAGTTTAAATTATTACTTTGCGCAATAATCAACACACAGTACATCTCATGAATTGTACGAAATATACAATCACATTAAAATTATATTTATTTTTTTATGTGATAGAACATAAATACTATAAAACTATATCATTAATTTTGTCATAAGCAATGGATTTTTTGTTGACGATACTTTACGGCTTGAGAATTATAATTATTTGAAGTTAGAATTTTGATGAAATTTGTCGAAATTGAATTTTTTTTTTTTAAAAGAAAATTTACAATCTGTACAAATATAATACAATAAGCAAATTTGATAACATTGATTAAATTGACACGAGTATCGTGATAAGGAAGCAATCTATTGGTTACACCTCTTTTAATTTAATTGATCTCTACACGACTACACAATTTTCGTTTGAGTCTGTGTGGTGGATTTTTAGATAGCGTGAGGGTAGACATTTGAGATATGAGTAGGTTAGTATGTGTGTTTAGATTTTGATGGAAACATTTGTAAGTTATTTTGGCCAGTTCTGTGGTGGTAGTTAGTTTTAAGTTTTTATGTAGGGAAAGATTTTAAACGTACCAGGGAGCGTTTGTTAGTAGCCTCAAAGACATTAGAAAAAAAAATTATATGCTATTTTTTAGTTAGAAATTCATAAAAACTTTTCAAACCACCTTTTATCTGTGGTTGATCGCAGATAGTAAACTGGTTGCCACTCGTTCGTACCACACCGGTTTTGGAGCATTATAATATCGATAACGGACGATGGTATAAGTTCTTATACTTTTTAAGGCTGAAGCCATTAGACGTCGCTGCACTGATTACTAAAGCGTTTTAAAATGACTCACGCTTATACGCCAATAATTATATTATGTACCCGTATATATGGCTTTATTTAGGTACACGGAAGAAATTTCATACAAAATGAAAATAAAACCTATACCTCCCTTGCTATATATAAAATTACATGCATAATATACGTCCTTAAAGAAAGCCATTGTAATATAATAATATTTACGCGTTTGCGAGAATTTTAACGTGGTACTTTCTAATTAGCTAGTATACGCAACGTAATAATGCACAAATATTATATTATTAGAAAATTAGTTTTCATGTATATTATATACACCACAAACGACGACCCTTTTGTCTAGGCAACTATTAATGTAAATAGCAATTAGCTTTTGCATCTTAATTGTGTGAATATATATTAAGACCGTCACAGATTTGAGTTGACACTCCGTCCATAGTAATGTACATATATAGCAACCCTGTGCACAGTTCAAGTAGTTTTATGCGAAAATATTTTTACACGGAATGTTATATTAGTTGATAGACAGCTTAAAATATAATATATTTTGTTCAATATTTAACATTTTTGCAATTTTGGGAAATATTCAAGGTAACATTTGTATTTATTAAAAAAAATATATCATCGAGTTTTTTCTTTCTTAGAACAACTAAATGTATTCTACAAACATTGTATTTTTATTTATTTTAAATGCAACTCATTTTATAGATTATATAGGTAAATGCAATAATAAAATAGTTTTCTCAAGGTATTGTGAGTGTGATATCATCTTTGCGGGTTCAGATTAATTATTTCAAGACCGAAAACTTTTCATCACAATAATGGAAATAGCCGGATGGCAACCGCGTAAAAAAAGAAAAGAAAAATTAGATCAATAAAATATAATGGAAGCGTATACAAACAGATAGATATATATTTTAAATAAACTTATCGTCGGACGTGGTCTGACAATAAGTTTCCTTAAGAAAAAACAAAAAATTATATTTTTAAGATGAAAGAAATAATGTACAACATTAATATTATATATATATATATATACATAATAAAGGTGCATATTATTGTATATATTAAACATTATATTCCCACCCAATGCCTGTCGATCGATTTTGGTGTAAAAGTAATTCCTTTGCATGTCGATTTTCAATGTAAGCCTATTTTCAATTCAACTATTTATGTTGGCGAATGGTTACGCCGCACCGTGTAAAATTACTATTACTCCCGCAGCACTGATTACATTTACCAGCACCATATTATATTATATTATATATATACAAAAAGTTATTTTTTCATATAAGAAAACACACATAACTGTACACCGCGTTTACGGCAAAGAGCAGTAGTCGACGAAATTAACCCTCTGCCCATACATCATCGGCTTCCACACAGCTGAGGTCCATTTCTCTGACACCTTACCAAGTTTGGAATTCCCATTTGAAACGTATTACATGCGTATCGTTCTCTTTCAATATTGTATTGCAAGTCTCACGATACGATTCATAGACTTGCCCCAATTTAACTTTGCACGTTCGTCATAAAGCCGCACCCCTATGCTCCAATAATGTCTTTCGATTTTTTTTTCAAGACTTTTAATAATATTTAACTAACTAGTTCTTAGATTTTATCTACTATAGTTTATGCATGTATTAGATTTGTTTAAGTTTTTCTTGTGACGTCGACTCCATCTTATTATTTTCTTTGATGAGAATTCTAGAATTTTTTTTTTTAGGTGTTAGATTCACGATAAATACATAATTTTAATTGAATAATTCAGTAAGTGATACATATAATAAACGCCTATAATTTAGTAATAAATTATGATTGTTATTTCAACTGACTGACGATCACCGTCACCTTATTGTTGACCACTCAAGCGTAGAGATGGCTTTCTACCTTGTTTTTAGTCAAATAGGGTTACGTGGTTTATCTATTATGTTACAATAAGGTTTTAATCTAAAGCACGACAAGAGCAATTGCTTCATTAAGAATTGGCTGAGTAGTATATAATAGCATATTATTTTTGTACTCATGTACGAGATTGTAAATAAAAAAAAACAAACGATATATGTATTTTTGCACCATTTACGTTTTTTTTTTCAAAAATATAATAATTACGTGAAACTAGAACTTAAAAATCAATACATTAATTTAAAATCATTCCAACCATCAACTATTCTTGGACTTGTTGGACGTTGATGGAATCTATTGGAAACTATTTTGAAAGTTATTCTATGTATTTAAGTAAAATACTTAAAACGTATTCGATAATATGTGGTTATCAGAATACGTTGTTTGATATTTGTTGGATAAAGTTTAAATAAACTTTTCAAGTTTATAGATTTTTCAATTAAAAAGATCATTAAATAAAAGTGTATTTAAATATACACCTGTAATTTTTTTTAAATTTTCCAACAAACTCGTGCATACATTTTTCATACTTATATAACTGTGCATTAAAAAATATATTATAAAAAAAATTTTAAAAACGTTCACTGGAAACTCACTCTAATACTAGTTATATACTAGTTATAATTAATTATTTTATTATTAAAAAAATACAATCCTTTGATTTTTACAGAAATATGTTGAATATGTACTAATAATAAACTTATGTACACATTATTCATAAAAAAAAAAAATATGTCAATAATTTTTCTAAATTTTGAAATGACTTGTTTTATTCTAATTAAATTTATTCTGTTTGGTTGTACATATTTAATGTAAATAATTATATTTTTATAAAATTAAGTTTTAACATCCAACAATTTTTTGAAAGGAAACCAAAAAAATGTGTTGATATTTAAAATACTAATAAGCAATTTAATAGGTATTTATTATTGAAAATATACATTTTAATACATTTGATAATATCATCATCTCTTATTTTTAAACGATTGTTAAAACGATACTTTTATTATAATTCTGATTATTCATAGGTGTATACATTGTTGTTGTATTTATTTTATTATTTATGTGTAGCTAACAGTATAATACGTATGTTTTTAATATTAAATAACAACTGGTTTTCTTATTTGATTTGAAGTCATTACCTACTGAACGTCTCATCTGATAGCATTAAGATACGACCTTAGATATTATACAACACGCATCCCTGTTATAATGTGAATATAACTGCCAATGCTTGCATTGAGATATAAAAGATACATGCACAATTAACGTGCAACAACTGGTGTTTTATTTAAATCTATCTTCGTTGAATTACACGTTAACGCAAACGTCATGTCTCATTACCGCCATACAAAGAATAATACTTTTTTACGGTAAAAATGCTATACAATATTGGTGGAAACAAGTAGAATTTAATAATATTAATGGTTGTATTTACTCACCCGTAATAAGTGAATACACAAAGTACGTATGACGGATTAGCGCAAATTTCTATGTAAATTATCATGAGCCATAACGTATTGATTTATGAAATCGACGTCAAACTACGAGTATTTAATATGAAATTATATCAAAAATTGATTACGACGGACGTGATGTATTTACATACAACGACATATTGAATTATATACTTTTGACAACATTACAAATATTGTAATAATTTAGTTTTTAAACTGTATAGTCATTATCTTTTGAATATTTTCTCAAAGTTCTATTACACTAGACCCGTGAACAATACATTTATTTTATAAGTTAAATTATTTCTGATAGTGAACTAAATAAGGTTATTACTAATTTCCATTCGATTTTTTTGGGTTTTTTCTTAATTTTTTCTGGATAAAAATGTAGGTACATTCAATTTTTATAACTCTACAGAAAACTTCACGGATTCATAAAATGGCCCTCACAATATAATTATTTTATGATGTCTGATCTATTATACAATGTACAGGTAGGGACGCAGTTTTTTTATCAACATATTACTTGTTTTTCCTATATATTATAATCAAAAAGTTTCCAGCAAACCGGCTTTAAAATATACCATATTCATTACTTCCTATGTTATGATTATTATCACTGCGTGTAATTTGGTCATCTATGAAGATTATATTATAGTTCAACGTTAACCAGCTCGCGAAATACAATATAATGTAATGATAGGCGACTATATCGCTACTGCGCAGATATTGCTTTCTGGAAAAAGCTTGGCAAGCGTAGATTGTTGTATATTATATTAACTTCTGTAACGATGTCGGCTTCTTATCTAAAATAAGATTTTTTTCCGTAGACTATAATCGCCATAAATAAGAACATCGTAAATACAAAAATAAAATGAGTGACTTTAAGTAGTATAGCCGTTTCCAATTTACATGCTTTATTTAAACATAATGTTTACTACCTACATCACTCTTTTGTCGCAGATCAAACTATGTTCACTATTTATCAGAAATCTAAACAAATGCAAATTTACTTAAAAACGTTAGTATTTCATCACTTTATGTGGTTTATACTTTATACTAATCAAATGTTTCTCTGTAAACACTTTCTTATACATTAATGCTGAAATCGCGTAATATCATCGTTTTTGGTGCAATATATAATTTGTATTCAATTTTTTTTTTTAGTTAATTATTGATAAACATATTATTTTTTACGTTATAATTATTTTATTTTTGTAGATACCGTAAGAATAAATTTAATAATTTTAATTTATAAACATTTAATAAAGCAGATTACGTTAATTTTTTTATGGGTAATAATAACCGTATGTTCTTAATACTTTTTCTATGTTATTGGAAAATATAAGTGAATTTAAGTAGAAAACTCTTACTTAGAGCACTTATAATAATTTTAGTATACGAAAAATCGTTTTCGGAAATGATTGTGTCCAGGGGGTTTTATTTTTCTAACTTTTACGATTTTGTAGAAAGCGTAGAAACTGCCTACACTTTTTTTTGTAACGAATTGTTATGCATGTTCTGCATCCTGTACATTCAAGTCTAGAAACCAAAGTTAAAAAATAAAGCATACATCACTTTAGACGTTCCGCGATTACAAGAATTTCTGAAAATAATTTACAAACTCAGGGACTCAAGGAGTAATTTAAAAAAAGTGTTTCCTTCTCGAACAGAAGTCACTAAAGAACATACTATTATTATTTTATAATTTAAAAAGTTTAATTTCAATAATTTCTATTGATTAATATTAAATTTAGTCATGGAAAATTAAAAATGTAGGCATTTTCAGTGGGTGGCGGTGCGTACAAAGAAAACCATTGCATATGTGATATTTTTATTTTTGACTTGATCGTCTAGTCTTGACACATATAATAGGTTTTCGATGCAGTGCTCAATATAATATTCAAACTATCTTTTTTCTTCTTTTACAGTTTTTTTACACACACACACACATAAATATTTTGATAGGTGAAACCTGCCGTGCGTGTCATGTCCACTGTCCAGTTATATTATATTTATAAACCTAGAAAATTTTTTTCAATGTGTCAACCTTGACGTTCATCACATTTTAAATGTTGATGATATTATCTTATAATGAGCATTTATGTATTTTTGATAAAAATATATTTATTTTCGTACGTGCTTCGTGTTTCTATTTTGCAGCCGCATTTCCTATTCCGATATCCGTTAAGGAGTTAGATGTATCATAGTCTAATGTTCAATACTATTTAACATAGACAAAGGTGTATTGGTCTAATTCTGGGTTTAACATTTATTTTGCACAAGTGAATACGTAGATATAATGTAAAAAACTTCATTGTAAAGCCAAATTAATTTTTATATTCGTCGCTAGGTTTTTTTTAAAGTTAACGTTAACTAAAACAAAGCGGTAATGGTATTCCAATAGAGTAGTTGTTTATACCAAACTTCTAATAATATTACACAATCTTTTGCCATATAAAGTTATAATTATACATAATAATAATTACGGTACGACTTCATAATTTACAATAATCAATCATAATTCATAATATGTTATGTGACAAACTGCTAAAAATAAAATGTTTGCATATTATTATCATAGAAATGTGTCGTATATTTAAGACAGATTTATTCTAGAGCTCTTTCAGTGTATACATTTCCCAGAAATGTTCTAAGTTAACCAAGAAGGTGTAGTATGCTTTAGATCGTTTAAAAAAAAAATTCATGTTTATCAAACATTCATTGTTTCACATCTTATGCTCGTTTATACACTTTTTTTTTCTGTGGCGGTGAAAATGTAATATTATATTTAAACACAATAAAAAACGTCATTCATAAACATCAAACAACGGTGTACTTCACATTGAACATTTGTATTGTTTTATACATAACGGAGGTTTTGCATTTATTGTGGCCAATGTTATTCAGTTATTTTCTAGTATGGCAATACAAATAATAGATAGAGATAAATGCGTTCAAATAAAAGTTGTTTTGAATCTAAAATGATTAATACTCCCAAGTTTTTGACTAGGTAAATTCATCCCACGAGATTCGCAATAAAAATCTAAGGGTGTATGGGCAGGGAACAGTAATCACACGATAAATCTTCCGAGGTCTGGGTACGTTACGCGATTGAGATCTTCGATCGCTCTTCGAATGAAAGAAATACGCCATCCATCAACACTACTGCAGCGCTAGTGTTTTCTCATTTCTCATTGACGTCGTCGTCTGTAGCTCCGCCACTGCTGCGACTCTATGAATTTCAGTTGGCAGCATCAGAAAGTGAAAATTTTCCATTAATACTTGATTGATTTTAAAAACGCAATTTTTTTTACTTTATTGATTTTTTGAGTATACAACGTTTAAAGTTTTTTGAGAGATGGCGATGATTGAAAGAAACGTAAATAAATTTGACTCCTGATAAGATTTTTATATTATAATTTCATTAAAAAATCGGGGAATGTATCTTTCATATTATCAACATGTAACACACGTAAAAATTAAAATTATAATAGCATTATTATGACGTTAAAAATTCTACTTCCTATAAACGTATAATTTTACAATCTTATCTTTAACATGTAAACGTTCGTACTATATTTAATTAATACGACAAAATAATAAAATTATTGAAGTATTGTATGTTTATTAAAAATTGATTGACAAAATAAAAAAAAATATATAACATCACCTCAAAGAATTAATACTAAGATTTCACACAATTATGTACACTATAATATCCATAAAAATATTAAAAATATTGTTAAAATTGTTTTAATAATTTCATTCATTCAACATAATTAATTTTGAATTATTAAAATTCTAACTAGGTTTAACTAAAGTACAGAACTAAGGGAAGACAAAAGTTATATAATGTAAAATATTATTTTTTCGCATGCAAATTAATATAATTCACATAATTTCTGAAATAAATTTTTATCAACAGTTATAAGCGAGACGAGTGAATATTAATTCTTCATTTTCCGTTTAAAATAATTTTTCTGGTATTTATTTTTACTAATTTATTCATTTTAAGCTTTATCTCCAATGTTTCAATTAAAAACTAATATGTAAAAAAAAAAATCAACATAATAATAAAGAAAGATGGATCTTTATGGTTATACCAAATAATTAAAAAATATTATTATGTAATTAATACAAAATAAAATTTATATTAAATTAATTTCTAAAAAATTCTAAAATTAGAGTAAATTAATAATAATAATTAAGTGAGGATTAGCTCACTCTGTGTGTATGCTAAATATTTTTGATTGCCATGTATACATTTATTTTAATTTCTAAATTAATATTTTGACCAGTAAACTACAGTTAAGTTAAATTTTAAAATTATGCAAATGAATTACATATATTATATTGTTGTTATGATTTTAACCTATTTCATACTACAGAATAAATACGTAGAGATACAAAAATATGCATTATGTAGGCATACATATAATAGCTTTGTTTATGTTATTATATCTTAAATTTATAATAATAGAAATATTATTATACACAACAAATTTTGATACATTGGTATATTCAGGTACTTAATGTAAATTCCAATCTTATGAAAAAAGAGCCACTAAGAGTATGTCAAAATTCATGAAATTGTTACATTTATAAAATATATTGTATTCATGAAATGCAGGGGCGTACAAGAAGTCTGGAAAAATACGGTGTTCATTAATGTCTTCACGTTTCACTTAGTTGAAACCATTGAAGACACAATTAAAAAAGTTACACTATTCACTAAATACATTCATTTTTACATATTATTTTAAGTTTATTTAATGTATTAATAAAATTATAATACAACGAATAAAATAAAACCTAGGTATATAAAAATTGGAAAAAATTAACAAACAACAAACCATGTTTTTTTTTTTAGAATTTGTATTTTAAATAAAAAATTAACTTTTGTATTATTTTATTAAACCAAAACCTATTGTTATATTTGTTTTTATAGTTTTGTTTCTAGTGTTTTATCAAGTTTTTTATGAGTCACCTCAACAATGTATTGGTAGACGTAAAACTGTTGGACCGATGGATAATAGTAAATAAGGTATTTTACACAAATTTAAAGGAACGTAAAAACTAGAATAATTAATGGTTAGTAATTTTAAGTTAAATTAACTAAAATACTGATACGGTCATATTTAATTTTATTATGAACTATTCTTATATTTACCCAACATGGGAGTTTGTAAAATCGATAAATACGTGGTGCAGCTGTTGTTACGGAAATAATAATGGAATCGTATGTCTACGAAAGACTGAAAATTTAATAAAGGATGTTTTTGACTAGTCCTTAAATTATAATGATAATGCTGTAGTGTATATAATATAATTATTGTGATCCAAATTAAATGAATAAACTTTATTTGTTGATTAAAAATACTTAAACATATATAAATGTATATTATGTGTATCAAAAGGAGTTTAATCAGTTTGAAATAGCTATGCTATTTATGTCAACCTTATATTGGACTGTGTTTTTAAAGATTTATCAAATTAATATTTTAGCTTAGTCTTTATAGTTTTTAATATAGTATAGTATGTTACTAGCACGATATATTATGTTATAATTGTTTTCAAATTATAATAAAGCCATATTTAATTGTATAAAAAATTAATATTATGTATGTCGTATTGTACGCGTTCAATATAATTATATTAAAAGCAAATAAATAATTTAGAATTTTGTTTTTAAAGTATAACACCCTCACATTGTACTTTGATTTAAATATTATCAATATTATTATGAATTTATCATTAATTAATTAGTTTGATTATACGAGAAATACAGAAGAAAATTGTATGATCTAATACCTAATTATTATTGCATTAAAAATCGTTGTTTATATACTACGCTTAACGATTAATGATATATTAAATATTTATCGGTTCAAAAGTTTAATTTTTATGGTTATTAATCTGAAGCTTACTGTGATCAATTTACAAATACTTGAAGCAAGTTATTTAAAAATATGGAAATATATTTATTCGAGTACGTCGCTTTTAGATTCTGAGTGGAACTATGATATATTGATTCTATAATGATGTGTGTTTCATTTTTTATATAAACGGGAAAAGCAAACAAAAAATTGAGGAATAACGGAAATTTTTACGTTAAACTTGATTTTGATCATATCGATTTCTTAATTGTGTTATGATTTAAAAAGGAATAACTACAGAAAGTTAAAATGTTTACCAAGTGTTTATATTATTATTCTCTATAATATATATATGATATAATTTCATGAATATTTTCACTTTTTTAAGCTATTTAAAGAAAATTAAAATTTTTGATTAATTATAATTTTTTATTTTTTTGAATGTCTTTAAAAAGAATTATAAATGGGTAAAAATTAAAAATACTTGACAATCAGCTATAAAGTCTTTAATAAGCGGTTCATTTCCAAATTAAAAAATAAAAACAATTTACAAGCATTTAAATTTAGAATTTTAACAAGTTCATAAAAATTTTGAATAACTTAAGTTTTTTTTGTAATTAGTATTAATAAAAAAAAAAATGTTTATACCTAAGATTTGAAAATAAAATAAGATTCATAAAATTTTTGTTCTATAAAAAAAAATCCTTCTTACAAACTAAGTTGATTTTATTTAAGCATATAAAGTTCAAATGTTTATAACATTTTTTCACGCATATGATAAAATTATTTCTTTCTAAAGAATTTTTGTTTTGTGTTGTATATCAAAAAAAAATTACTGTAAATACTTGAAATCTTCACAATATTTTTATGTTATCATTTTCATTACATAATAAAACTTTCATTTAGTTTTTTTTCTTAAAAAAAAAATGAATATAAAATTATTCTCTGGGTCAAAATTCCTGAAAGTTTAATTCTAGACCACATGTTTTTCTCATATCTGTATAAAAAATTAAAGTACATAGGTAGACACAATTTTTATATTTATATATTTGAAGTTTGAATTTGAACGAAATTACTTATTTAAACGATAAGTAACAATGTTAATTATCTCGTTATAATTTATTAACAATATTCGTGAAAAAATTAAACTTTTACTTATATTATATTTTTATATACAATGTAATTTTTCATTTATTTTAAAATTCTATCTATTTATATCATAAATCTATTTTTATTGTTTTTTGGTATATAAAGATTGATGAAATTTAATTTAGAGTTATTTAAGTGTTTATAATAATATGGTATGCTATTACAATATTTAAATATTATATTATTTAAAAAAATTATACTCTTCCTTTGTAATTCTAAGTATAAAATTGACTTTAATAGCCATGTAAAAAAAAAAAGAAATCATAAAATATGCTCAGTGATATTATACTAGTAGAATGACAGACCTTTTCCGCTCAAAATCGTTTTTCGTATACAATTTTTTTATTATTAAATTAAAATTTAACACACTCATAAATAACGACCCACTCGACACCTAACGTACAGCATTATGCTAATCACTCGTGCACATTCTTCATTTTGTAATATGCACAGAAATAAAGTAATCTAACTTAATATTTGAATTTTAAATAAATTCTTCAAATATATTTTTAATAAATAAAATAAAAACAATTTAATTGATTTTAAATTATTTTAAAAAACGTCAACTCAATCGAAGTTTTAACAATTCAAAATCGATTTTTTTTTTTTGTTTTATTGCAACAATGAATAATATAATATTTCAATAAAGTTCACTACACCACGCTAGTTTAGCAAATCGAGACAAGTTTTCTTTTTAACTTGCAGGTATCTGTATCCTGTAGAGTTTTTATTTTTTTTCGGACAATATTCTAAATCATTCTTATTTATTTATCAACGTGTACCTATATATGTATATGCATTGAATATTTATTTGTGACTGTCAAAGCAAATAAACATCATAAAATATAGAAAAAGGTCATTGGTACCTACGCATTTTATACATACAGTTGTAACAGTACTTGAAAAATAATATACTGTAATACTCCATCATACAGCTTTTGTTTGATTTTCTATAATTAATCTTTGTAGTGCGATATAAAAGTTTCAATAAAAGTCCAATTGAAATTATTTTGAAAATACCGCGCGAAAAGTAAAAAACAATGAAAATTGTAAAAAATATTTTGATTTTAACATTTACTGGAATATATTCATGTAGTGTTGTGACGGAGTCTAGCGGAAATGTCACACATATATGGAATGGTAAATTAAAACTGCAGGATGATTATACCTGCAAATATTTTCGTGCAAGGCACATATATGGCATTTTGTATAGAAGTTGGATGAAAACAATAATAATAATTATATGTATCGTTGGGTTTCAAAACATTAATGCTCAGAAACCGTGGATGAGTTTTATTTTTTTTTTAAATTTATTTTTTTTTTTTTTTAGAGAAATATACAATTAGTACAGAATGACACAATGAGCATGAATAAAGTGATTGGATAAAATATTAATATAAGTTTTAATTTTAATCAATACAGTAAATGAACGTTTTTTTTTTTTTTTTGTAATATCTATTTCATCATTGCCGAGTAGTTTACGTTACTGTGCTATGTGCGCAAAAATTCCTACAATCAAGTTTGACAACAAAGTTTAACAATATGTTAAAATTAGCAAGTGAATAAAGTAAGCCACAATGCGACCATGTTGGAGTTCAAAAAGTGTCAAAGTGCATAGTTCGTTTTCCTGATTTATAATCAAAAAGTTTTGGATTCATTAATGCATAATATTTTTTATAAATTGTTTGCTCTTTGTTAAAATAAATATTTGTACTTTGTACAAAAAAATAAATAAATATCATTAACTTAATTTTTTTGTTTGGAACAATAATTCATTGCCATTAAAAAAATCGCATTAGATTACCAAAATTCTACAAATATAATTTAATTTATTCAATATTTTAGATGATAATCTACAATAACCGAAAATATGAAAAAAATGTTTAGGTATTTTTCAATTTGATATGAAAAATATTTGTTGATCAAAAGACAAAAAAATAACCAATTTAATATAATAAAATATAATGCACGTGTATTCGCTTAAAACTTTCATTATTTTGCGTTTCATCATTAATTGTAGTGAACTATTGACATTTTTTATACATTCAATTGAAACAAAAAACTTCCCCCCAAGAAATATGCATAATTCCGTATGGTAAATAATAGAAAAGGAAAATTTCCATTACTCTCTTCTATATTTTTCGCATCGGTAAAATTACTTATGAATTTAAAATAATCTAAATAAATGACTTTTTTTTTTTAAACAATAAGTAATATATTGCATTCTTATAGACATACATAATAGCATCATTACAACACGTATTCTATGTATAATATATTATACGTGTATACTGTATACTGTAGAGAAGGGTGGTCTTTATTTATATAGGTGGAATATTTTAATTTTTTGAATCGTTAACACAGTATTTTCCTAAATTGTTCAGTTATATGAGTAAGTAATTTTGGCGAAATTTGAAAGGTCTCATTTAACCCATTTTGGTGTCATATCAGGGTTGAAAATAACAAAAAGGGGTAGTTTTCTTATAACAGCAATTTACAAAAATTGTCGTAAGTTTATTATTTTTTAATAAAAATTGAAAATATCAAAATACCTATTGCATTCATTTTATGAAATTGATTTTTTTCGGTTAATTAAATATAAATAACGTTCGTTTAGATCTATGATAAAATACCTTAAATAATTATAACACAGAATTTAGTATTCTAAAAAACAATTTACACTAAAATTGTCGTAAGATCATTTTTAGGTTTTGTTTTGGTTTTATTTACATAAATGCAAAAATTTTGATAATTTTTTTTATTATTTTTAATTTTACTCTTGAGTATTTGCCTATCATTTGTGGTCATTTTTTTCAATAGTATCTAACAATATAGAAAATATAATGATATTTTAAAATCTGATTAAAGTTAATTATAGTTAAATTATTTGCCTGTTAAACGAATTTTTTTTGTTTTTTTTTTTTTAGTAAATTTCTTCTATTAGCTTGACTCCTCTCTCAGCTATGTTATTTACGTTTTTTAATGATTTAATGATTTCTTTTTCAATTGCTTAGAAATTTTTATAATGCAAATAAACTGAATAAATAGTCAAAAATTGTGTGGAAATATTAAACTATTAAACTTCTTGAACATTCCAATTGATTTAAAATGTATTAAATCAATTAGGAAATCTTTTTGAATAAAATCTATAGCCTCGAACATTACTTAAATCATTTTTACATTTTATAAAAATCTCCAATTGTTTATAAATAAATTATGGGGATTAAGTTTTGTATTTAATTGTCCAGAAATGACTCACCAGGTTTAGTTTTGTTGTCAGGATTAACGGGACAAAATATAGGAGTCTTAAGCTTAAGATTTTTTAATCCATCTAAAAAAGAATGTGCAAATGACACAGATGATTAAAAAAAAAGAAAAATCCATTAAAATAATTGAATGCGATAATATCACTCACATTCCTGCTGGGGTATCTAGCCACTTCGGTGTCCGTGTCCGATTTTTTGTGTACATAAAAAACGCATAATATTAATATGTTCGGTAAATGTAATATAAAATAAGTTATTGTGTGTTCAAGTTAAGAGCTACTTAACAACAATGTTTAATGTATACAACGGATGCTGTGGAAGGATAACGGCAAACGGTGACCAAGTATTTTATTACGGGAAAAGAGAGGTAAAAATACAAAATTGTGTATAATTTTTATTTTGCTTATTTGATTTCAAATTTATAACACGAATTGTTTATTTTAATGTTAATACGTAACTTTTTTTTATATATATGTACTATTGTACCTTTCACATAATAAACTATGAAATATTCATTTTTAATATAAATTTTATAACTTATATGGGGAAAATTGCTTTATCTTTACCAACAGAGCTACTCATGAGTTTATGCTATTTATTAGCTTTTCGAGTTATAAGTTAGTTCACGCTATATCATGTTTGGAATGAGTGTCAAATTCGACAAATAACTAATAGTGAATTTTAAAAAACAATTGCTTTTTAATTATTTGTTTATCAGATTCTTAGCAACATAATACTATTATATCTACTATGTTGATGGTAAACTATAGTTATATCCCGATCGTACATTATTGATGGCCGTGATTTTTTTCTTATACTTGATTCTCTGCGTATTTTATAATCGACATTTTTGTCTTTTAAATACTATTTTATGTTATTATTATGCTAATTACAGATTTAATTATAAATAGGGCTTGAAAACGCTATAACATTATGATTATAACGTTATATTTGACAAAAATGAAAAAAACATTGAAATTCGTAACGGAAAATGATAAACATAAATAATAAAATAACACAAATCAATATATAACAGTCAATAAAATATATTATAACAATTAAACAAAAAATAACGGAAAATGTTATATATATATATATATTATATCATTAAACGAAATAATTAATATTTAATTATTTAATCGTTATAAATATAAAATATAATACTAATTTTGTGAAAATATTTATTTTACCCGATTTATTTTTATTCAACCAAGAACTAATATTTTATTCCGTATTCGGGATATTCCTGTATTAGATATTATTTTAAAATTTAATAAGTAAATATAAATAGGATAATTTTATTGTGGATAACTTATAATAATAACAATTAGTGATGCCTTAACAATATTAAACTGTACAACGGCCAAATTTAAACTATCCAACTGTTGTGTTCAGTTAATCAGTTTGCTCAGATGCTCAGAATTGTTGAGGTGTCTGTGTTGGACAAATTTTATTATTTGTAATTAATTTGTTTTAGAACATTAAAATTACATTTTTTTTTTTTTATTTGCTTTTTATTAGAAAATAATTATAGCAAAGCGATTACAATATAATGATGTATCGAAACAAAATACCACATACAGGACAATAATGATTAAATATTAGCTAAATGAGAAAGCCAGCGGTATGAATGAATTGGATAAGAGAACGAATGATTGGGATGAAAACAAATGTTAGTGTTAATTATTTATATTTATCCTTTTTTAGCTAAAATTTTTTTATTTTTTGTCTTTTAGGTTAGTGTCGAACGTAACTTTTTCGGCTTATTTATGTTGTCCAATTGGAGAAATCCAATTTCTAATGATTTATTAGAAAATATAATAATTGCTAGAGAGAACAATCAATAAAATATAAAATGTATATTTTTTTTTCATATGTATTCATGAATATATTACATATCGATATTATACATATATATTTATTTTGTTATTTGTGAATGTAGTATTTATTATTTAATAACAGTACTATTATAATAGGTATAAATTATGCATTCTATACCTCAATATCTAATATCTATACTCTATACTCTACAATATATTAGCTATCTAGATACTTTTATATTGCCAATATAAACAGAAATTATAGATACTGATTATTTTGTCAATTGTATTAAAGTATAAATAAACGCAGCCAAATTATGTCAAAACAGTCAGTGCAAAATATAAATTCCTGTGTAGGTAAATATTATTTTTATATACAATATTGTTAAAAATGTATTTCTGAATAACGATAAATGGAAAATTTATATAATATAACGTTTTAATTGTAAATAACGTATAATGGAATTTATTTCCAAATGCATGCCCTGAGTATAAGATCATTGATGATTTTAAATCCATTGTGATTGAAATATTTACAACCACCGAGTTACTATTGTGAGTCGTCGGCGATGTACTGAGAGTAAAATAAACTAAAACACGCACTTGCGTGTAATATACTATGTAAAATATTCACATCATGATATAATGATAATAATTTATATTATACAGCTAATGTAGCTAAAATCGATCACGAAATCTTTGTTTTAAACAGAAAATTTCATATAAAATGATAATGAATTCCATACATCTAGCAATTAACTTATAGTTAATAATGTTAATATGTAATTATCTTACCAATAGTTTTGATTAATCATAGAATATCGTCCGGGAGTAAGAAATGCAATACATTATTTACAATGCATTCCATATTAAAAATACACCGTTAGAATTATTTCACTAATACAGTAAGTACTAAGTGATACGTATGTACTATATAAATAGCATGTTCTGACTCATTGATCTATTATCGCTTTCGCTTAGCCAGAATAGCTGAACCAACGAGTAAAATTTTACGATTTAGAGATCCATAAAGAAAGAATTTTCTAAAGTTCATCCCTTAATGTGATAAAAATAGAAAACGTTATTTTTTTGTAGGATCTCTTTTAGAAACCTAGCATACAGGTACATGTTCTACATTAGTCATTATAATTATATTTAATTTTAAGACAGAGTAAATCTACTGGCATTTTTTAATTGTTCATGGGCAATGGCCGTACAGGATCAGTTAGTAGATTTCATGTGCAAACTATACATAGAATTATTATTATTATTTATTTATTTATTCATTTAAAATAATTAAAACACTGATCAATGATCAATACAACATACCTTTGCAAATTTCATTGAAATATTCTGTTAAATTAATTTTATACGATATCATACTAATACGTACAGAAATTATTTAATATTATATTAATATTAATGCAATGTTTTATGTTTCACGTTCTTTTGATTTTTTTAAATATAAGTTTCTCATCTGCTCTTGTGAGTTTATATCATGTTATTATATATTATATATTGTGTCAGTGGTACTAAATACATTTTATCTAAAACCTGAGGTTACACGATTTTTATCGTACAACGTCATTACACTTAATTATTTTGACACATGATTATGATATATTCCAAAAAAAAAACCATCTTTGATCGTAATTTTACGCTACCTTTATATACTCAGTTCTATATATTTAATTAAAGGACGCTAATTATCTATTAGCTAAACAACTTCACTTCTAAAATTTCAAAATGATACGAGTATGCAAATTTTGCGTGTGACCCAACTTTACCTCCAACGATTCAATAATTTCCTCTCTTCGTCCTCCCGACCAACCAACTTAATTTTGGCTATTATTTCAAACGTAGGTAGATAGTCCATGAATAGCAATTTAATGTTTGAAAATAAAATGGTAAACAAAGAAACAAAATTGATGACGAACAAATTAATTAATACAGGACCCAGAATTATAATATATTGTTTATTTGATTTGTTCTTTGCCTAATTCATACTTAAACATGACTTAATTTTGTTCATAACAAGCAATCTTAATGAGTTTATTTATTGTTAAGGAACTCTATCCTCATGTGATTTCGTATTAGTTGATCCACCATTGGTACGTCATTTTCTGTTATCGTGAATTCGAACGAAGAAGAAATCGTATTATAAATATTGTGATCGCTGGCTATGTACTTTTTAACGACGTGTTTTTTTTTTTTTTTTAGATTGCGTTCGACAGTCGTTGATCTTAACTTTTTGGTATCGTCAAAACGCTAGCTCGCTATTATAAGGATATTCAGTGTATGTTTACAGGAATCGGCTGTAAAATTTCCCGTGTTCCTTTGCTATAATTTTTGTTGATATCGGATCAGTATTTTAAATATCTACTGTTTAGTTCTGCGTCTACTATAGTACAAATAAATATTTATGTTATGCTATATCAATTATTGCGTTAACGATGCAGTTCTTCTAACAAATTGTGACTCGCGTTGTAGTTGAAGCTTACCGACAGCATGTCTGCTGTCAATTGTAGCTATAAAGTGTATTACGGTGGTGTGTACACAATGCACATGTTCGCTTTTTGTCTATATTGTTAAAGTGTGGCTGCCGGACGTTTTCTGTTTGCAGTCATATATATATATATATATATATATCATGTCCCACCAACACTGTGTGTGTCGACATAATATTCTCGTTATATCGCTTAAGTCACGGCTTTCGTTTTTTATTGCGTCGCGTGTTAGGTTAATAAATTCGTCCGTTTATTTTTTTATATGTATTCCAGACGCGGTTTATTTTCAATTGTATTTGATTCGTTTTATCTATGACCATTGTGTCAATGTTATTGAAATAGTGATCTCCACTTGATCGCACGTTACTGCCGTCTGAATATTCGCGCTGTGTCTAGTGTAGTACTGTAGTAGTGCATTCGTATTGTATTATACCATGTTCTGTCTTTCGTGCCACATTTTTGTGTAAATTAATTCACGTTAATCATGGCACGTAGATTTTGTTTGCGTTCCATAGCGTATTAGCACTGATTAAGCTGTGATAATGTTGCGTAACTGCACGTTCATCCCTTACTATCCCCGAATACTTAACTACACCTCATCACTCGTCGATATAGTAACTAGTAAGTGGTGCTGTCGAGCCGATACACGATCCCGTAAGAGTTAAACTTATTGGTGCCATTAAATTGTCAAAAATTAAACGAATCAGTGCGGTTTCGTATCACCAGGCGGCCTTGTATGAGTATTTTTTTGTTTTTTCCTGGTTGAAAATTTCATCAGACACTAATTTTCACCAGTTTACGCGCATAAAAATTCGTCTACATTAAATGGCTGAGAACCTGTCCACTCTACATCTTGTATATCTGATGACGCAAATTCTTCGTTGTTCATTGGTAGACCTTTTTTATACAAATCCGCCAAGGCAGTGCCACTATGATTGCATAACCAGAAAATCATCACTACTTTTAATGTATCTATGTTTTGGTGTTAAACCAGTCATAAACTTTAATTTAAGTTCAGTTCCATGCCAAAATAGAACTCCAAAAACTAGCATGTGCAACTCATTTATACTGTTAGGTAACACATAGAAAAAAAAAAAAAAAAAAATAAAACTAATAATAATTTTTGTTTACTTATTTTATTATCAACTGTTCTACTGAAGTTGTATTCAATTTATTTTACAAATATTTGAAAAAGTACAAGGAAAAATCTCTATCTAAAAATATCTATTTGATCAGTTGATAAATTAATTTAATGGCTTCTACAATATTTAACCAGTTAACAAAGTATATAATAAGTTATAGCACTATATATAATTTCATACGTAGGTAGATTTGTAATGTTATTTAATTCTGGTATATTTTGCTTTAAAATAGTCAATTCTAGTTTCCCGCAATGTATTATTAATTAACTTATCGTCAAAAATTTAATTTTATGTACACACAATTAGTCATAAAAATATCTCTACATTTTAGCACATAGGGTAAATGAAATGAATTTGTAGCACATATTTCACATATGTTTTCGTTTTAAAAATATGCTTAAAACATTTTAATGGATTGTTTAGTAGTGTATAGTATATAAATATTATAATAGAGTAAAATATCGTGTATTTTGAAAATTTCTAGAGCGTTTTTACATTTTATTTATTAACTAATCGTATCAATAAAACAAAAAAAACAAAAATTACCTATATTTTGAGTTTTTAACTTTTTGGTAAGATTATTTTTTTTTACGTTTGTTGTTGTCAAAGTATAATACGTATATAAAGTAATATAAATTACTAATCTACATTTTTACCGGACATTTATTTTTTATTCGTCGTTGCTATATTATGAGCTTCATTTCTCCAGAATAGTTTTGGATGAAATTTGATGGAGAAATATTCGTAGATTTTTGAGTGCATTTGATTTGGTTTTGTGTGGTAAAACTTTGTGGTGACATCATAAATACTACACGAGTCTTTAACTGAATAGCATAGCATAGCATTTAATAATAATATTCTGTAGTGTACACGTGTTTACATTATGACCAACGTATACCGCATTAACCCATTGTATGCAACGCTATAGGCTCTTTGCGGTTATTATAGTTATATAAAAATCTTAGGTGAGCGGTGTGAATAACGCGTATACTATAGACGGCTAGACTTATTGTTTTTGGCACGTCATCGACTGAAAAAATTTCTCATAAACTAAAATGCCACCTGCTGTTAACGTATATTACTTAATATAAATCACGGTGCAAAACACAAAATGGTTTTTGGTACCCTGCAGCTTTTTCTGTAAACGTCGATGCGTCTATAGTTAGAGTACTCTGATAATAATATACTCTAACTGATTTCTATAGTAATGATGTAGTGAATCCAATGATATGTTTAGTTGTGATGATCTATATGGCTTTCGTTGACGTTATGATTTCGATGGCATGTGACCAGTTTGGGGTGGTTTGAACCGAAATTATTTTAAATAACATTCGATGCATGTATGTTATGACTTATTTTAATACCAATGACGTTAACAGTTTACTCTTTGCATATTATATAATTTTTTAGTATTATCCAAGTGTAGAATCTGTCATGTTGCACTGCTAGAATTTGTATTCTTGAAGTATTGTGATTGAGCGAAATTACGATATTAATATATTATAATAAAACACTGTGATGTATAATATGAGTAAGCGATTTGTGATAGAAAAGTAAAATAAAAATGTATTTATAGAACACAACAACAAAATAATCTCATGACGAACCAAATATACCTAATTATTAGAAAACGGTTACTACCTAAAAGGCTGAGTTTGGAATAATACAAATAAAGTTTTCAATTTCACTTGAAAGTGTTAGTTTTCATTCTCAAAGTTATACTGTTAATACTTAAAACAAATAAACTGTATTCTTTATGATAATTCAATAGTAGCGAATTTTCGTATATTGATTATGACAAGCTTATAAAGTAAAAGATACAATTATTAAGAAAACTAGAGGAAAAAATAATTTAAAAACGTGCACAAACGTATAAAATATAATATTAAAATATAAATAAATAACAACGAAAACACTAATAATAAAAATAAAAAGTTTGAGCGTTTTTGACATAGGGTAATCACCCGCTGGTAGCAGACAAGAGGCGTTAGGAAAAATTACGTCGTTAAGCACACAGCGTCACCGAGAAAAACTTGCACAACCACGCGTTATCGTTATAGTTTTGATTTCATTTTTTTTTCTACCTCGTACCAACGATGTAGCCGTAGTTAGTTTTGAATTACGTCATCCCCGACTCGCCTATGGCGACACTCAAAGAGTTCGGACCGATATAGCAGGTAAGAACAAGCAATTTTTTTTCGATACATAATATATATAATACGCCGAAGACTTTTTCATGTATATAAAAAGAGAAAGATATTATGTTTTCAAAAAGATAGTAAAAAAACGGAAAAATCGATTTCCCGGATTTTTTTTTTGTTTTTTGATCGGTATTCCATGAGTAAAGGTTAAAAAGCTTTTTTTTTGTAGTGGATATATTACTGCCCAGTAGTTGGTGATCAATATAATATTAATCGAAAAACGTTCGTTGAATATATCTCCATTCCCCATAGTGGCGGGTATTGTGAATATGAAATTAATTTCGTCACATAGCAACATATAATCAAAATACAAAATACTGCTGCACAAATATACATAGGTATGTACGTATTTATTTGAGTTTATGGTTATTTTTAAGCCATATGAATTAACTTCAATCATTATATTTTGTTTTACAATCATTTTAATACAATTATGCCAGTTAGTTCATTAATTTAGTCAAAAATGTATTATTTATTATATTGATTTTTATTCAACTAATGTTGTTCTAGATCATGAAAAATGAAGGAAAGTAAGACATAATAATATTTTAATTCGAATTACTTAGGTTTTTTTTTCGTTAGGTTAGCAAAATTCATTTATTTTTTGCCATAGTATTTGAAAAAAAGTTTTGTAGGTATACAAAAATAAGCAAAATATAATGTTTTCAAAATCATATGTGTATTTTTAATTAGTTATACACAGATCTCAGATAAATCGTGATTTCGTTATTTGTTTCATGCTGCTCATAATCTTAGATTATTCGCTCAACTATTCTTTGATTTGTACTACTTATTTTGAATCTGGAGATCTGAAGTAAAATTGGGCCTAGATCTATTTTGGATATAAATTATTTGTTTAAATACATTAGACTTAATGAGGTTAGGACTTAAGTTTTTGGAAAGGTCTTTTTTATACTATAATATTGTACTCTAGTCATTTAAAAATCACTGATAAATGATCTACTAATATTAATACTGATCTGGTCGGTGATGTAAGTTATTACCAAGAAAAAAAAATCTATTGTGTGTGATACGATGTTACGTATTTACTATTTATTTACACCAAAGTTACAAATAAACAATCAAAATCGATGGTTGTTATAATTGACAAACTACATCATCGTTTTTTGTTACGGTAATGTAGGAAGAGTCAAATACAATATTTATAAGAGCCGCTGTTCAAGATTCCGTAGTCTAAAATATATACAACAAGATAATATGACATTTATTAAGTACGATGACGTTTTTTGTTTTTCATCAGACTATACAAGAATAATACGTGCCCCTTTTTAGCTGTAAAGCAAATAATAAAACAGTAAAATTATTATAAGATACTCTAATCTACGTTTTTGAGTCAAATTATTTTTCGTTCTAATATTGATTTAAAAATTGATTGCAAAATAATACTAACTATTTTTATATTGTTTGAAAAATGAAACACAATTTTTGGACGTTATAATAAAATAATATTGTTAAGTTCACAATACTTTATTTTATTAATATTATTATAATTTATAATGTACGACTGCCGGTTTAGATAATTAAAATTCGACATAAAAACGAATCCAAATGTATTGCAATATCAAGCACATACCTATATTTGTAATAAATATTATACTTGGACATCGTCCCATAATTCAAGCATATAGATAAATTATAACGTTAATGGGGCATAAGAAAACCATAGTCAGTTTGATGATAAGTTATCATTGATAAAATTAGGTATATTTAACATGTATACAACTTAAATCTAAAGATCGTATTAACTCGTAAATGCATGATTAAACCGTATTAACTGTATGCAATAAAGATGCAAAATACAAAAATTGATAAGTTTAAAATATATTTCAAGATTTCAAGAGCAGAATTTTTAAATAAAATATAAATTTAACAAAATATTTTATTTATTTTTTTTGTAACTGCTGTTGTAGTAGCAATAAATCTATTTTACTAAAAAATAATAAAATAACAAGCTTTCTGATAAACTTGCGAGGAAGTGTGATGATGTAGTGGTTGTAGTACGGTCATGTCCTGGTATAGAGATTTATTTTAAAACGTAAATTTGGCTAAATCATTTTAATTTTATTATAATATAATACCATATTCAGACAGTGGACGGTCGTGATTATTCGAGATCACTCCATGATTGTCTATTTAATATTTTAAAATTTTAATAATAAACGGCTGAAATTTACTCGTAGTTTTAGTAAGTATGTGTAATGATATTTTAATTTTAAAGAGTCTTTGCTATTTACAATAATTTATCTAGACATTTTGTACGCACTATCTCCTATCGATATCGTCGATTGCGTGAAAAAAATGTGATAGAAAATTTCAATATTTTGTAGCTTTACAACGAAAATATATGTCAAGTAGTTTAATCAAGTAATACATAAAAGGTTGTGAAATCGTCAGAAATGTTTGCTGGGGCTAACTAAAGTAAATGTGTACATCGCAAGCTGGCCCGCAGTTCGTTTAAAATTGTATTTTTTTTCATCGAATAATGAATACAGGTGATGCATACTAATATAATATACATATTATAATATACAGAGACAAATTATTTGATAGGGTATAATATTAAATAATAATAATAATTATTATTATTATTATTGTTATTATTATTATTATTATTATTATAATAAGAGTATTATGTTAAAAGGAAGTGTTTTTAATTAATGTGTAGATCACATTTAAACTATTTATAATATGTTTCCGCTACAAAATAAAATTCAGAGCTACTCATGGCTTCCGGAAAAACTTTCAACACTTTTTGCCACTGCTACTTGACCAGATGGGTCCTATACACTCTTTTTAATTTTTTTAATTTTATGAAATTATTATTTTTTAATGGAGTAGAGTAAATTATATCTCGAATTCGCGTTATACATATACAATATGTAAGGTTCTCCTCTATTTTTTTATGTTTTTTTTTAATTAGATATAAATCAAAAAATATCAAAAAGCATCTCATCCCTCCAAAAGACTCAACAATTTTTTTTTTTTTTTTTTGCTACGTCGATAAATCTTCCAATTCAAAACAATCACGTTAACGAAGCATCTGAAGGCCTAATCCGTAACAACGATATTTATTGTCTATTCATTATCTAAACGTATATTATTATGATACTGTTAGTTTTAATCACACGATATCGCACTTTATTTTATTAATATTTAATATTAAATTTAAAAAAAAAAGTGTAAAAATCAAGTATACTTGTGTATCACATCAAGTACGCATATAACAATCACTGTATTTCACGTAATACAATGTAATAACACAGAAGTTTCGTTTCGGTTGTCAGATGAATTATAAATAGTAAATACATATATTATGTATATTTTAAAATGCTTTACAAAGTTAAAACAAGATCGATTGGAAAAAAATCATCCTTGCTTATTATCGTCTATCACACATCTGTAAGAATACACACGTAAAATCATGTCCGTCGGTTACCACATTACAAACTATACAATGGTATTAAAACACTCGGAGAAGTTGATAGGCAACAACGACGACCATTCCGGAGGAAACTATAAATTTAACCTACATCTACCGAGAACATCCGTTAAAATGTCAAATCCGCGGCCGCAGTATATTTAGTCGTAAAATATAGGTGTTTTATAACATAACAGCTCCGACGTCACAAGTAGTAGGTATATACAAAGAGATTTATGTTCTAAAACATGACGAACAATATTTATGTACGCTCTATATTCATATACGTACACGTGCATGGAAATATATAACATATAATATACACTGAGCTATTTATTTCAGGTAATTACTTGACGGGTTAAAGGACATAAAGAGAAAAACGTGAGAAAACCATAGGTACACCTTAATTTTTATTCCTGTTAGTGTAAGTGTGTATGTGTAGATACTGTATATACGTATATGAAATCTACGTATTAGAATTGTATGTATTCGATATTTATTATATTATTATGATAAAATATGAATCTAATATCGTATTTTATCAACTATATATATATATATATATATATATGTCATTATACAACGTGTATTGATCTAATTTTTATACAATGGTTTTATGATGTGTCATTTCGTATTTTCCTTAAAAAAATAATAACATATTTAAATGTATTGTTCCTTTTACAATTTAGTGCCTAATGAGTGTGCTTTATTATTTAAGTTATTTCTTGGGCTAATATGCATATTTAGTAACGTTTCTTGACGTTTCCTAAAGCTATAATAAGACGGTATTAAAAATAAAAATAATACGACGAAAATGCATTAGCAAGTAAATTATTATAGTCTACTAACTCTTACATGCATGTAATTAAACGTACACAACATAAGTTATAATATGATGATAATAAATCCTACCCGTATCGTGTATACTCAGTTTCGACGATTTTCTAAGACATAGATTACTAAAATTAGTAAACCTGAAAGTACATAACCACAGTTTTTAGGATATTGGCTGAGCGCGAGAGGAGTTTATGAATAGACAAAATTTGTTTCAAAATTTTTGGGTATATTTTGTAAAATGTAATCGAAATTAATAAGTTGAGCCGAGTTTTAAGCACACACTCATACTATTATATAATATTATGAATTATGATCACACGCAGTATACATAGTATATGATAACCCGAACGGATTGATCTGGTATGATTTTCGAGGCATCCACAGTCGATTTTTACACCATACACGTGCTTGAAATTTAATAATATTATACAAATAGAACGCTTTTTTTATCGGGCGTCAAGCGACCGATTTTAACGTGAACACGTAATAATATAGTGATCTTTGCTAAGGGTTATAATCACTGGACGGAATTAGAGGGATTCGAGTTCGGATAAATCGTCGGCGAGGGTCGAATGGACACATTTAAACGTGTCTACAGATCGCGCGCAGTATTTATCGATCTGTTACTGCGGCACGTCACCGCTAAAAACGATAATATTTCTGCCGAAATACGGAGGGAGAAAAAAATAAAAAAATAAAAGCGCTCCGTTTCTGCCGTCATCGGTCTCAACCAGCCAGCCAAACAACAGTAGATCCGCCGAAACGCGCACTATGGTCACGTTCGTAGATTGAAAACTACAGAAGTGGCGGCGGGTTAAAAATATCTAAATATACATGGCGCGTGCCTCGCGTGTGCGTGTGACAGCTGCTGTACATGCCAGTCACGTATGATACGACACACTTTCGGTGGCACGCATTGGCGCCGGTCCGCCCGCCGCCGTCGCTGTCGTTTTTCGGTAGATAAATTTTGCCCGGTCACACACACACAAGAACATAGTCTTTCACATTGCCCGACCGCAAGCGCACACGAAAAATCAGTAAACAGTCGTAACTCAACAACTTTTAAATAAACGCCGCCAACAGACGACACTCGATGCAGCTGTAGTTTAATGTGCATATTATATTATGTATGTGAATGCACACTGCCGTAGATGCTGTTATAACGTTTCCTATATCACGTGCACGTACGGGTGTAAAAAATAAGTAACGGGTTGTGCGCCCACTCACACGGCGCAAGTGGGACACGGTAGTAGTACGGTTGTGTTTGTGCGAGGGGGCCGGTGGGTAAAGTCGACGATATTTCGTATTCTCATTTTTCAGCAGAGCGCGAATACTTGTTAATTAGTGCATTGCTTACGCGCACGACGTAGCTTCGAATATTGTTAGGGAAAAGTGCGAGAGAGTTGGTGGCGGTGGAAACACGCCGGATTGGAACGGGGAACAAGGATGGTGCTTATGTTGTTGTCGGGCACGGTCGTCGGTTGCATTTAAGCCACCGCTGTCGCACGTGTTGCCGACGCTAGCAGCCCATACATAATACGTGCATCTATAGCTATAGGCGACGCATACTAATTAACAATATTTATCTTCTTCGGCAGCGCTGTATTCATTATAAATATATATGTGTGTACGCTAATATGTGTCCTTAACACCGTTCCGCAAACATCACCCGGTCGGACGAGCTGCAGTGCGTCTATGTACAGTAATTATATGGCGATGCGAGTGTGTTAGCTGTTATATAGTTAGGGACAGTTCTTATGCTCACCCTTCTTTGATCTACGAGAAATTGTATTTTTCTGATGATTAATATCTAGCTTTATACAATAGGACACGTCGTCGTAGTGGTAATTAAACTTACGTGAAAACGTGCGGCTGTGTCAAATTACGCAAAATCCGACACCGGTGCCAAATAGTGTCTGTACGTTTATACGACATACACAGCGAACAACAGCTGCCACAACTTACATGTATGTGGTAGTTTTCCATTTTGTATTTTTTTTGTATTTTTTTTTTTTTTTATATTTAATATATTTATGTAAATAATTCATTATTATACCGTAAACAAACGAAAGTTAACAGACTGTCATTGAATCGATTATCTTAAGAAAAAAAAATAAAGAGCTTAATATTCGAAATAGCCTATCTTAAAAAAAAAAGAATACGAATTAAAAAATACTTGCTCAAACAAGAAATGTATTAAAATAACAATAAAAACAAAAAATACACAAACACGTGAAACATAACATTTTTTATATTATATCAATTATATGTGAGTTATAAATTAATTAATTTCTATTATTGCTGATTGTGCATTTAGTATATAATATTTTAGAATAAACAAATGCTATACTCAGATTAAGATAAATATAGTATAAATTTATTATAGTGGTATTTAACCAGAAATCGAAATCTATTGTATAAGTTACCGCGTACTTATATGAAAAAAGTGAAAATAACATATAACTTGACTTGATTAATTCCTATTATCAAATTCTAATTCTCAGTAAATAGAAACGTAAGAACCAATAATTATTGTATACATTTTAATCGTTTTTAAAAACTTCAATTAGTTCCCAGACTAGGTGTTTAACATAATATTATCTACATACAAGAAAAATAGTAGGTTTAATTAACAAATGTGTTTCTTTAAAATTTCTTTGTATACGTTTTTTAATTAAATGTGTTCATATTGACCGACTTACAATAGTATGAAATCGTATCATTTATAAGTGTGGTATGCATCACACACATATACATAAACATGAAATAAGTTTTTATAAAATATAAAAGTAATGATCTATTTCATGAGGTTCATATGGTATAAATAACCTATTTTGATCAAGAAATTAAATAGCTATTCTAAATTGCACTTATTATATCATAGTAAAAACGTTTTTAAATTTTTATTTTAAACGAATAATTAAATTTAATATAATATTATAATATAATTAATACTATATTCAATAGTTTCTGTACACAATTTTCATAACAGCCAAATCAAGAAGTAATATTAAATTATAACAATATGCCACAAGTATCTATGTTTTTTCTGAAATCGATAGCAAATAATGATAATATTTATAATTGTTGTTCTATCACGTATTCGTATATGTTGTATAATATCAAGTTACAGGTTATTTGCAAAAAAGTTTTTCAATGTAATATAATATACACTAAATGATGAGATAAGAATAGAAAAGTTTTGACAGTTTGTAAACAGTACAATATATTAATCAACTAACTATATACATTATAAAATAAAACGTAATCTAAAATATTACGATGTTACGTGACATTCCAAGAAAAAAAAATACTGAAAAGTTTTATTTTTTCGGATTAATAATAATTAAATATATTTAAGTAACTTTTAGATTATGTTCGAAAAAAAACTTGCTCAAATCTTATCAGTATGAAACACACTCCATAAAATAATTAATTAATTTAAATGAAATCATTTTTATTCCTATCATTAAATGATTAAATGACTGCTTAATAATTACTGATAGTGAGTTAATTGACGATATAATCATAAAGATATTAAAACGTGACACCGATTTTGAAATAAAAAATGTTGGCTTAAAAATATAATATATTTTATACATTTATGATTTCGTACACCACATGCTCGAAAAAAATCTGCTCAATAACGGTCATAATTATATAAAATGAATATCCAATGAATGACATAAAACAACGAAGAACGCATCTGAAATGTTTTGATTAATGCGTGTGGCAATAAAAATGTTTTATGATGAAATTAGAAAACTTTTTGTTGAACGAAATGTGCTTTTAAATTTGTTCGTGGTGCGTACAAATGATGACACGCAGAGTGATCAAAATAAATTTTTTTGTGTTATTTTATACAGACTTGACGTATACATTTTAGTTTTAATTAAAAAATTTAAAAAAATTTAAAAAAAATAATAAATATTTAAAATATTATATAGGTATATTATATTACATTAAGAAAATTATACTCACAACATACAATTTAAAAATCAAGACTTACATGTGTGGTTGACTTTAATATTATATAAATATAGGAATAGACAGTAAATTACAATATTATCATAATATATGTTAGATATTATAGCGTATCGTGTTATTGAGTTTTCGGTAAGTCAGAGTTGTACCCTTGTCGCAGTTGTTGATTGATCGCCGCCGAACTACACATGGCAAGTGTATAATATGGAATAATATGATTTTCAGAGACAGTCTCAACTGTGGGACAACAATAATAATAATAGTGATATTGTAGTAAGAATACAGTGACAATGTGAGATGATGCCAATTCAATCCCCGGGCAGTATAACACACACACATGACTACAAAAATAATACATATCACTTCTAAAAATTACATTTCGTTTCAGAAAACCAACAAAGTCGAAAATGAACGGTTTTCCAATTTCAAGGTATTTTCTTTTCAATCGTGTCTAACCCAGCACGTAAACTACAACCATTACAACATTATACACGATGACCGTATATATGCGTTCAAATAAAGATTATTGAGTAGGTATATGTGTAGTATATATATATATATATATACATATAAATATATTCGTCTTTTACCCGAACGTTTCGCATTGCTTTTCCTTACGAACAACAAAACTATAGAGCGCATTTAATGAACGGCAAGAGTCACGCGCGATACTTGCCTAAGTGGCAAACTGAACCTCCTCTACCCATCCTCTTACCATTACGTGTTTGACTCTACCCGCAACTCTTTGAATTCGCCGACGTATATTTAAACACATCTCTTGCACAAAATACCACCTCCTCACCTTATGTGCGAACCTCACCCAACCTCTCGACAATCTCAGTCACCGGAAGTTTATGACAGCACAGTGATAGCACAAGCATTTTCGCCGGGCACGCTGTACACTCAGAATACGCTTTATATATATATACAGTGAATTCCGCTTAATGTGGGCACGTTGGGACCAGCCCTGTTTGCCCATATTAAGCGGTTGCCCATAAAAACCGAAATTAGTAAAAAAAAAAAAAATTATAATAAAAAAATATATTTGTATTATCATATAATTGAAAAAATTTTTAAATAATTACTAGATATATAAATAAAACTAAATACATATAATATATTAAATAAAATTAATCTTTGGATGTAGAAGTTATACAAAACGTTGTAATTTTTCGTTGTCTAAGCTGTTTAGTATGGATCTGGTTGACAAAATAGGCACACGCTTCAAGTTTATCAGACGGACTATTTTCGTTTCCCTCTTGCATGAAGAACTTCTGTAAGAAATCAATGCACTTTTTCGCCTCTCTTTGGCGAAATTTATTTATTTAAATGGTAATGATTTTTATTACTTTCAATAAACACAATCTCATAGATACGACGGAACCCGATTAAATTAATCGTTTTTAAATACTTATGTGTATATTCTAACGCTATGATAAAAAAAAATTGCCCACATAAACCGAATCGAGTGTCCATATTACGCGGTTTTATTTGACATTGTTAATATACATTTGTATTGGGACCAGACATGTTTGCCCACAATAAGCGGATGCCCATATTAACCGGTGGCCACATTAAGCGGAATCCACTGTATATATATATAAACAATATATAAAATTATATAATATCGGTGAATTCATTGCTTCTCAAAGTCATTATCGTTTCAGCTACCTACCACGCAGACTTGCGCGCGCGTTATTCGTAATAAAATGCGATGATTGCAGCCGCTGAACGATTATTGTGTTATTCTACAGCACCAATGGCAGAAGTCAACACAGTAACCACCATCTCCTCCACTACCGGTTGATAAACAAACCTTAATAATGCTCTGGTTGCAACAGTGTTTATATATAAATGCATATTTATGAGCTTTGATCCATGCGATAGAGGCAAAGTAGTCCGGTAAAACTTGATTGCAAGCTTACTAAACAACTTACTACTGTAGTATATGCCTAATATAAATATAGGATCGCCACTGAAGATGTATACATAGCGCTCTTCCTACCTCCTACCTATACAGTCGTACCGTATATATATAGATACCACAAGCGGTGACAATCAATCCATAGAATTGTCCAAATTTCCGCATAATTGGGCTATACACAATTCCTCTGTTGCATAATGAAAATCCAAAGATGAGAATATATTATACAGGTACCGTGAAACCGATTTGACTAAACGTTTAAAACTATAAAGATATATTTTGGTGCGCATTAAAATAATTCCTGCTCAACAACAGAGCGTTATGTCGAAATAGCATCTCAATTCTTAGTATGATAATTATTGATGTAGTGATGTGCACATGCGTTTCATTTAGAAATACTATTTCAACCAAATGTGAATTATATTATACTACACAATTAATGAAATTAAATACAATACTTCGAAGAGATAAGTTATTGTTACTTCGTGTACATCACTACATTACACATATAATATTCGGGTACACTTTATGTACTGTATTTTACGGAAATGCAATTAGAGAAATAAACTGTCTTTTAAATATTAGAAAAGATATCAATACACGATGTATTAATATTTATAACATTAGTTCACTTTTAATGAATCAATACCGTTAAACTAATTTCACTAATTTCATCTAATTAAAGAGTACCTAACATTTGGAAGAAATTCAATTATTAAAATTAATAATATACATTGTGTTTGATAATTAGATCATAAATTAAAAGCTGAATATTTAATTATATTGTCATAATAAAGCTCATAATTTATTTAAACTAAATGAGCTTGAATTAGATGATAAAATTTAAGTTGAACCCTCTGTCTATTGACATATAACCGTTAAATTATTATAATCACAAATTTCGAATTTTGTTATAATTTTATTAGCCCAAAGTAAATTTGATTGAAATATGTATTTATTAAATAAAATGCATTTTGTCATGAAATTGATTTTTTCTTCTCGTTAACATCGCATTTCATATAATAACAGTTTAAAATGACATGCAATTTATCATCATTATTTTTTTTTTAATTGAATTTAGTTTGACGTATGTCATTGGTATTAAAATTACCTATAATTTGAATTACATATTCAATGAGTAAATTTTATTTTAAAAATACGAAAACAAATTAAATATAAAATGTTTAAGTATACAAGTATGAGTAATAGCTATAGAAAATAATCAATAAATTAATTAACTGAAGTTATTCTTAAGATTATATTAATACAACACAATTTACGTAATTATTAAATAGTACGTTAATAATTAATATAATACAAAGTTAAAGTGAAAATAATTCTTTAATTTTTAGTTTTAACGTGAGGCAATTATTTTTCATGAGACAATAATGTCATGTATAATAGGTATTAAATTTTTCTTAAGTAATATTATCATCAGTTTTTTCGTAAAACAACTGTGAAATTCAACTACATTGTAATAAATCACCAAATCAATAAATATAACAATGAGATTAAAAATGAATGAGTGATACAGTGTACTTCGTGATTATACATTTTTTGTGTATATATAGTAATATCAATATAAATTTAAACTATATACATTTTATTATCCCGACACCGTTTCCAATTTTTTGCAACAACATAAATAACTATAATGTTAAAGAATATAAACAACATCGTGACATGGCATTAATTAAAGATAAAAATTTAAAAAATAAATTATTTTCTCAATTATGTATGCGGGGTAATAAAAACCTGCAATCTATGACTGTATTCACTGAACTATGAAAATTTACTGGCACATAAAATTATAAAACAGAATAGGTATTTAATGTATTATGATATCATTAAAATTATTTTAACAACGCAAATTGAGGTAGTCGCTTACATAATTAGTAATAATAAACCATAGGTACTCAATACTTTATAAAACCATTGTGTAATGTCATGCGTTTAGATGGAGAACAATGAAAAATACTGCTAAGTTTTCATTTTTACCAGATTATATATTAACCACTTTCGTATTCCATTGTTTCCTAAGACATTCGTTAACACAGTTACGTTTATATATGTATAATATTATTAGTTTCATTTACAAGTGTTCTCTAAAAGTAAAGGAGTAAAAATAAAAAAAAGAGGAGAGAAATACTTAAGTATAAGATGACCCCTAAGGCTACACAGTAAAAGGTTAGTCAATAGAAAAATACGATGGAAGTTCACTGTATGTCACAGTATAGCATATTTATTTTTACGCTATTATGACTTCACCATATGGAATAAAAATATTATAGCGTTCTTACGCACATATGTAAATGTAATGTATGATGTACGCGTAATTACGTAATACAAATCGCAAAAAAATATCACGAGTTTTTACCTAGTACAGTTCGTTTTAATTATTGATAGCTAGACGAACTTCAACTGTGAAGTCAGACCACGACCTATTCTATAGCCAAACGATCTAATAACAGTGAACGATTTTCAGCAGAATATATACTTTAGAATACAGATGGTCAGCATATAATATGATACATGATATATCATTATAGTTTATAATATGTTGATTAGGATTATACAAAAAAAATGAAAATCAATTGAACTCATTGTCTAAGACTAATACACATTCGTATAAATAAATATATATTTTTTTTAAGACACCGTAATAAAAAAAAAAAATGTTATTGCAATTCATTTACAGAAATTCGGGTAATTCAGCTATACAAATTACAAAACCACAAATCCACCACCGTTACTTATGCGATTTAGTGGCAATGCATATTTCTTATTACAAGTATATATACTCGTTTATATAACCAACAATCGTGCCTTTATCGGCCTTAAAACAATAATGTACAGCCGTGTTCTATTCATGCAGTGTATTTCGTGTAGACTTTGAGAATTATTTTCGATAGGGACTAATAATATATTATAACGTGTGTGTGCATATATAATACACACATGTATCATATAAATAATACATATTACTGTAATAGCAGTTGTTAATACATTTTACGGAAAGTCACTGTCCATGATTACGAGTGGCGAATCAAATTAAAAACCACTAAATTAGCATACTATTTTACAATATAAATTAAAATTAATGTTTAGTAATAGTTTTCGAGTTAATTTCTAATATTTTTATATAGACGCCCATTTTACGTTCATTTATTTTCTGAAGTGTATTTTAAAAGCATATTTTTATTTATTTGCAATACCGTATCCTACGTGGTAGAAAATGCTGGATAAAACTACTCCTCCACCACACAGAACCGTAACTGCAGCTTTCCCAACTTTTGAAGTTAGAGAGAGTATTTTGTTTATACAACAAAACTAAAATAATAATAAACATATTACATTGATTTTAGGTTAAGTAACCAGGGTACATTGCACCTTAATGTGAATATATTAAATTTAACTCACGTGAGCTATTTATACTAGAAAATAAAACGTAAAGGTTAGTTTTGTTAGTCTCAAAGTTTTAGAATTTTTTTTTTTATGTGCAAATATTTATTACCACACAATTTAAATTATTCATGTTTTTATCATTAGTTATATAAGTTTACTGTTGTATTTAAAACAGTATAATAAAGAAATGTAAATAGTGTCGATAAAAATAATATTCAAAACTTAATTGTAAGACAATATTGTAATATAACTGATTCCAAATCAATGTTAGATCGTTATAAATATTTGATAGCCAATTAGTTTTTTCTAATAATTTTCATACATTTCATACAAACTATATAATTTATGAATTCAAATTTCCAAAAGTTTTCTCGTAAATTTTAAGATAACTGCCAATATTATTCAACAGTAAATAATTAACTTGGCATATACGTATTTTTCAGTGAATTAAATCCAAAAATTGATATCAAGTAAATAAATAATGACTTATTAAATATATATATATAATATAAATATGCTGTATGCATGGATCCAATAACATATAAAACTGTATATTATTATTAGGTTAGGTTTGTGAATTTTAGTCAAATCATATAATACATAGTGCATAAATATATGTATCTGAAAAGTGAAAATATTCCAATGATTATTTTAAATAACATTGGATATGAATTTTGGGACCTCGAATAAGTTTATATAATAGTATTTAAACGTAATTGATGTTTATAAAATTAAAACAATTATTTATATGTCCACAAATCAAACAATTTATTTTCTGGCAATTAAATAGATGTCGAATGAAAAAGTAAAGATCATTACACAGAACGATTATTACGACAATATTTCACATACAACGATTTTTTTTTTTTTTACAGAGAATATACCTTAAGCCGAGATTTAAGAGTTAAACTATAATGACTTAATAATTCTCATAATATACACCATACTTTTAATTTTAAATACTGAATAATGGCCACAATTATATATTATACTACGTAATAGCAGTAAATAGTTGCATTTTATGCTATTTAAATGTACAACGTCTTAAACAAAATCTATAGTTTATTACACGTAAATAAGTTTCAAATGTCCTCGTTAAGTGTTTGAAGTTTGAACATATAGTAATAATGTACTTTATAGTATAATAGAAATGTTAATTTTGAATCGATATAAACCAGAAAATAAATGCAACCTTTTTTCATACGTAGAAAAAAATAATGCGTAATATGTGCCAGGAAAGGCTTCAGATATACTTTAGGTGGTTTTTTTTAAAAGGATTTATCAACATGGTAGTCAAAAGCACTTAAAAACTTAAAAATGAACAACTTTAACTGAACGAGAGTCAATATTTCTCTTAAGACTTAAAACTTAAAAGCAATATCCTTTAAATTGAATTTATACTTAAATATGAACGTTAATGAAACAGTTCATTTTATTTCATTAGATTATAATATATAAAAATAAAAATGTAGGTAGTTTGTTTTAAAAATATTTCTTTTTAGTATGTCTTATAAATGATAGTTACCATCAATTTTTATTTATAAAAACATTGCTCATGAAGTCAACTGTGTGTAAACTATCCTACTTTTTATAAAAAAATTTAAAATATTCATATTAGGTCATAGGTATTAAGGTATCACACAGAATAAATATTTATAAAATTCACGCTTTTGAATTACCGTATTTTAATAATAGTAGATAGAAATATATATATAAAAAACATAATTTATCAAAGTTAAAATATTCAAAAAATATTTAATTTTTTTTTATTAATTTTACCACAAAATTGTGTCTTAGTAAGCATGTGGTATTCTGATTAATTATATATTAATTGTATTTGTAGTTAATTTGGAACATAAATAACTTTTACATTTTTTTTTAAATTAACATATGAATTTATTTTCAGTATTGAAAAGATTGTAAAGTTGTAGTATTGTTAGAAAAATATAGAATAATTTTAGAGTTTATCAAACAAATATATTAAAGAAGTGGTGTATTGTAATACTAATATAGCTAAATACATTTTATTATCTAGGTTATAAATTATACCCATCGGCAATATACATGTTGATATCGATCCTCGATTAATTCTCTCTTTATAATGATACAATTTATTAAAATAAGCTTTGCGTCTATTTATAAATATACACACACATATATAAAGTGACTCTAATTGTAATTTAAAATATAAAATATAAAAATTGAATAACAACAAAGATTGCGACAAAAATCCGAAAAACTATCAAGCTAACTCTTTTCACTCTCTCTCTCTCACACACACACACACTCTTACATTTCAGGATTTAAAATTTAGGGTAAGTGATATATATTGATGTATAAATATAAGGGATTTGTTTTCAGAACCCAAGTATTTCGGCGTTGTGGCCCCCAGGGCGCCTCAGGGTCTGTCGGGCGCCGGGCCAAATCGGGAAAGTATATTCTTCCGAAACGTGGTAGTGGTTTTTCGACGGTGGCGCGATTTATCGGCTCAGACGCGGCATATTTCAGACCCCTCCATACATCAGTAAAACCACCAGCCGCTTTCGCTAAGGCTTTTAATATACATGATATACCAATATCATACCACTATAACGCTCAAGAGTCGACCAAATATAACAGAATTAATAACACGAAAGGATATGAACATTTTAAAATATTTTTTCTGTGTTCAATTCTACCCGTCGCTCCAACAAACTAGATAAATATATAAAGATTATGAAATATATGTTTTCTGTCCTGAAACATTAATATTCATCAAGAACACTATACTACGACTACGCAAATACTAAATACTCTGAAAACAACGCCCAAATGAAAAATAAATTTATTTTGGAGGATGTGTAGTATTAGTTGTAACGTCTGTATTAGAAAAAAATAATAGTTTTAAAAGCGCGATATAAACTTAAATTGTATGCTTTTCCAGATTTAGATTTTTTTTCTTTTAATTTATGCTAGCATGATGTTTTTTAAATAAGCTATTGATAATAATACAAATTAAAGCTACCACGTATATATTCAGTATATTGTAAACTTTAATAATATACAGTTCAAAACATGAATGTCACACGCTCTAGTCCTCAAAATCTTCTGAACATTATAAATATAATAGTTAGATATTTAATGATTATCAAGAAAATATTGTAGGGTTTGCTAAGGATTAAGGACGTTATTAAAAATGTAAATTTGCAGCTTCAGTCTACAAAGTTACCAGTAAAGTTATCGTTAGAAATAATAGTTAGATAATAATTTCATCTTTAATATAAATTAATACAACAGAATGTGTAACTTAGATTCGCAACGAAGTTTTCACTAATACAATTTATATTGCAGTCTTTAAGTTATAATTTATTGATTATAAGTAGGGCTTAGAAGCTTATGACCTTAAAAACATTAAAAAAAATGACCTAAAAAATTCAAATATGACTTAAAAATCATAAAAAAAATTGACCTAAAAAACTATAAATATTTGTTTAAAATTAGTAAAAATACATTAAAAAAAAAAAAAAATAGTAATAATAATAATAAAAAATACTTAAAATTATAACACTGTAGTATTGTATTATTAAAGCATATTTTATATTGTCAAAAGTAAAACTATTTGTGTTAATTGACAAAATAATATAAATACAAGAAATTGAACTAAAAAGGAAAATAGGACCGAAAATGACAAAAAAATTATTTAAAAAGGAAAATATGACTTAAAAATGACAAAAAATTACTTAAAAAGTCAAAAATGCAAAAAAATGCAAAATTAAAATTAGTTATTTAGATTTACATGTTTATGAAACATATGTGTGGCCAAGAGAATATCGTCTAAAAAGTTCAAAAAAAAAAAAAAAATGCAAAATACAAAATACAAAATACATCAACTTCCAAGCCCTAATTATAAGCAATAAATAATAAGGGTATTACCCCATAAAATTAATTATTCCCAAAAATGATACAAAAAGAAAAATTAATTATTATGCATACAAAATAAAGTTATGCTATGGTTTTTAATTTTCTAACGATAGTAACTAAATCTTAAACATAAAGATAGACAAATGCGTGAAAAGTTGCAAAAAACATCAATAAATTTATTTTATTATTTATTACAAATATTTTATAACAATTTAAGTTACATATAATTCGAAATTTATTTAAAATTAAAATATTTACAGTCTATGCTTCTATATTAGAAAATTGGAAAGTTTGTATAATGTTAGAACGCGTTAATTGCATAATCTACTTGACCTGAAAAAGTATTAAAATAATCATAACTAGAGCTGGAAGTTGTAGAAATTGCATATTGTTCTATATGTTTTCTATTTATAGCAGATCAAGCTAGAAATTTGAACTCTACAATAGAGAGTTAAAAAATTGAAAATTGTAAATGCATATTTTGCATATTTTAATTATTTTAGCTAAAAAAAATCGCATGTTCCATTGACTGTATATGTAAATTATGCATATTTCATATTTTTCTAAAAATATTGATTTTTCTTTATATATTGTATATTTCAATTAATATAAAATATAAAACTCAAATTTTTCAACGAAGGTATTTATCGTAATTTCAAAAATACTGAAAAATATTTTTAATCATATTAAAAACCAGTTATAAACAGTTTTTATGGATATTATTATTTTATTAATTTATAAATACCATCTGATGTTTTTTTTTATTTTTTTTTAATTCAGATTAATATTTTTGCATACTTAACATCATTTTTAATGTATATTTTATAATTTTATAATTTTTTCTTGCATATTTTATCTTTTTAGCTCCGACAACATCCGAGTCCTAGTCATAACCTAAAATATATTATTGACAATTATTGTTTTTTTTTTCAGTAACTGTTCTTCAACTTCTCATCTTAAGGTTTATACAAAATGTATTAAATTAAACCACAGTCGGTTCTATTATTTTATATTTTAATTACATACGTGATAAATAAAATAAATGGTATATGTTATCAGGTTCAAAGTAATATAACATGTATAACTAAATAATATAACATTATGTCAGTAGTAACTGATACAATTACGAGTACCTACAAATTATTATTGTAATTTTGTAAACTACAATACTCGTCGAGATTTCATGTTTATCATTTGCATTTTGAAGACGGTTATCGCTTTGCAGCTTGCGACTCACGAGGGATCCATTTAAATTTACGAAAAAAGTAATGTTTCTAAACTAAATTGGACGTTTCGATAACAATCAGAGATACTACGAAAAATAAGTTTCTGTATAATTCATATTTCATTTTTATTAGTCATCAAAGAAAATCATACAATTATTGCTATATTCAAATAGCAGCAACGCGGTACAAAAATAAAACATTTTTATTATTTTAACGTTGTGGCAGTAAATGTAACACGATTATATAGTATAATATACATATATAAATTATACATACCTCATAGCTCTAAAAAGTAATAATGGTGATTTATACAAATCATTGTGTAATAAGCTTAGTATATTGTTGAACGGTCATTGAGATAAATAGGCCGTAAATAACGGACGGATATATTAAAAAAATAATAATAATAATAAATAAATAAATAACAAAATAACAAAAACAAACAACCTATTTACTCAACGGGTTTCGGAACGTGGTGCGTCAAAAAAAAAAAAAAAAAAATCGTTTTTCTTTTTTTTTTTAACTAAATTAACATTTAGCCGGTACCGGAAAAAGAACGTTTTAAAAACAGCTCAGCTCCGGTATAACTACATTTTGGTGTACATTATAAAAATACGCAGATCTTTAAATAAAAATATAAGCATATTTTTTTTAATATTCCTTAATATTTATTTATAATGAAAGATGATTTTTGTTGAATAAAAAAAATAAGCAACATTTTTTTTAATAAGACTATTAAAAGGGCAAAAACTACGATATATGTACTTTAAACTCAAACTTTGCAGATTGTTGAGCTTTAGAAATATATAAGAAGTAATATCAATTATTTTAAATAATTGTAATTGCTTTAAAAAATATCAAAATTGATAAATCTAAAATTAATTAGGAATGATTATATTTTCAATAATTGTTGATTTTTTTTTTCATATTATCTCACAATAAGCTGAATCTGATATCTATTATATATATATATTTATACCTATGTTATTTTATTATCATCATATATCTAATACCTATCTATATTTATTGATTTATTATTTTAAGTTTTTGTATCATAATTTATATAATATTTTTAATTAACTAACGAGCCTGGGCCCAAAAAACATATTTTAATTGTAGCTAATTTTATTTATTTTTATAGTAATTTTTTTTTTTTTACATTCGTTTTGTTTTATGTGTTTTACATTATATACTTTTTTGCTCGCGTTTTAGTTTTTAATATTGGAACGATTATATCGATAAAAGTGAAATTATTGGTTTTTATGTGGTTTTAACCAGATTGAATATTAATTTGGAAAAAAGGTTTTAAACTGCTTTAAATTAATTACAATAAAACTGTGTACAACACAATACGAAAATTCGAATTTACTTAACAAACGAACAACAACGATATCGCCGATAACTTAAGATTGTGGAAGGTGAAATTTCACATAAATATTATAATATATATTCAACGATATTTTCACACGGTTATTTCGCCATGTGACTGTAGCAAGGGAGAACGTTTTGGCGATTTATATGCAAATGCTCGACCGAGCGACGCGTTGACAAAAGCCACTAGACTCGTCGAACATATACATAGAGGTATATAAAGCGTTATGCAATTTACGCGTAGTAGATGTATATGTTTGCACACCAAGCAAGTGGATGAGGGAGGAAATGGGAAAGAGGACTTCATCAAAACTTACTAGCCCACGCTGTCACCATACCTACACTATGTTGTAGTATATCATATTTTATAATAATAATATTACAACGTGTTGTCCGGTTAGCCGGTGGAAAAGTAAGTCACAGCCACTGTTAAGTTTTCGCGATGCGTTCTTGCCACAGGGTACATAAGGTATGATAATAAATTATACTATAACGTGCATACGCAGTGCACACGTATGGCCACGAACACTGGTCTAACTCTGTATATAATATTTTTGTATGTGTGTATGTGCGCCCGACCGGTGACAACGTGTGTAATATTAATATGGGCACGTATTACCAACGTGAACCATTATAAAGTACATAAATGGAACAGTTCCAATGATAAATTATGAAGAAGACTATGATGACAATGACACTATACGCGTGAAAATTTTTTTCTACTATACTATTGATATTAAATGCGGTATATGTAGAGTATATAGGTTTATAACTATTATATATTTTAGTATTGGTGAATTCCGTTTTACAGTATGACGAGTTGTATTAGGCTACCATCATTAATATTTTACATATTTTTAAATATATATATATATGTATTTATAAATTCATACGAGTTTATATGAACATATATATTATACTATCATCTTATTGGATTTTAAATTGCTTATTTCACAACATGCATATCATAACTCATATGACATAATATCAATGCAATAAGAGAATTTGATATTACTTAATAATAAAAAAAATCCTTAAATATTTTCAGGTATCAAAAATCTTAACACTATATTCTATGTTTATTTATAGTTTAAATTCATATTTTATATTATTGAACATTTTAAATCCAAATGAGGTAAAAAGAAATTCTGTCGAAAAATCACATATTTTAAATAATAATATATTATGTTCTCGTAGTATGCCGGTTAGAAGTTCCCACACAACTGTCCACCATCGTACTTATGTGTGAGTTTGTTTTTATACATCGTGTACCTATAATAACCCATCACACCTGGCACCTCTTTCAACTCGGACGACACATTAACGGTTTTCTGCGGCGGCGGTCGGCTGGAATAAATGTCGCGGTCAAAACCAAAATCGGCCGACCGTGTTCTAATCAAATCCCCGAGGGCGATGGACGGTCGGTCGCCCGCTTCATGTTTTATTGCTCGTTAAGCTCGTCTGTGGCTAGTCCACCACCCGTACTCCCCATACATCACCCTTCGTCAAACCCTAGATCGTACCGTCAGTTAAGTCACTACACAACATGCACACATACTTGGTTTGAATCCGGGAATGAAAGGGCCCCATATAGGGTACATCTCATGTTCTCGTCGTGTAATTTTTACGTGTTGCAAACTTGTATCGACTATCTATATATAAGAACTTCAAAACCAGCATGGCTAGTGATAATTTTATTGTAAGCTCAGTATAATGATATAATGAATTCCGAAAACATAAGTTTAAAAAAATAAAAATAAAGTATCAATGCTTACATAGCGAAACGCCACTCACAGTATCTTCTGTATGATTTTTATGCGTTGTATTATATTATAGAAATGCCGAACGAAAATTACGGACGCACATTTCGTTATCTGTCGCAATCGATTTCCGCGGGCGGGGCTAGATGGTGCAACTATGGCAAATTCGAGGACGCAGTTAACAACCCTGTATCTACCTCGTCTTTGTTGTCCGCTTCAAATCATCCGATTCTCATGAATCGACTTTTGAAAACAATTATTATTAATACAATAAAATCGTTACAAAAATATAAAATTTATTCACTATGAAGATATTTAATACGATAGGATAATATATTATATTTTTATAATAATATGCACGTGTTGTGTATATATATTTATATAGACACTAATGCATAATTTACGTTTCAAAGAATAAATTAAAAAAGTGAATAGTTTATATTTATAACCGATTTTTATGTATTCTTGTATATAACCACACCGTATGGCGTATACTGTCGAATATGGATAATATCGTTGTATATAATAATATAATGTTAAAAATTAATATCGATCAATGATGTTATTTGGTTTTTTTTTTTTTTTTTTGAATTTCGTTCCGTTTTTCCAATGTGTATATTATTATGCATATACGTAGGTACAAGAGTTATTTTGAAAACGAGAGTTCAATGCGCTACCGGTATTGTATTGTGGGATGATAACCCAGACGTACCTACACCATTGGATTATAGAGAAATCCAGAAAACGGTTCGTATATCCGAAAAGCAGACACGCAACAAAGGCAGACTTAAAGCAGACGGCGATGATGCTGTCGTCCGGAGGCGTTGTATCTAAGTGTCTATAGGATGGCGTACCACAATATAATACAGATCTTGTTATAAAATATTTCCAAAACCGTTTTCGGCAGTCATGTTTTATTTATACAGAGCAAAAATGGGATGTAATATTTCCGAAACTATGGCGAATGTCATCGGTAATTCTTATCAAACTTCAAACCCGGCTTTTCGCGTTTATTCGTTATAAATAAATAATCGGTTTTGTGCACCGTCCTCGTGCCTTCATCTCGTGACCGGCAAGCATATTACAAAGAACGCGCACTGCCACGGGAAGGTTTAATTTATTTCTGATATTATTAAATATTATTATTCCACAGGGAACTGAATGTTGTATACGTCAAAAATCATTAACAATACTACCGTTGACGTTTAATAAACTATTTATTGTATTACGTACCTACGTGGCACACGTGGGGATCATATTATAATTTAACAACGTTCGATGTCATTTTTTATATTTCGAATCAAAAATTAACATAGCGAAAATGTATAAAAGCGATATACTGTAAATTAAAAATAAAAATAAAAATAATTTATTATTTTTAAATTATGTATGCATTGCAAAGATATACCATAAATTCAGTATTCCTCAAACTTTAAATCGAACAAAATTAATGCTTTTCTTAAAAATACGCTAGCTTTTAAATGTAATATTATGACAAACAATAATTTAATGTGTGTAACTTTATTTAAAAGTAAGTGAAAAAAAAACTTTTTGTGTCATAGAAAACGTGGACTTTATACAAAACAAAATCCTCTTCAAATCACGCATAGAAATTACCACATTATACACGTACGTATAAGTACAACTTTCACCTTACTCATCCAATATATTTAGTAATATCGATGATTAATAATTAAACGAATTATTTGAAAAATCTTTAAAATCTGTTTGATATTCTATTTCATAGAAATGATTGTATGAAAATATAAATAAATTGTATTGCATTTACTAGTATAATTTGATATAACGTGAATAGGTTCAATTCAAGTATGACAAGAAACAAAAAAAAAAAATTGCGAAAAGGCTTATTTAAATTGACAGTAAATATCTATTATAACCAGCCTTACCATAAAACGTCACGGAACTATTACAGTTTTCGGTTTGATTATAGCTACTCAGTATTCTTCTATTAAAGTAGGGATAAGCCATAATGTTCATACCTACGATGAAAAATGTGACAAATGTATGCGAAGGAATCGCTTTTAGAACTATGAGTCCTAACTATTCGACAAAATGCACAAAATGTCATACCAAATGTACAACAGTATATACTCGTACGATCCGATAAACATTTCACCCCCAATAAGAAACAAAATGTGTTTACACTCGTTCATATAATAGTCTTGGAAAACGTGTCGAATATAAATGCAATCAATGTCAACTTAAGGGATGTTACCGCTTGCTATGCATAATAAAATTCAAGATAACTTTCCATTAACAAATATAAAACTTTATTGATTCGATATAATAAATATTGTAAAATAGACTTAATATAAATAAATATATATAATGAATCCAGAGGAGTATTTAGGTAAATAGGGATACTGTATATGTACGAAGGCCTAGTAATATTACATATAAGCACAGAATAAATAGACAAAAATCATATCCTTTCTCTAAAAACTGCCCAACATTAAGTAATTTATGTACAAACTCGAATAAATAGTATTTACTGAAATAACAAAAAATAAAATAAATATATTGATAAAAAATTAATTGCTAAAAACATTGTTTCATAGGGAAGGGGAGTTATCTATATTAATAAAGTAAAAATAATTAATATGTTAGTATCATGGTTGTAAAAATCAAAAATAAGGTAACTCATTTTTTATGAATAATATTATAGGTGGCATGACGTTTGTCATAACTCAACGCGATACACTCGTCTTTAAATTATCGACAAATAGATAACAATAACCGAAAAATTTGACGAGGCTTGTTGATATAATACTAATGGTAATAATTACTTAATAAAATCAATGGTTATAAATGTACAAGTTTTGCATCGGTTGATATTTTTACATGCAAACCGCGAAATTAATTTGACTGAAAACCTCGCGGCTAAGCAGATGCAGATATAAACGCTAGCAACCTCCGCGTTTGATAAGACAATAATATTGTACATACAATAAGTAATGCACCTTTATTTAGCGACATAAAATGACCTGATCTAGAACCTTTAAAAATTTGATGACACATCATACGTCAATCAAACAATCACTGGATCTTATTTTTCATGTCAATTGACCGATGGATTATGAAAAAAAAAAAAATTAGATTATGAGAGTTAACTTAAAATCACTGTCGGAATATTTACAGTGATCGAAATGAGAGAATTCATACTACTAACTACAGTGGCCCATTACGTTTGTGTAATTTGTGAGTGGATAAAATTTACATTTTACGTAGGTCATTCTTTATGAAAAAAAGTGGCATTATGCTAATCGATTCTTAGTAAATTTCGCTCAAGCTATTTTTTTGTTACTGTTAGTGAGTACGAGTAAATAAATGTTTTAGTTTTATTGGAAATCTTATTAAAATACTATGTCTTTTTTTGTTTAATTGTACTTGCCTATTTAAATATAATGCAAGGGAAATGTTAATTTTTATCGTCAAAAATATATAAGAATAATTTTGGAGAAAAGTGAACGTTATTAATACTTTTATGATCGTATAGTATTTTAACCTGACATTAATGACTATGTATATTATATTACCACTTACCAATATTTGAAACTTAAGAACGATAGTAAATATTAAATTTTGCTTAAATATGACAATAAAAAAAATACAATTATTGTTTTGTGTATAAAAAGTAGAATAAAATATTTTAACGAATGATTATTTTATTATAAAATAAATCAAATTTACTTTCCATTTACGTTTAGAAGAAGATGAAAAAAAACCAATACACAAATTCCATTTAAACAAATTATTGAAATACATAATAAAAATGGTAAGTAGGTCATGTTCAACAATATTTTATTTTACGGATGTATTTTGGCATACTGAAATATTAAAATATTTTGTAAAGCCATTGAAATGGTATTCAATTACATAATAAATATTTAGAAGTTTGATGCATACTGCATATTACAAATAATAAAAAATAGGTAACACGAAAAAAAAAAAAATAAAGATATGAAAATATTTTAAATTATTATAAATCTTAAAAATAAAATGAAGTTAAAAAAAAAAATGAATTTATGTTACATGAAACCTTTAAAAGTTAAATATAACTTTCTAAAACATACAATAATTAGTTACCTAGTTAAAAAAATAATAAATTGATACATTGAAGTATTATTATTTGTTATTCTGTTGTAATGTATATTGTATAAGCTTATAGCAAATAAAAAATCCTAAAAAAATGTTATTATTTATTAAACTTGTAAACTTAAATCCATTTAAATGTAAAAAACAGTAATCGTATTAGATCGTTTTGACGTGAGTGCGTTTAAATGGCTTTACTATATCAAATATTTAAATTATTTTTGTAAGTCAATAGATAATTTTTTAGTATAGTTTGAATAAAATGTTAAGAAATACTACAATTTTCGTTCTACATATACTTCATAATTTTTACCTTTGTCATAGTTATATCCTTTAGAGTAGTTTTATCAATATTATTTCCTGTATAAGTAGCTGAAGAAAAATTTCAAAAAAAAAATTTCCAATAAACATCATCCGTGTTCAATTCCCAATTGTTCGATAGGTATACGAAAAACGTTCGATCATCACTCTTTAAGCTGTCGAAAGAATTGGCCACTTACCTAAACAACAAAGAAAACAAACACATTTGGAAATCAATATAACAAATATAACTATAAAATACGTATAATACATGTATGCCGCATCACTTAGAATTAATAACAATAAATTATCTGTATCAAATGTGTAAAACACATACTCTATATAATGCTAATCATTTTTTTTGTTTTTAACAAAGTAGGTAATATTTTATTTATTGAAAAATCTGAATATTGAATTAATTAATATAAAATGCAGTAAATAATTTAATAAATACTTTCATGAAAACCATTCAACAACAGCTAACATAATATGCGTCAGATGTCTATGGTCTCGGATCACTTTATTTTACATAATTTTATGGTCTCGTGTTATCCATAAATCGCATAAATAAATAATTATAATATTATATTTTTTCATAGTTGCATCTTTCGTATCATTAAAAATATACATTTTTTGAAATGAAATATTGTTATTATCTTGTCTTGTTTTTCATGATGAAACGTGCTCTGCTAAATTAAACTGCATATTATTATCTAAGCACATAGGGGTTATTATGCGCTTAATACTATAAACAATATGTATTATTGCATATAGCTTGTCGCATAGTGGAGGATATACATTTTCAACTGGGAGTTGGAATGATAATCCTCTTGCTATCAAGTACAACAAGAATTTAAAAGAATTCTTAATAATAAATAATTTTACAGAGAAGGCTGTGACATTAATCCTAGATTTAAAATTAAAAAAATAACTAGTAGTACCCAGAAGAGAATTGTGAGACTCACTATAATTTACGTGGAAGACATTTATACTTAAATACTAATCATTGTTAGTAGTTGGTCGAGTCTGCGTGTGTGCATCACATGCAAAAATAGATGAAAAGTTACTGGAAAAAATCTTTTCTGGTAATTATAATCAGAGCTATTAGTTTTATGGGTGTCATTTAGTTGTAAAATATATACACATAATATAATTGTATTTATATAAATATTTTAGGAGATATATGTTATTGATCTTGAAGTTTGGGTAAGAATATAAGCGATGGTGGTATTTATACAGCCGAGGTTATCGACGCATTTTTATTATCATTATTATTATTATCTTTATTATTATTATTATTATTATTGTTATGATTATGATTATTTGGTGGTTTTCTACCCTCGTCTGGACACATAAAAATAGTAACTGAAAACAAGATCGGAGAAAGAGCTCCGTTGCTAGTCGAAATAAGTTTTGTCTCTGACTTATATAGTCATTGTGCAAGCCGAAAGGTTTTTACGATAATTATACAGGTAAACTATACCTGTATATTAAACGATAATACATATATACCCATGTGATCTACCCGCTAGCTGTAACGACCTAAACTATATCAAAGGATTCTGATTGTAAAGAGATTAAATCTAATATTTATTAGTTTTTAATTATGATTTCATATTTTTTTATTGTTTGACATTATAAGTACATTAGTATAAGAGATAGTTCATAATTTTGAGTTGAACATTTCAAATGATGCACAGCTATTATATAGATAATACACAATATCGAAAATCAGATATATCGTTATTTAAATTTCTTATAACTAATAAATTTTCAATTATGTTTTAATAATAAAATTGTGATAACACTACACATATTCTGAGAAAAATAACAACACCTCGGTCGAGGGTTCATTTTTCTGACAGCTCACAATAGTTATGATAATATTATTTTTTTTCGCACGCTTAGATATATCAAAGTATGATAGATGTTTACGAGTATAATATTAAGTAGAGTAAAACTGAAGTATTTTTTTTTTTTTATTAATCTTAAATACATCAGGATTTTTACCATTAGTATATAATAAATTTACAGATTTAATATGTTTTTGTATAAAATCTTAGAATTCAAATTTTTTTTTAAGTTTAAATTAAGTTTGTAATGCCTCAATAATTAGACCTTAAAGCATGATTAATTTTTTCGAGTATGCAGAATAGATTTTAATGAATTTTGAATCTTTTACATCCTAGGAGTACATGTTCTATTGTTAGAAGGACTCCATAATTATCAAATTTTTACGGTTCTTGTATGGTCATCAAATGGTTTTATATCAGGTGAGAGTGACCTATTAAACTGAAGTATTATACTAGGATATAACAGGATGTAATTATTTTAGGTAAAATAAGTTGTGAAAATGTAGTATTAACTAATAATGATTAATAATTTTATTTAAATTTAACAACAAATTTGACCCGTCTCAATCATTGGTTCATAATAAGCAAGTCATGTAGTTAAAATATTTTAAAATTCCCAGAAAAAAATTAATTTGACATGCAGAAGTATTAAGTAAAAATTAAATACGTAGTGAACTAAATTCAATGATTTTATTTTATGAGTATCTATTTAGATGTATTGTAATTAATTGGGGGAAAAAATGAAAATTCACCGCGTTTATAAATGTATTAAATGCATTTAAATATTAGTTTTAAACCAAAAAAATCACTGAAAAAAGTATCTTATATAGTGTGGTTAATAGCCTTAAATGCATAGTGATTTCATCTGACTATTTAAAAAGGAAACTATTGTGATCCACAATAGTAAACCATCGTACAAGGTGTTTTTTTTTTTAAAAAAAGTATATTTTTATAAAGAAATAATTTGATTAACTTAAAAAAAAAAAACGATTTATTACAAGCTATTATTTTTTTTTTTAGTTATTTTTTTCATTTTTTGTAGCGGGCCAACGCTGAAAATATATTGTGGCCCGCAGGGTGTCATAATAGAAATGTCAAGAACAACGAGTCATATAACAGCCAACACTGTTACAGTTGCTTAATTTGTTCATTTTAATAATATGAAATATAAAAATTTAATATTAAAAATTCTGTTGAAATAAAAACACATTAAGAGCAGTCAACTATTAATTTTATTCTATAAGCTACCTTGAGTAGCTAATGTATAAAGTTTCAAGTACGATATGCTCTCCACAACTATAGATAATATAATAAACGAGTCTCCAATATTAAACTATTCATCACTTAATGATTATCGTTATTTGGTTTAGTTTTTTATTTAAAATTAAAAAAAAAAAACATTTTTCTATAAAATAACTTATTCAATCACAAAAACAAATTATTATTTTGTTGCAATATTGATTTGATAAAAAAAAAAATGAGAATAAATATTACATAGATATATTATACATTACTAAATAAGTCATTGAAATGATAATTTGTGTCCCTCATTTCACTGCTCTCTTTCCTGATCACCTTATTGAACGTAACTCAGTAAAGTTTCTATTCTGATTACTAGTCAATCCATGGACTCTAGATCGACTTGATAACTAACTTTGGAAATTTCATTTAAGTTAAAAAATGCATTAATGATGAATTGAATATTTTTATGAATAAAAACGAATCGTTTTTTACATGTTTAGTTTTCTAGAATGAGTTGAATATTTCAAAATTTTAATTTTTTGTATCAAATAACAAGTATAGCAATTTATTAATTTAAAAATTAAGCCAAAATGTTGGTTAAATTTTACATTGATTATATTTTTTTCAAAATTTGGCAATAATTAGTAATTATTTAATACTAATTCAAATTTTTTATTAAAAGTTAAATAATTTTATTGTATGTATAAAAAATAAATTATACATCAATATTATGATATATTGAAAATTAATACAGTCAATTTTTTCACGCCTTACTTAACACCATTAAAAAGATTAAAGGTAGTTTGATGACTGACATCAGTATATTAATTTAGAAGTATACTGAAATAAGATAAAATTTTTTTGGTAAAATAAGTGTCAGAGCTTTTCAAGATTTCAACAATCAAAAAATATGACGTGTTCGTCATTAAACCTTAGATGATGAATTACATTAATGTAAGGCTATCTCATTATTATTTTTTTTTTCAAATGTCTTTCATTTATGTGTAATAGAATTTTTCAAGTGAAAATAACCTGTTAAAATTTAATTTATTTTGAATAAGCAAGAAGAAAAACGATTGAAATGTCCTATTAAATTTTTACTAAATGTCTTGAACATTTAATTATATGTCAATTTAACACTTTTGAGACAATACTGCCTTCATTAGAATTATTCTATTTTACAAACCATAGCGTAAAAAATAATATTTATTTTAACCGAAATCGATAAATTGTTAATTATTCCTATTCTTTTTTTCGATCATAAATCTTATTAACGATTATAGTGTTCGTAAGTATATATAATTTTGTTTTATTTTCGAAAACTAGCTGTTCAATATCCAGATGGTTTATAAGCTATAACTACCTTGTCATTTTATAAGTTTTCTAAGTTTGTGATAACTTAATAATATTAAAAATATTAATATTCAAATAAGATAATCTATTGAAACCAGTCGAATAATTAAAGTCAAGTCATACCCGAGATTCATATTGAAAACATCAACAGCAAAAACAATGATGACGAAGAAATTTAGATTATAGAAGATGAATCGTTTCAAAAACCAAGAAAGAAAAATCGAATTTGACGCATCAGCTTATCGGAAAATATAATTGAGCAGTTAAAATTTTAAAGCTAATGGTTAAAGATGGAGTATCAAAGTTTTAAATAGTAGAGGTTGCAACAAAGTCTGATCGACCATGGTCTACTAAAATCCATCAACTAATACAATACCTGGTGGCAAGTGGTGACCACGATCAGGATATCTGTTTAGACAATCATTAAACCTGACGAAAATACTATTTTCATATTTCGTGCCACTGAATTAAATCACAGACTTGTGGTGTTTGATGCAGTAAATTATCAGCAAACGGTCGACAAAGAAGTGGAGATGCTACGACATGATAGAAGACGAAATGGTGACGAAATCTATGACTGCTATCAGGACACTATGGGAGGTATACATGTTGCCAAATGCCAATACAACAATCAATGGCACTAATTCCCATCGACTAGGCCATAAAATGGTTCTTATGAATAATATACATAGAAAAATGAAAATTACGATACATTCGTAACCATAGATATACCAAAGCTTTCGTTGAGTTGCAAAAGACGATATTGCGTTCCTAATCGTAACGACTACAATCGACACTACCAAATGACTAACTCAAGCTTCAATGGACGATGCCCTACCGTTGATTCAAATTTAATCGTATTAAAACAGTATTAAAACCTTTTCTATTGCCAGCTGACAAATTACCAATTTTCTAGAAGAAAATTAATGAAACAATACATTAGCAATAATTGTAATTAGTATCAATAAATTGCATTACAGCCTATAGGTACTTATATTTTTATAGATAACCATTTTCCCGAATATTAGTTTTCTGTACTTTCAAATCTTTTGTAATAGTAAAACAACAGTTATTAAGTGTTTACAATTCTCATATTGATTTGTCAACTAAAATAGATGAAAAAGGATTGGACTTAACGAGTAGATATTTGCATTTAACAATAGAGTAAAGTTATACAATTTAATGAAAGGAATTAAGTAGATAAAGTTTAATTGTAATTTAGCAGTAAGTATTAGTAGTGCATAAATTAAAAAATATGTAATATGTAATACGATACGCGAAATATGCATTTAGCTGTTTATCTTATATTCTAACTAGGTGGAACTTAAACTTGTTTTATATTATTAAACTTTACTTTGAACGGAATTCAAAAATATCATAATTTCATTAATCAAATAATTACAAAACTAATTCGAAGAAATTATAAAGTTAAGTTGAATACATATTATATTATTGCTTCAATAAATAATTAGTTGAATATTATATACCAGGTATTTATAAATATATAAAATATAAATTAAATATTATATCGTTCAAATTTGAAAAATTTATTTCACGTTTTGAATTATTTAATCATAACCGTAAATTTACAAACTTATTAAAAAAACTCACGTCTCAATGTTTGATTTTATTATTGAGTTAAGCTTAATTGAAATTCGTGAGAAATTTTGTTGTCTCCCATACTAGTCTATGTCAAAACTAGATATTATTAATAGCTAAAATGACAAATAAATTTTTGTAGTAATCAAATATTTATGCTTACTATTTATTTAATACAAAACGATAAAATAACGGTTGTGAGTTGTGACAAATTAAAAATGATTATTGGTTATCCCTTGATTTTTCAAATTGAATTTTAATTTAAAAATTATATTTATAGGTTAATATTGTTAATAACCTTAAGTACATATTTTTTCTAAACATATAAATAAAAATAATAAAATTATTATTTTATATGACATTTTTAAAATTAATATTGAAATTATTAAATCATTGAGTTTAAAATGTATTTTTTTACTATCATAAAAGTTTTGAAAATGATTTATTTTTATTATTTTAAAAAGTAGCTATTATCTTTTGAACTAATTTAAAAAAGTTATGTAAAGCTATTTTTTTTTTTTTAACAATGAAATCATAAAATAGGTAACGATAGTGATATCATATATTTTCATTATAAAAACTACAACAACAAGTAATAATGAAACTGATGTATCTAAAAACTTTGGTTCCTTATGTGGTTAGAAATTTATATTTAAAAATTATCATAAGAGTACTTACATAAATTTAATAATATTCAGCAATAATAATGCCCTTATTTTTAGTAGTTTGGAGATAGTTAAATAAATGTAACACGTTTGTCTTGTTTATTTTAAACAAAATATGTGTTTGTTACTCATTGATAAATAATATTTAAAAAAATCTTTTAAGTATTTTCGGTGGTGTGAGAATACTGAGAGTTTTCTGAGGACTGGTATGTCTTATGTAAAACTGCTAGAATCAATAAAATATTTGGTGAATATTTAATGTTTAATTATAACACAATATATTGATGATAATGATGACCAAGTTTTCAATAACGAACTGATTTATTGTAGTCGAACATCTAAACCAGCCGTGGATCTTAGCAAGGATATGTAGCATTAAATATATACATATATATATATATATATTAAACAGTTAAGAGTTAGGTTCTTAAATTTTATCGATACATCAATACAGATTTTCAATATTTTTTACGATTGTTACAACAATTTATTTTACTCCAGACCAACAGATAAAATTCAAGCTGTGATAAATTAAATAATATTGTGTTATATATATAGTAATTTTATTTTTACGTATCATAAACAATTTTATTATGTATTTTTTAAACATTTTAAGTTCTTATTCATAATCTTTATAATATTATAAGTTTTTGTCTCCATGAATTAATCGTAATTAAATAAATTGTACTCAAATAAAAAATATTAAAATTCAATACCACATGTTAATTAGAAAAGAGTTTCTTTATTTTCAAACAAAATTAAAAATAAACAATATTGTTATAATAATGTTATTATTATTAATAATGTTCTATCTTAAAAGTAATATACTGTAACGTAGGTGATTGAACCGATTATAATATTGTGTGTCATCGTGAATACACAGTGCGTTACATAATTTTAACTGGCTGTCGCAATACACACGTCAATTAAATTATAATGAGTCTATTCGTGTACCTAATCATTATCGCTCGTATTCAAATCTCACGGGTACCCACGTACACTCTTAAACCAATATTATATAGTACAGCATATATATTATAAAGTTTAAGTAACGCCATTAATATAAATACTTGTTTAAATGGATAAACTTTCAGTCCAACCAATTATGCGTTGGAATGCATTCCACGTCAGCCAAGGAAATTCAAAAATAATTAGACGAGTCCATGTACACAGTCGTAATTATGCTATTATAATAGAAGTAGTTGTATAACAGAGCTATCTATAACAATATATTATACTAAATAAAATACATTTTTTTTATAGTTCGATTGGATATAAGTCTGAAAAAAAAATAAAAATTGTAAATCTTGGCATTGGTTTCTACAATGGCGATAGACTGCAGTATTATTATAATATTATGACAAAAATAAATCCAAATACATTATTTATCGTTTTTTACTAGTTTCTTTTATTATTATTATTATTATTATTACCGTATAACGATATAATCGCATAAACTCACATCTTGATACTTTTCTAATCAAGTAGGTTGAGTTGTTGTATTCGATTGAATATCTTTAAATAATAACAAAAAAATTTCGTCATTTATAAGTAATAAGTTATTACTAATAACTCAAAATTGTCACTTTCTACCTATACCTGGCAAGAATTTTTTCGGTGTTATTTGCTAGACATATTATTATGTTATACAAAATAAACTATTAAATGCCATAGTTTGTGTATATATTATATACAGACATTAGCAATACATTATATGCGTTTAAATGTATTAAATAAACAAATTAAATGATTTTTTTTCTGGTTTTTGTTTTTTAAGCATTACCCATAATTTACAACGGTAGTATTTCACCTGTAGTATATCATGCTGATACGCTACTCACGTACTTTATGAACACATTAAATGTTGATGGCTTATTAGTCACCCAAGTTTGATATTTAAATAATTGATAAGGACACCTCTGAGTAAATTTCAATTATAAAGTCATTTTTACGACTGCTTTTTTTCCGAACAACCGATATTGGAACATTGAAAAAAATGTTAATATGCGTAATAAATTACATTAAATATATTTGTATAAATTGTGCTTAAATTAATGAATACTATACATAATACGTGGTAATATTTACAAAATATTTGTATCAAAGAGGTGACGATTTTAAATTATACTTCCACTTTGGTCTGAGTTGGGCATTATTTGAATGAAATTTTATCTAGATGATTATTAAGATAACATTTTATTTGAAAACATTATTATTCAAATAATTTTCAATTATGATTATTCGAATAAAAAATTATTCGACTAAATTTCAAACATAGAAATTCGAATAATTTTCATTTATTTTATCTTGGTAAACACAGGGTTGGAGGGTTGGTAATTAAAACAGGCACATATTATATAAAATAGTTGGCATTTTATTTTAAGTTATATGATTGTGAATTATTTAATTATCTGAAAAATGTAACAATATTTCAAATAAATAAATATCTATATCATTAGAGGAAAGTTAAGAATTAGAAAATTAAATATGTTTTTTTTTAAATTGTATTTTAATAATAATTGTATAATAGTATAATATGAATAATAGTTAATGATAATATTTCATAACAATTACAACAATCAAAAATAATTATGAGTAATAATTAAAAAAACATAAATAAATATTTATAACAAATTTAGAATTTTAATAAATAAGTATAATAATAGTAAGTAACTAATTATGTGTTGATGATAGATCTTACAATTATGCGTGTGTATTAATATTATTGTATTAATAAGCAGTTGACCGTGATGTAGATTTTATATTTAATATATAGCCATATAGATGTCATGTAACATACTTATAGTATTGTTACAGTATGATATATACGACAGTAGCTACATCTAAAAAAAATGATTTGATTTGAAACTATGTTTAATCAAATAAAATAACCAAAAATTATTTGTATAACTGTCTTTGAAATTTAGTCGAATAGTTTTTTATTCGAATACATATTTATTCGAATAATTATCTAGATACAATCTTGTCCAACATTGAGTTGAGTGTACTTAAGGTTAATTGTGAATTTATAATATTTATGATTGTTGTTTGTTATGTTATATACATAAATACCTAATATATTTTAATCAAAATTAATCATAACCGGCTTTATTTTTTCAGCCATTTGAACATGATATAAATGTCTATAATATGAGCATATTATAACTAACGATGCAGTTAAGTTTGGTACAATACATTAATAAACTTTAAACTACTCACAACAATTGTACACAAAATAATATAACTTCTGACTAAGTTTTTGAGTGGTGGATTTGAATACAAATCATTCATTCTATAGGAATTAATTGACTTGGAATACCACTAATCGAGTATGATCCTATAGAATTTGATGTATTATAATATACATATATGTATATTTTAAAACTTAATTGTTATTTTAAAATTTAAATAATCGGTATGTTCGTTTGTGACAGTAGCAGCAGATGCATAAATAAGTGGATAAAATATCTATATGGATATAGATTTATTTGGTTATTAAATTAACGATATATGGTAATTAATTACGCAGTTTATCATTATTTAATAATATTTATTATTTCCTCAGGAACAGTTTTAGAGATATTCATAGATGCATTATAATAATATTTTATTATTATGTATACTATAGATGCATATGTATATATTTGTGGAATTATTCTCTACTGAATCAAAAACCCATTGACGTGTTATGAAGTGGAAAATTAATATAATAGGTTTAGATATTCTGGGAGATTTATATCAATTGACGCAAATCACTCGGAAAGAGAATATATGTATAAATGTACGAAATTCAACGTCAAGATCAATAATCACTGCAGTTGATAATTTTACTATAATATATTACTCAAACATTTTTGAGTAACGACGATGACTGGCTACTGGTATTATTAATTATTTCGATCAAGGATAGATTTTTCAAAATATAAATAAATTATATTCACGTATTGTGAGTTTAGATTATTTTAAAACTAAAATAATATTCCATAACTTTCAACTACATTAATTCCTAATGATCTAGTTCTTTTATATTAGTTTCAATTGTGTTCAGTAATCCGTACAATTTTTACTATATTTCCAAGGCGTGGTATGGTTGAACACCAATTACAAATTTTAGGTGAATACAAGCATGCACATTTTTTCAAATATATTAAATTTAACTCTTCTTTGTTGAAAAAGTTGGTGAGGCAAGGGAAATAATATTTTAAAGAATAATATTATAAATCGATAAGAAAAAAGAAGGATAAAAATATAAAGTAGCACACGGTAACCAGTCGTTTAGAACTCATCTTAATTTGATATCACATTGGATTGTGGTTTGTGTGAGAGTGACAATACGCAATAAAAGTAAAAATAATAAAAATAATAATGATATAGTGCTACGGTTTTTAACCTGTGGTTGCCCCCTGGGGGTCCGTAATACTCATGTTGAGGGTCCGCGGCAGTCTTAACACATAACATACGTCAATACGTAACGTGTTGTAAAGAAATAATGCTCAAAAAATAAAAATTGGCTAAAAATAGGAGTCCGCGATTTCTAAAAATCCTTGATCAGGGGTCTGTGATCTAAAAAAGGTTAAGATCTAGTGATATAGTGCATACTGATATTTTTTCAACGGTTGTTGGTAGTTTTTTCTTACGCTTATAAGAACTAACTAGAAAAAAATCGAAAAACGACTTCTTTAAAGTAGACTCAACTTCCGAAACAGTGAAAGTTTTTGATTATTTTCTTCAACCCAGAAAGCGTTTACAGAAAAAAAATATAAAACGATAAACTATTATAAATCCAATTCGCGTTATTCGCGATTCGCTAAAAATTCAAAAAATAAATAAATCATTTTGAAACACAAAATGAATATACGTATTTTCACAGCAACTACAATATGATATGTGCGTATTACGAAACTACGATAAAAGATTTTTTGGTTATAGCTTGAATGTGACTAAACATTTATTTTTTTTTTTTTGTAGTTTCCACAACTGTGACGTTCACAATACTGTATGATATGAGTACATAACGTTATTGGCATTAAAAAAAAAAACCTAATGAATAAAAGGATCGTGAACTTAAAAACCGTGTACTGTAGTCGTGTAAAGAAAAAATATTACAAACATTTTCATTGTGTAACGAAATTACTTTACATGATTTATTTTAAATATAATAAAGAATGGCTCATTCACTGAACGAAGAATCTGATCTCTCTTAAATGAGTAACTCACTAGTCACAGTTGACCAAAAAAAGAGCAAGCCGATTAAATATCATTATTTTGCCAAATAATAAAAACGGCAGGTTTTATGATTTCATATTATAGTTATTTATAGTCTAATTGTATAGCTTTTTATATTTCAGCTCTTAATAGTATGGTTGAAAAATAAAGGAACTTGCTACCAAAGAGAGATATGACAGTCTTTAGAACTGCAATTTTTTTTCAAAACGCTATCGGTTAGTGGCATGCTATCCCTAGTGCATGTATACCACCGTGCGGGTATAAATATATCTATTATACAAGTTTTAAGTCTGAGTGCACGTGTACCAGTAAAGCTTGTGAGTTATTCGGTTTGCGAGCTAATTATTATTGCTCTTGCTCTCACCCTTTTTGTGTATTCCAATTACGTTTTCGTGTACAACTTTTATTTCTATCTTTAAATTTTTAACTTTATCAATATCTAATGAAGCACATAGTTCAATTGTTGGCCAATTGAGATAACAATTAATATTTTCATATTTTATACAAAAACACATGAAATTTAAAACGCTCTAAAAATATGTAGAAAAGTTTTACGAGAGAATTTAACACCTAATTATTAGCCAACTTTAATTTTTAATTTTTAGACTATTATAATTATAAATTATGTTGGAACTAATTTCATATTCCACTTCCAAATTATGATGTCACTTTGAAAACGCATTCACAATCTTAAATCGAAATTAAATATTTTTTCATTGCATTTAATACCTCATTTTTTTCAATAATTTGTTTAGTAGAAATAAAATTGGTAATTTGTCCTCTTTTACCGATTATCATAACTCGTCAGGCAACCATGCTCTCTAGTATATGCATTTTTAATTATTAATATACTTATTGTATTAAATAAATAAAAAGGATCCTTTAATTCTTGGTTGTAATTTAATAAACTGTCACAAATATTTCAGAAATAGTTTTTAACTAGTAAACGTGTTTTTTTTAATTACACAAATAATATGAATATATTAAATAATAATCATAATAATAAAAAAAAACTATATTCCATCATTCATGAGGTCTACAGATCTTAAGTGATTAGTATAAAAATGATTTTATATTAGTACTTTAGCATTATGTACATATTATTTAATTATTTAGCAATATCATTTTAATTTTTAAAATGGAAACAGCATTACACTATAAATATCTATGCAATAACTTCAATAACCGTTGAAAAATTCGATTTATACTTTTCTACTCGTTCGGTATAACATAACATATTATTGATACGGCTTTTAAATAAACACTAAGTTCATAAGAATGTTTTTATATGATATGATTTTATTGTATGATATGTACTTATTTATTGCGTGTTCCTATAGTTGAAAATAAAACTAATTAAATTAAATCCAATTTTTAGTGTGTAGGTTTTTATTTGAGAGGTCTTGATAAAAGGCAAATAGTTTAAAATAAAATTATAAATAATACAAAACTTTGTTTGCCGATATGGCTATATGGTTAAAATATAGATCTACTACTGAAATTTAATATATATTGTATTTGTGACGATATATTGACCAATATAAGGTTTTGTTTGTTGTATAAAACATTTTCATTTCAAACAAACAATATTTTTATCGTTAACTTATTTAAAAATAATTTTCTCCAATTGTACGTAAATTACATTGGTTTAAATAATAAAGATGTCAAATTATTTCAATAAAATACTCTTGAGAACTGCCTATTTAATTAATATAAAAACATATTATTATAATCACATAAATATTTATGGATAACAACGTTTTATTTACCATGGAACATAATTTTGATGTCTTTAACTATCAACTAAGACCTTTGAACTCCGCAGAGAGGACAAAACGAGAATACCTTTTTGTGGCGTCCGAGCATGAATACCAATGAGGATGATGTTCCTTGAGAATTGGAAAAATCAGGAGCCAGTAAAATCCACAGTATAAATTTTATAAAACGTACGGATGGCATATATTCCAACTATTATGTTCAAAAAGGATATAAAAATAATATTTTTTTACATTATTATTATAATTATAGTTCATTAAATAAAAAAATGTAAAAATGTGCGAAGCAGAGTGCGTCCTGAGCAAAAACTGATAAAAATCTATCTATATATGTAATATTTATATAGAAACTTCAAGTGTATCAGTTTTCTATCTTTTATTTTTTGTTCTCACTCGACAAATATACGATCACTCGATAATATCTGTTTTCTGTTTAATCTGTTGGCGGCCGTTTGGGCATCGTCTGGGACGACGTGTCAGATGAAAGTTTAGAAATTTAGTGGATTCGGATAGTTATCGTGGTTGTATAGCTTTGTTGAAAAACTTTTTTTGTAAAGTGCAGAAGGTAGAAAGTATCTCAGGTATTATAAAACTACTATCGCATCAATGTTTTGATGTTTTTTTTTAGTGTATGGTTAACGCATACCAAATGGTTTTTAGCGATAAAGCGAAAGTTTATTAATTGACAAGATATAAAGTTTAAGTTAAATTATATGTGTTCGATTTGTTAATGTTTTTGTACCCTAGCTTATATTTATTATTATGGTTCACACCATTGAATAATTGGAGGAATTGAATGTTTATATTTGACAATTTCTAATATCATATAATTGTGTGATTAAAAGAATTTATATAGATATAGGAGTGCAATCTTCACAAACTTTATTTAACAGATAAAATACGCTTGGCCTATTTCAATTCTGTTAAGTTAACATAAATTTCTAACTAAATATTACAGGTTCTGATGAGAAGTGTACAATTGTTACATGAATTTATGGAAAAAGTGTTGAATAATTATTTAATTAAATAGTAGTCTTCGCTTTATAATTATAAATTTACGATATTTTAATAAATAGTTTATTTATAAAATAAATGTATAATAATATAGTTATAATCATTTTGTTCTTTTCATATTTATTATACAGTCAATCATAGTGATTATGTATTAAAATAATAAATAATAATAAAATACATAAAGATACTATTAAGACAGAAAAATATTAAATAATTCATTATATAAATTTACATCAGTTATAATCATTTATATATATTATTTCACTATTTAATAACTGATTAATATTGAAACGAGAACTTTACAAGTATTGGTACATAGTTCAATGAAAATTTATTTCAATTTCAATGCAAATCTTATACACAGGTGCAGTATATAATTACCCTAGTAAAGATATATAACCTATAACGATTCAATTCTGTTATTTTTTTCAGCATCCAATGTTATTTATACACAATATGACTGTAAATATAGGGGTTGAAGTGACATTGCTACAGTTGAAAATTGGGTGGAGGGCAGATTTGGTTTCTCAGAACCACTCAAAAATCGGATAAATATACGCCCAAATTTTTATTTTATATTTAAAGTATCAATTCGTATTTACTAAAATCTTCTGTAGCACTCTCTAAGTCAGAAAAGTGAAATAACCAATCTATATGTATTGACGGAAAAAAACCAAGATCAAACGTCGTGCTTTATAAGCCAAAATCAATTACAGCACGTGTCTACACATAATTATATTACGTATTATAAATTATATAGTGTGATTCAGCAATCCTTAAATATGTTCATTACCATTTTTTTACATTTAATAATGTATTTATTCGAATTCTAAACTTTAGAATTTTAAGTATTTTTAAAGACTTTATTTTCAAATACTTAGATTTGTGTATTATTTAAAAAATATTTGTATTTGTATAATTTTTATGATTTTTTTGAAATTTTTTTTTATCTAAATCAAACCTTGAACGAATAGTTTTTAAGTTATATATATAAATTATTGGAATACTCGTATATGAAGACGGTAGTTATTTTAAAATTATAGTTATTGTTATAAATCATTTGTTAAAATAATTTTAATTAAATTATTATTAGATCAAATATCATATCTATTTTATATTTTTTTTTTATTTTCATGGACTATTATTTTTAATTTATCAGAAACTATACTCATTTGCATTTTTATTTAAATACTTATTAACAAAAAAAAAAAAATTACTTTTCAATTTAAAAAAAGTAATATTTGTATCACTTTAAAATATCAAAAACCACTATTTGAATAAATTCGTGACTAAATGAAAATAATAAAGCTAAGCATTAAGGATGCTTGTCGAATCACTCTCATGTATTATTACTATGGTATATTATGACACTCACTATAATATTACGAATATTTTTACGCTTGGTGCTTGAAAAATCATCGAATTCGACGATAATTTTTTACGTTTTCGTCTTTGATGATGTGCTTGTGTATGCCCGCGCTTTTAATGCGCTTTATATTTTATTTTTATAACCAGTCCCAACAAGTGCTTGGCTTTTTGAAATATCGTCAAAAGGGGCTTATTGACACCATAATTGAAAGTATCATCGCCACGTTAGTTTCTAAAAGGTTGCCGTTGTCGGCACTTTTCCCACCGATTTTTAAGGCCAATTTGGAATTTTTTTTGCTGTCTACGCCAAAAATCTCTAATGTAGTAAAAGACTGACGTGGTTGTGTACCGGATTTTTTTAATAAGCTATTGAAAATCAAAATTATGTCGCACGAATTGATATTTTGATTTTTTATTAGTTTAAGTTAATTTATATGCGCATTGTTTAATGATATAAAATAATAGAATTTACTTTATGAACAATTATATTTGAATAAATGAAAACAGTACCAACATTTAGAAGTTATCTCATTTAAACCAAATTTAAATGATTTTATAATTTTTTAAATTTGTATTTAGTAAATACGGATATTTCAGTAAAAGTAAAAATTTTAATTACTGATTTTATTGTTTTTGCTTTTATGAATTTATATCACAAAATGACTCATGCAATTTAAAAATAAAATAAAATTTATAATTGTTACAAACCAATAAAAGATACTCATATAATATGATCCAACATTAATACGATACTGCAGTTATCACAACTAATTAACATTTTAAAATAATTATCATACGTATTCATTGAATGACATTATATGCGAAAGAATCATATATAAATATATATATTTATATATACTTTATTTCTTTCGTTCTAAATATCTAAATATGTATTGTGTACATTTAAATGGTCAATGTAGTATTTTTATACTCTATGACAAGCTGGTTTTTATTTTCTCATAAGCCTAAGTATAAATTCATTAATGATTAATGACAATTCATTATTTTATGTAGGTAGTATCGTCGCAGTCGAGTAAAGTTTCTAAAACCAAATGGTAAAGTAATTATAAACGTACCGCAATTATGTAACGTATTTTAATAACAACTAATTTTTTTTTTTCTAATGAATTCCAATTATTTGTTTTCAATTAATATATAGTGAAGGAGAACAGTAATTTTTTTTTATAATATAACTACATTAGATTCAATTCTAAGTTTCGTATACTGTGATTCTAAATAAAGTGTTTTTTTTTTTTTTTTAAATAGAATACATAAATATATTTTAATCGATGAACGGTGTATTTAACTCTAATAACGTTTATGTTATTTTAATATGATGTATATCTACAAATTACTTTCAATGGACATTTAAACGCACAACATATCTATATGGTTATACAAAGAATTATATCAATATTCATATTTAATATAACGTAGAATAGTTTATTATGTCAATAAGTTAATATTATAATTATTCAAGTGTTGGCTTTTAGCTTTTCGTAAAAAATAATTAAGAACGGGCAATATATAGTAGTGTGGTATTTTTGTTAAAGTTGTGAAATTATTATTTCATAAGTTAATCTAAATATTTAATACTTATTGGAACATCGAAATTCCAGGTTTTAAAAATAATTATTGATTTTTGTTTGTTTTTATGCCGATTACGAGTTTTTCATTCGATCGCTTTTGTTATAAGCCCAGAAGCCCTCCTACCATTATCTCATTGGCCATATTTATTTTTAGTTAACACAAAAATTATAATATGTAAAAGATAAATTATTATTGTTGCATAATTTTTTTTTTTTATATATCAGAAATATAAGAAAGAAAATTATTTATCATTAAAATTAAATGTAAATCAACCTAAATCTAAAATGTGTAAGTATGGTGAAACTATTTTTCATTGTTTAGATCTAAATGATAATAATATATAGTTATTGCTTATTTTCGGTACTTTGTAATAATATTAATATTATTATTATTATTATTATTATACTTAAATATCCGTTAAATGGTAAAGTGCTTAGGCAATTGGGTAGATCGACATATAATAGCTTTCGAATTATGTGATTTCATGCTATTTATAATAAACCAATGTATTAATATGTTAAATCAGTCTGTGTATATACGAAAATAACGTGTAACTACCCGTGTGAATTACACGTAACTACTTTTTAATAGCAAACAATGAATAATTTATGAATTTCAAATCGCGACTGTTTTATATGTATATACCATTCAAGTTTTCATATTCAATCCGATTATCGAGTTGTATTTATTCGATTTTTATACTTACTGACATACAATTTTTCAGTTGAATTAATTGTAATTAAAATAAATTATTTCATTTTTTTAATTTATTATGTTAGTTATTTGAATTGAAAATAAATCATATTTTTGAATGGAACCCAAAACAGATATCTAATCAACTGTGTATAATAATATATATGCAATATACTTACAATTGCTAGAATCTATTATTACCATGTTATAAAAACTTAAAAAAAATATATATAAATAAATAATACCGGTGTTATTTGCGATCCATCAACTAATTTAATATACAATTCACTATAGAAATAATTTTAAATAATGTATGTAGGATAAGTTAATAAATAGTTAATCAAATTATATTTTTATACTAATAAATTTACCAAATATATAAGATAACTTACTACATAGGTAAATATAATTGTAGTGATAAAATTATGTTTTATATTAATTTTTAAGTTTCAATAGATAGTAAAATATTTACTAAAAAAAAACATTTGCAGTGCCTTCTTTTAGACTGCAATAACCTATATATATATATATATATATATGTTATTATATTTTATGATGGACTTGAATTTAACATTCTACACGATAACTTTAATGTATGAAATATGTATGTGTATAATACTCGTAACGGAAAACTCTCGACAAAGTCACAGTGTATGTGCAGAAACTTTGTGGGGTGCTGCTGTAATGTTCTCGATTGTGTTTTCTTGAAATTGAAAAAAACAAACGGTCATTGTATTAGAACCAGCCCGATGATAGATAGAAATATTCGGGTCAGTGGGCACCGAGGAAAAGCACACATATTCTGTAGACCAGTTCTAGCAGCTCTGACATTTTAATGCGATTACTGAAATTTGCATCATTCGCAATCTCGTGTATAGTTTTGTTTGGACGACGGATTTCCGCTCGGCATCGTGGCTACCGTCAGGCGTTTCCGCCAAGTAACGTTGGGGGTTAAACATGATGATAGTAATATTAAAGTTAAACATTTTAAAATAATAAAAACACTACGTATAATAAGTCTTTTGGACTTTCACCGTCGTTGTTATCATAAGATATAACCCCACATTCACCCCTCTACCACCACTGAACTTCTAAGAATTAGAGTCTAAGGTACATTAAACATTTTAATATTATTATGTATAAGTGCGTTCGTTTGTTGAGCGGTAGTTGTTTAGGTTTTTCAATAAATTACTGTGTCTGGTTCTATAGCCTACAATTTACACGTCATATAAAATAATAAAAGTCGAAAAAAATTATTGCTTTCTAGTAAACGAGAATCGTTGACGTATATTTTATAAATATGAATTGATGTTTACTTGTAAATGTATGGCTGCAAGATTTTTGTGTTATATTGTGAAGAACTAAAACTTGTTAATGATTTTTAATTATACATACTAATATACATATTATTAATTTGTATATTTTTCATAGATCTTTATAATGATTAATGATTATATTATGTTATATAAGTATAGCTATTATTTTTGACGCAGGTGTCTAAATATCGAGACTTAACAGTCAAATATACCTACATTTTAAAACATTTGAGGTTCGCCGTCATTAGACCATTAAAATTATTATGATCATAACAATACTATTATGTCTGTCCATATTTTGTGTTATTATTACACCGCTAATTTATTTGCATAATATAAATTTATCAGTACCAAATTCTTATATGTATATAAATTTTGCAACGCAGTTTCCAAAAAATGATCCACTACTTGAAAATCTACGATTGAATAACATGATAAAACTCCAAAAGTTTTAATTAATTTACATGTTTAATAATATTACTGTTCATAGTGATGAGAAAATGAAGAAGTAGAAGAATATGAACGTATTATAAAACCTATCTTTAGGTGATTTTTTCATTAGCAAACAATACTGTTTTTAGCAATTACTTAGCTAGGAAACCAGCTGAATATTATTTATGTATTACTACTGAGGTGTTATAATACGAACGGGCAAATCTATACACGTATAAAACTATATTTTTGTGTATCAAGAAGAAGTTTTCAACTGCTTTTGCGGCATTGGATCGGAATAATCGCATGAAATCAGTAGCGTTATAAACTATGGTGTTTCCTACATGTATATTAGAGTTATATATAAATATATATATATAGGTATGTAAAAAATTAAAATTTGAATAATATCTGTATAATTTAATTGGGCACAAAGTGATAACAACAACAACAATAATAATAATAATAATAATTTTAATAATTGCTATTATTATAAGACGTGATGCCGTTCCGATTTAAAAAGAAGGCAAAAAAAATACTACTTTTCCCCATGTCACGCTTTAAAGTGTTATATTTTTCACATCTTGAAAAATTAACTTTAAGTCATTTTATATAATTGTTTATTGAACAATTCGAAATCCAACAATTAGAAATTTATTTTATCGGATAGAACGTTAAGTGCTTGTTTGCAATATTATGCACATATTACATTACAAACGTAACCAACGTACACTTTAGTTACACAAAAATAGCTTAGTAGATAAATATATACGTCTGTACAATCGTTTCATGCAAATTCTATTTTTTCAAATTTACGTTATGGTCGTACATATGAAAATATTTTAATCAAGAAATTATTTTTTTATTTTTTCGAGGATCACGATTTTTAATATAGCAACATTATTATTATTATTATTAACAATAGTTAACTGTTAATTCAACTCTACTTTTGTTTTAATTAGATGGCAATAAATATTTCACAGATAAATATTTTGATTTGAAAGAAAATATATTAAATCAATTAAAATAGATATTATATAAATTTGAAAAAAAGTTTCGTACTCTTACTTTTAGCACTCATGATCATAATATAGGAGCTATCAATAATTTATTTATTTTTTTTTAGTAATTTTATCTCTTTGTTGACAGACGTGTTGAAAACGATTAATTTTTAACCATTCACGAATATTATTACATGGTAAATTAAACTTAATATTCTATGTATAATGGCATAACTGATTACGGTATGAAATTTAATTGCAGAAAATAAGAAGAACTGTGTAAATCATAAATATTAATAAGTCATGTACGCACAAATCGTTACTTTATTTTAATTATTTAAATTAACTATTATATTAAAATAAATAATAAGCAATCTGCAAATATTTTATACATTTTCGATACATGTTTTAAAATTCACCCGCCACACAATGAACCCCTATTTCTGTGAAATGTCATACATTTATCTTATCACCCTAGACATCGACAAAAATATAAAATCATATTGTGTAAATCGAGTAGGCGTGTGTGTTTATGAACACGAATATATAACGTACATTGAACAGTTCTATAGATATATTTGTTGGTATGTGAGTGTGTAATATCTACATTATGTTTGGGAGGTATACAAATAGTAATAAACGTGTTTTTGACACGACATTAATTAAAAAATGTTTTTGTTAAGAGATAAACAGTTTTTCTTATGTATATAATGGCATTGAATGTTTTCTTCGTTTATGGAGAAAAGAGATACCTACGTTAAATTAATTTTTTTTTATTCACTTTTCTTCATAAATTTATATTAACTTTCTACTAGCTAAAATATCTCCACAAGGCCTCGAGAGTGATAAATGTTTTTACTATTTTGTTGAATAACATTTAATTCTGTAGACATAATTTTATTTGTAAAAAAATATAATGTATTATTGATTACAATATATTATTAATACATTTGGTTGAAAAAATAGAATATCTGATAAAGATGTGATCTTATTCGTGTACGTTAAGATAAGAACATAGAAATAATGTTTAACTCTGATAAATTAACAATTTAGCTAATTTATGTGATTATTCGAACACGCCCTAAATGTCGTAATAACGTGTGTGTATACGCAAACAACTACACCAATGTTTAAACAAATGAACAACAAATTAGTTTTTAAATTTAATCAAAACATGATTTATTAGACATACACTTTCTACCATATTTTATAATATTTTACACTTATAACTTTTACATTTGTTTTTACAGGGACTTAATTCAAATTAAAACAACAAACACATGGTAAGTACAACAATATGAACCAATCAATGAAAAACGCTATAAACAATGAAATAATTTCAAGCCGTATACGACTATAAAACTATAATATACACACATTAAATAAAGCAAATTTAAATTACAACTCGAATAATTATATCGTGGACAAACACGCATGGTAATAATTTTGATAAAATTAGTTGTTTATAATTGGTAATTTCGTTCCACGGAGAGATTTATAGGTAATTTTACCTATATTATAGGTTTGTTAGTTCCCACGCAATAGTTAAAATATTGTATTTATTGCCCTAGGGGAGTTGCTAACTTATAAACAAATAATCTATATTTTAATACAATATAAATACGCATATATTGTGTATAATATATTAATACATGCATCCGTAACAAAATTAATCCCATGGTTTTAATTAAATAATATTATAAACAAACAGTTTATAATTATTATGACGTACTCGAGACAATAGTTCGTTTGAGTATACATTTAGTATTAAAAATGTCAAAAACTATCCGTTGAAATCGATTTTATTCAAATAATATGCAGAGAAAGATGTCACTCGTAGTATGGTGTTGAATTATAAAAACATAATACTTACATAGTATGTATAAAATACATTTATATGCATACATTTTGATCAAAATGATTGTATGAAATTGGTAAATGGTACGATTCATGCATTGGCGTGCCGCGGGGAGTCGCATTTAAAATGTATACTGTTAATGTATATGATATCGGTTATTGAACTAATTAGTGCACATTTTTAGTAGTCTATATTGGGAGGTCTCTACCAAGAGATCTCTAACTTAGACGACTTTTTCTCAGCAGTGGGTGATTTTTAATGAACTTATGGTTGCTCGCAAACAAAATGGTTAATGTTAGACTGACAATACCGACACTGCTACACTGTATTAGAACAAAAGTGAGGAGTTGCCATTAAATGCTAACAAATACAACGAAAAATATGATAACTAAGTATTGACATCGTTAAATCAATACACATAACTGTATAGTTGCATTCGCTTAGATATGAATCAAATACTCCTAATAATGTATACTTATAAAGTTTTTGTTAGAAAATAATATTGGAAAAACGTGTTATGAACATTTAATATGAGTTTTGATAATATTTTAATATGTATTGATTAAATTTATAACACTATTTTTTTTGTTAATACTTACACTTCAATGAAGGTTGTGCGACGATATAAATTGTTGGTTATTATGTAATGGAGACAGACTAACTTTAATCGAATTAAGTCTAAATCTGTGCAAAAATTACTAACATTTGAAATAAAAACACATGGAATATCAGAATCTACTCTTATATAACAATAGATTATCCAATAAATACCCGATATTTGATTTCTTCAAAAATAAATCAGGAGATAAAAAAAAAAATAGTTAAATAATGTGTGATAATTAAAATTAAAACAAGTGTATGTACATGAAAGTTAAGCTATTGAAAAAAAAAATTTAAATGCATACATATATTCATATAGTGATTTAATTTTTTCATACTATAGTAAATAATAATTTAAAATTTAGTATATTTTAATAAATGTTTTAAACGTTTAAACAATTTAAAAAAATAAATATTAATAGATTTTTTCGCTATATTTTCGAAATTTATAAAAACGTGTATATCATATAATTAATCTATTCTTCGAAACACTCATGTTTTACTTACCTAGTGATGTTCTAAACCTCAAGTTTAGACTACAAAATTCAGTGGACGCAATGACTAACATTTAGCCGGAGAGCACAGTACTCAATTTTATACTTTATCCGTAAAATAATAGTATATTAATAATTGAAGTAATGACCTTTCTGCGGTTTGTCACCACTGTTTTCAGTTTATACGGATGCTCGCTGCACGCTAACAATTGGTATAAAACACACGCGATAATCAATAGTTTTATGCCATTTTCATTTAACAGGAGTTAATCATAAAAAAATTATTTAAAATTAGTGATTGTATTTAATTAAATTTTCTAAAATATAAAGTTCAAAAGTTATTTATTTTATTTTATTGATTAAAATATATCATTAAAATAGTAAATATTTTAAAGAAAATTTCAAATGTTAAATACTTTATTAAATATTAACATATATGAATTTAACACATATAAGCATAAATAAAATAATATAATATAACATAGTATTATTATTTGTACCATCCAATCTTCTGTCAAGTAAAATTTTATATAGTAAAGTAAAACTCGAGTTAGTTTATATAGCTTAGCAGTGATATTTAAAATAACTTATAAATTGTTAACGTTAACATTTATAAATTATTGTAAAATGTATAGTCGATTTATAAAGTATACAAATTATATTAGTTTTTAAGTATTATTAGACTTTTCATTTTTGTTCTTGGAATTGTTATTCCAAAGAATAAGGCAAACTAACAACATAAATATCCGCAGAAAAATATATATAATTATATAGCAAAAATATATTTTATGCATAAATAAATGTTTTGGTACATGATTAACAGTGTGTACTAAGAAATAATTTGTTTTATTGATGCACATAAAAAAAAAAAATCACTATGACATTAAATTACCAGTCATAATTATTATTGTACATGCTATTGTCAGCCTCCGTGACGTGAATTTTAATGGTTACACAATAGTAGAGTCGTGGTGTCTTACACGCAATTGTAAATTCGTCATATAATAAAACTGTATTTTATTGAAATTTACATCAAACATAGTGAATAAATTGGATCTTATTTCTTTATAAGTAATATAAGTAGTTACTTATATATATATATATATATATATATGTATATATATTTATAAATATGCTAATGATCACAAGATTTGTAGAAAAAGAGTCCATCACCATAAGTGACGGGAAAAGAAATGTCTCTTAAATACACAGTTAATATTCATTATTATAACAATTTACAACAAATGAACGGTATTCGGTATTTCGTTTTCAGTATTTGAATTTTTTCCAGTATCTATCTACTTGGTATTTGATTGTCATTTGAATGAAGAATATAATATCAAATATAAAAATAAGCTGCTGAAAGAATAAACCTAATAACTATGCATATATTTTTTTAATTATTTAAACGTATTTTAATGACATTATTTTGACAATAAATAATATAATAAATGCATATAATTTATTAATGAATCAATATTCAATGTGTATAAATATTCTCTCTAAATATACACTAAATTAACTGACAAAGGGTGATAAAATAACAAAATGTGAAACCTAGTAAAGAGAGCACTGATTTATAAGCGATAATTTCTTGGCTTTTATTATTGACACGTCAATTTAATATTTAGGTTATGTATTTGAGTTGAAATACAGCCATAATATAATGTAGACGAGTACAGTGTACGAGTTCAACAGTCGTAATAATTAATATTGGATTTTATTCTTCTATTGTTTTTTAACGGTAAATAATATATTAAGTTACTAATATTACATTTATACATTTGGCACGTGACATGTACAGACTAAAACTATTATATCGCATTTAACTTTTGAGTGTATTTCATACGTTATTGCAATAACATGGGATAGCTATAATATAAAAATGTTGATATATATAACATCGTTGCATATAAATACACTCTCATTTAAATTTATTTGTTATTAAATAGTTTTTCTATCCACGAAATGCAATCGAATTACCGAAAAATTCGATCTATGTAAAATAATTATGACAATCAGACAATTCGGAAGTTAACTACATCATACGTAAAAATTAATTCTCCCTAACAATATAAATATATATTATAAATATAATAGCGGTAATATATACGAGTACTTGCGTTTTTCTCTTAGTGCCGTTGTACATTCCACATTCCACCGCAACCGAGCTAGTTATCGTAACATGCAAACCCTAGTTGGGAATTTGAAATATACATAACGTTATGTGATTTTGGTTCACGTATTTATGTGTAGGTACTTCATACAAATTAATATCAGTAAAATTATTCCAACATAGCTTAACCTTGCTTAACTAATTCGGTTCAGGACCTACACAAATACCCATCTATTTCTATTTCGGAAATATATGATGTACAAAAGTTGTATTTTTATGATGAAGTGGTTCGTATATAATAATACGTTTTACCTAACCTAACACCCGTTCGATATTTGATCTCTTCTTGATTAAAGTTTATTTTTGCAGCATATAATACTTATACTATATCAATGATCATCGTGTAATACCTGTTGTATACGTACCTACAAATTTAGCTGACGAACATCTGACAGGTATAATATTATACTACTATAATAATACTCTCGTCTTAAATGCAATAAGATCTCAAGTAACAAAACAATAATAATAACGAAACGTCAATTACGATTTTATTATTATGATTGAATTTGCTGATCCGTATGAATTTATTGGAATGATAATAATATGCTGGATATTTGAGATACAAATATTCGATGTTTCAATAAAATATATTATACTCCATTGTGTTATAATCATTTTAAAATCTAATAGAAATAGAGTCGTCTAAATTTAATGCGAGAAAAATAAAATAAAATGATTGTATCTTTATAATATACGTATTTAAACTGAATGTATGAAATTAATATTAATTGAACAGTACCAATTCATACTCATAAATTTGGACAGAAAGAAAATGTTATTTTGAGAAAAAAAGACCAAAATGGATTTTATTCGATGATAGTGTATTTTTTTACATTCATTTTTCATTTTACAGTAAAGTTAAAATATTTCAAAATGTTTATATGTTCATACAATACTCGTATGTATAAATTTAAAACTGAACAGAGATTATATTCTTTATTTCAGTTACAAATAAATAAAACAAACAAACAAACAAACAAATACGTAAGCCGCAAACACATGGTTTTTAAAAATCCTTGAACTTTTTTTAAATACACTGTAGCGTTTTCAAGAGTTTTTGGAAATTTTTAAATGTATTTTTTTTTCTAAGAAAATATTTAATAGATGATCAAAAAGCCCTCCGCTTTAAGTCAGTTTTTTTGGTTTCTCGTCTTCAGCTAAAATTTAGACAACGGACACCTACGGAATTAACCAAAAACTTGTGATTTCTCGTAAAACAATAGCTCTAAAGCTCTTTAGTGTAAAATAATAACAATATTATAATATACAAACAAAATTACTTGCAAACCACTCAAACTTTACTAGAATTTCGTCAGTTCACTTTTGCTTATAATAATAATAATAATAATAATAACACGCAAGTTAGTAGCACAGGATAAGAATTTTAGTAGAGCCTTTAGAGTACATTTTAATCAACCTATATTATCCAGCAGTCATTTATATGATTTAGTAATTAAATAATATGTCATTAGAAATTTAAAAATGACTTATACTTAAGTTTACCCATTCAGATGGGTATTTGACTAAATTACTTAACAAAATAATATTTATAATATTATATATTATTTTAAAATCATGTTTTTCTGTTGTATAAAAATAATATGAATAATTATAGTTTACGGAATGTACTTTGTTAATTAATTGTATAATAATATGATGGCTAGTAAGATTTCTTACACTATTTTTAAATTTGAAATAAGTATGTAACATTAATAAACAGCAATACAGTCATTTTTTTTTTCTTGGATTGCATGTTATCCTATTTTAATATAATGTTATTTATAATTTTTATTAACTGCATTTTAAAAGTATGTATTTAGTTATTAATTTAATTTTCTTTTTAAATAACTAATGAAATGAATTAATAACTAATGTATAATAGTTCATATAAAAGTAATACATTTCATTTTTTTAAATTTAAAAAACACGTTTATACTACAAGTACCTACTAATAACAAATCATGAGTTTATTTTATTTTATTTTTTTTTTTTTATGCAGGATTCCTCAAAAGTAATTTATACTGAAACCATAAAATCAAATAAATATATAAATGTAATTATTTTTAATAGACATTTTAAGTTTAAATTTGCATGAAATTACTTATTTAAAGATAAATAACTAGCTTAATTATTTTGTTTTAATTTAAAAACATTATTAATGGAAAGTTAAAACATTTACTTACATTGTATTATTATTAATTTTACTGTATATGATAATATTTTTTTTAAGATATTATTATCTATTTATATATATATATATATATATATATATATATATATATATATATTACTGTATTACAATATTTACAGAAACATGTTATTACATTCTGAGTCATAGAAGTTGATATAATATGATTTTAATATATATTATTAATATAATTAAATACGAATAATATAATAAAAGTAATATAGTTTAATACAATTATATCAACTTACTGTAATATTAAAATTAATAAAATGAATTACTTTAATAGGTATATCAAAAACATATCACATAATACCTAGTGATATATCGGCTGACAAATCGTCTCTGTTCAAAATTGTTTATCGAAAACAATGATATATTGTTAAATTCAATTTTTTTGCGCTCATAATAATAACTCATTCAACACCTAATGTACAGGATAGTAGTGCCCACTTACTTACTTTTTAATATTTAATTTGTAATTTAATATTATATTGTCTTATACGATTTCCACGCGCATCCTATTACATCGTTAAACAACGTAATATACACATACAATTTGACTCTTACAATATCTCATACGATACTTTATATTGTTATAAGATTTTTGCGCATAAAAGCTTGGCATACAGTTAGTCGGATTTAAAAATACTTATAGTAAAACACTTTACTTGGATGAAATCATTATCGTCCTAGTAGATAAAACTACTTTGGTAAATTACATAACACTATAAATATTTAATTTTGAACCTAAAACTAATATGTATTGTGATTGTCTTGCTATAATGTCTTTAGCATAAGTAATTTAATGAAAAAAAAAAAAAAAAAAAAAAAAAAATTAAAAAACTAAATATCTAAAACAAATTCTAATCACTTCTTAGTTCATCACAAGAAAATTATGATTAACGCTAAATTATATAGGTCAGTTTGATTCTCTGTCACTTATATCGAAACATCATTTCCCCCGAGATATTTAAAGGTCACATTTTACGTTGGCAAAGTTCCCAATAGTGTGATCCAACGTACGAATAGGAAAAGTTATAAAGACAAACTGATTGAAATCGTCCGATCTCGAAATCATTTTACAATAGCGTAGTACGAAATATAAAATATTAACTTCTCCGTGACAATAGATTCCTGTCGTTGTGTACGTTGATGCTATTTTAAATTCTACTCACGCGACGATTTTTACATGGTCCCAGGACGTGTGCGCGAAAAAACCACAGTAATGCGACTATGACGTTAAACGCGTTATCGCGGCACGTGTCACATGTCGTCGTTGTAAAATAAAGTGCGATAGGTACTTTGTGAGCATGTGTATTATTCGTGTGCGTGTAGGTGTGCCACGAAAATCATAGTGCTATATAACATACGATCAAAGTCAAATGTGGATATAATATATTATTTTAGCAGGGACATTATATCACGTCTAATAATATCTAATAATCACGATAATTAATGACGTGAGCTGTGCAAGTCATATTTAGACAGAGTAATACATAATATTGATGACGAGAAGGGCGGGGGAGAAGTAGGGAAAATACTTTTCCAAGGACGTAATATTTTAGTAGCCCGGTAAAATCGGCGTAATTGAAAAAGCTTTTCCAACGTGAACAAAATACATGTATAAGCCAATTACGTCCAACTCAGATCAATACACAGAGTATATGTACACGTGTGAGTATGTGTGTGTATATGTGTGTGTTACGGGCTAGGGCTAATCAGATTACTTAATGAGCTTTCGTTTCATGACGTATTAGTTGTACGCAATACGACAAAATATAATAATAACTACGTAACTCTGTCCCGGGTTCGTGTACGGCGATTTTCCTACTCCGAATACAGAAACGTTTAAAATACAAATTCTAGAGATCGTAGCACATGTGCATTAGAATTAAACTAGACGCGTTTAGTACACCGATGGCAAGTGCAGCGGTCCGGTCGATACGAAGTGAGATTTATAAGATTAATAATCCGTTCGCAGTATAGTTTTAATGTATAGGTATTTGCTAATATGAATATTCGAATTTTAAATTAAGGTTCTTTTGTTGGTCGGAATCGTTTAATAGTATTATACGTATTATACGCAAAGGCGATATATTTCATCATGGCTGTATTAAAGTTACAAAAGTTTAAACATTTGAGCTTGACAAAGGCGTTTCGGTCATATTTTATAATACTTGTAGCTAGTATATACACACTTTACATAGATGATGTATAATATTGATATCCAAAAACTTTTTCAATAAATATTGTAAATGACGCATCATCTATAAAGGAACTTAATTTTTATTTTATTATAATACAATCATTTGAAAACATTTTTTACATAATATAACATGGGGTCGGAAATAATTATATATTCGTATATTGAACTGATTTGCAGGCATAATTTTGTTTATTCCTATAATACACGATGCAATACGATACGTCATAAGATTTATGTCGAAGGCAACCTTTTATGGATTATCATAATATTGTTATATGATATTTAATCAGTTATTTGACCTATATTTCAAATAATAATAGTAAAATAAGTCACATTAAAATAAAAATAAAATTAATTTTAAAATCAAATGCATTTCTTAAAATTATAAAGAATACCAAGTCGCAATACTCAATAACAAACTTTCTTTATTACAAAACAAAGTAAACAACAATATTCAATATTCTGTAATATTTAAATTCAACTCAAACAGTGGTATTATTGTATATGCTATATTCAAACAAAATCTTTCGTTGGTTCTACGAAATGTATATAAATTCTAGTTAAATTAATATAAAATATAAAAATATTATACATTTAAAAATCTATATACTATGTAATAAATTATGATTTATTTAAAATAATATACAATCAATCGTACTGTTACAATATTACAATTACCCGTGAGTCAATTGTATAAAAAAAATAATGATTTTAAAAATGAAAAATGTATATCCATATTTACCAAACGAACCTTTTATTATTTATATTATTTTTATAATACAGAATTTGCCCAATGTTTGGATTTCTCTCAGTCGACAATACCTATATGCAGAAGATCTTACAAACATTATTTTTTCTAAATTCAAAAACCTATATACATTGTTATTCCAAAATTTTTAACGTGTTGCATTATGTATCAGAAAAAACTATAAAAATATTTCAGGGTAATGTCTATGTATTCGAATCCATAATACTTACAAATCAGTTGCTATAATAATAATATAGTTAAAGTAATAATACGTGTTTAGTTTTAGGTTTATTAAGTTCAGATAAAAAAGAGAAAATTAATTGTATAGGGTCGTACACAAACCGCAATTTTAATGAAAAATTATTTTTATTTATGCATCAGAAACTAGGATACTAGCCAACATTATGTTAAAATTTATATTAAATCATTTATAATTACTTTTTTTTTTTTAGTAAAAAGTTTAATTTTATAAAGAAATAATTTATGTTTAATATTAATATTATGCATCATGTCGTATACTGAACAGCATGATCAGATGATCTACATATATATAAATATTAAATGAACAAACCGTATGACTTTAAATATTTTAAACTAAGTACTGCTGAATCCATTTGAGTTTTTATCGTTATATATCGCGTCTTTATACATTGAAGGGATATACCATTCAAATTGTTTAAAAACAATAATGGTGCATATGCAGACCGTCTTTACATCCAACCAGTTAGACACTTATATTTTAAAAATAGTGAATTTTTACCCAATTTTTTATTTTTAGTCTTAACAGTTTAAGCTTAATATATTTTAATTACTGCCTATATTAAAACATATAACTAAAAGATACTGTGTAAAACGAGTTTCGAGTTATTACTAAATAATAATATATTATATAAGAATTACAAAAAAGAAAAGATATCAATCTTATGTTAAATATAATTTAAATAAAATATTATATTCAAATGATGTAACCATTTATTTTAATTTTCTAGGTTGCATATATCAATATAAAATATAAGTCTAGAGCATGTTATCGTTAATCATAGATAAATAAAAAGTAAAATTATACTCAAACTCGGCCATACATCACTGTTAATTATTTTTTACTAAATTCATATGCATATTTGAAAAAAAAAACGGTGGTAGTTTATTTTTTATTATTTTTTTTTTAATACATAATAGTACTCATATTAATATAATCATTAATTAAGTGAATTCGAATAAATGTATAATGATATGTATACCTATCCACTTTCACGCGGGAATAACTTCACAAATAAAAATAATAGTATACTTAGTGTATTATAATATTATATGTGACTAACCGTACAATATTCATATTGTAAGATCATATATCAAAATAAATACATGCACTCTATATTAATTCTCTATATTGCTTTTCGTTCAGGTTTTATTTTTATTTTATTTTATATTTTAATAAGCAAATAATAATTATTTTCAAATCTTCTAGAATTGTTTTTTTCAATACAATTTTTCATAAAATTGTTAACACTCAAACGTTTCATATACATGTTATTATTAAAACATATAATATATATATATATCTTAGGCATAAAGTCAAACCGGATATTTCACTTAATGCCTAAGCAAATAGTCAGAGAATTAAATTTTTCGTGTAATTTACTATCCACCAAGACATATTTAATTAAATGTATATTTCAAATAAGACAAATAATGAAATTACATTTTTTGTATTATTTTAAAAATTTAACAATATTTTCTTATTAATTATTAATATATAAAGTATTATGTGTTTATAATAATAAATTATAATTTTTGAACATATAGTTAATTATTTATCACAAATTTTGTATTTAACCGATATACTGATAAAAAAATATGACGATGATGGACAATGAGTCTCATTAGCTTCATTACTACTAAGTTTAATTTATTTTCATATACTTTATTTTAAATTTATTTATTTTTAAAGTGTTTTTTAATTTTTTTGAATAGTTAGATCAGTGTTTCTCAACCTTTTTTAAGTTACCACCCCCTTGAGTGTCAATAAATTTTTTAACGGCCCCTACAATGTGAGACTTCTATAATTAAGGGTATTTGGAAAATTTAAAAGAAAAAATTGAAATAATCTAATAACTCATTTTTTTATTTATTTTTTATATTTGATGTATTTTTTATTTATAGTACTAGTATTATGGAAATTAATTTAAAAAAATAAGTACCTAAATTAGTTCACTGCCCCCTTACCGCCCAAAACTAGTTCATTGCCCCTCAGTGACACTTCACCGCCCACTGGGGGGGGGCTATATTGCCCCTGTTGAGAACCACTGAGTTAGATAATAAGTTTTTTTAAAAATTGAGTATATTGTATAATAAAAGATAACATTATTAAACATTTTCTATAAATTAATCCACTAAAAAATGTTATTATATTTTTTGTTTAGTTATATGATTTTTATTACGCATCTACTAACAATAACTATGATTTTGCTTATGTATTAAAGTAAGCGGTGACGGCAGATGTACAACGACCTAATATACGAAATAGTCATCACGTGCGGGCTGATATATATTATGTATAAATATATTTAGGTAGGTAAATTTATTTACTTGCAACAATCGACATAACATACAATTATTATATAGATTAAAAAAATTTAAATAGATTTTAGCTTAATCGTTTTTATTTGACGTTACTACATTAAATATGTTGTTTCAACAATTAAATCCATGTCATAATTATTATGCATATTATAACCATAGCCAGTGCGGTATGTTTGTGTAAAAATCAAAATGTGTAGTATTATTCGTAAATAATTTAATTTATAACTCTGTCGCATCAGGAATTAATGCGAGATGCTTAACGGTTTTTAAATTAATTTCAAACAAACGTGACTCAAATTTGTGTTTTTAATTAATTTGCCTACCTGATTTTTGAAAGTCTTAATATTCAAACGAACTGGCAAAAGTTGAAGTGTAACTTTTCATGAGTTGTTTTTATATTTTACTGTTTTTTCCTAGGAAATTAAAAATTTTAAAATATGCATTCTTTGTATAACTTTTAGTTTTCACATGTGAATATAAGTTACGCAATATGAAATAATTTTAAAGTTATGTCGGGACGCACTACAAGCATTCCAAATGTAACATATAAATTAAATTGATCTTTTTAATGAATTTGTACCCATACTAAAAAAATAAAAATAATATGTTCTTTGCTTAAAAAACAAATTAATAACAGAGTAATTTCCGTTGATTGATTTTATAAAATAATTATTATTATATCACAACAAAACTAGTGACACGTCATAATTATTATTATTTTTTTTTTTTTTTTGATCTGTATAATTCGAAAAATGTGTCAACTACGATAAATATCGTGTATAAATAACATAATTTTTTAGCATTAAATAATACCCATCGCACTATTTTTTTAAATATATATTGATATACAACAGCAGGGTACATGTTTTATCTCAGTGAATAGGGCCAACGTTTACTTTTTCCTCGACGTTTAGAGACCGTAAACAGTAAACATTCAGTCACCAAATATTTTTAAGAAAAAAGAATATAGTTTATTGTTTTCGTTTTTTTTTTATTTTTTTGTCTTAAACGCCTTTTACAAAAGAAATTCTTCATCACTTATAATTTATTATATATATTTAAATAGGTATTTAGCATAAAATATAATTTAGTTATCTCAAAATTTACAAAATAATATTAAAATTTAATATTTAATTAATTGAACCACTCATTATGTAAGAATATTCGGAACAGTAGCAAATAAAGTAGACAATTATCAATAACATTTTAATCTTCTCACAAAAATGCGTATCTTTTATTCGTCTCGTACATATCGTATTACAGAACCATGATTTTGTGTAATTATAAATATTGATGTGAATTTTATGTTTATATATATAATTGCTTTAGATCACTAGAAAAGTTTTAAATTAATTTCATCTGTATACCATGATTGAATATATTTAGTATTCATAATTGCGTACATTAAACACAATTACATTTATTCTAGGAAAAATGTTATAAACCACTGTTGACTCTTTGCCAACGGCACTAAAAGATGGAAAAATATAACGTTCCTAAGTAAACAAATTTAATTTGTGGATTTGAAGACCTAGTTTTTCTAATATAAGACTTGTTAATCTAATTCGGAATTTAATTTCAGTACATTTTGTTTATGCAAACATAAAATAACCACTGCACACAATAATGTTTATATATAAATTACAATTTCTATAAAAGGTCTCGGTTATGATGACTATTTTTTTTTCAAAATGATGTATGCTAATTAATACAAAGTAAAATTATTTATTTATTATAACGGTCACTTGGTTAACGTTTTATATTCATAAATACTATGAGTAGTAATTATGTTATGTAGGTATGCTGTTTCAAATTATGTGTGTTAAAATTGAAATAAGAACCAATAAAATTACTAGTATTTATGCACATTAAATTTGGAATACCCTGATATACTGCCAAATAACACCAATCAATAACTGTTTTAATATTTAAAATAAAAGAGTGGTTATAGTGATACATGGACCATTAAGATCTAACTAAGGACAGCATTTATATGTTATCAATATTAAAAAAAAATTATATCAAAATCTATAAAATATCAACTGATAATACTAAAATCTACTCATTAAAAACTAATTTTTAATTTTTACGTTTTGTTGACTATCAAATGACTGATGGTGCTTTGGACAGGATATTATGGTTAATTTCTGTAATCAATTAAGTGATTAAATATCAACAAATTAGGGCATATTGCTCATTATTTTCTACTCTTTTATTATATACATTTTTTGAATTGCAGATTGTACGGTGGAGAGGTGTTGTAAAATGAGTCAAATACAATAATGTATAAATGGCGTATAAATATATTATAATAATGAATAATAATTGTTTGAAAAACCCACGATGTCCATAAAAATATATTTAAGTGGAATTATTTGTTCTTGAGCTCTTTAACTGAATCCTGACGTAAACTAATATTTATATACCTGAAGACTTAGATTCAATTTTATGTTCAAACGCGTACCATATAACATTCTATATTTATCTAGTTAATGCTATCATAATCAAGCAATATATCGCCACACGATCACATACTTGAATTTAGTGGATTTCAACATCAAAATTTGGAAGAAAATATCGAAACACTCAATAAATGTGTACTATATATTTATACTTAAAGCTATAAGTAAGCATATTAACTTAATATGTTACGTAGTTCACATAATAGCTAAGAAAGTATACAACCGTATAATTTATTGTTATGGATTACATTTCGATGTACTTTGGTACATTTCTGTTATGTCTACCGTCTACAGTAATAATAACGGTTTGCTTTTATTTATTTATTTTTTTATATCTCATATTCTACCCGAGAGATAACTACTGCTATTATTGTAAACGACTCGAGTTTAAATATTATTCTCTTGTTACGGTTTGTCTTTGCAAACCATCGAGTCTTAAAGCTACCGTAGAACATTTAAGTCACCGCGGGTTTAGGTGCGGTCGGTTTAAAACATGAATTATGATTACAGAAACTCGCATAACGACCAACCGCGGTAACACGCAGTGGTTGTTGTTGTTAAAGTTTAAGCCTAAGTCCTCAATATATTATGTTTTCTATAATTTATTTTTTGCCCAAAGCTAACACTAGGTAATATTTTCTGACTAGTACACATGATGTTTAAATATTATCATTTTATGCTTTGCTAAAAAAAAATGTTGTAACGTGCTCAACAATACTCGTACATTGAAAACATGCTGATGGTTTTTTGTATTGACGTGTGTAGAGAAAACGAGAAAGAATCTTATTATTATAAGTAAATATTTACCATTTACAGACAACGATAAGGATATTTCTTAAGGGAATTTTAAACTTGAAATATAATAAAAATAAATAAGTGAAACAAAATATTAATGATAATTTTAAAATAACTTCTAATGACGCAATCAAAACCTTTCGAATATTTCAAAATATCTGGATGGTTAGAATTGTACGAGAACTCAAATTAATTTTCAACATTTTACCGAATTAAATTTAAAGATTCATTTCAGTCGTCTGTAGAAATTGTTTAATATCCTTAATGATCTTATAGGTTTTGACGGATCTATCGATACGAAGGATGACGATTTCCAGTTTCACAAATGTTGATTCATTAAGATCATACTGGGATAATTGAAATTTCAGACTCACGAGTTTTTCTCTTCCAAACGAACGTTCTAATAACAATCATTTTACTTTCAACCCATGTAGAGATACGGACATGGTCAGAGGAACAGCTGATAGACAGGTATCATCTAATTCTAAATCCTCTTATTAATAACACAAGGGATTATATTAGTAAAACCGATAATTGTACAGCAGAAGTATACGTTTTTAGTAAATGCTCTAATACACAATGTGGACGTAAGGACCTCGGAGAAGCGAGCTACTAGACGGAGGTGCACTAAGCGGTTCTCGTTCTCTCCGTCTCATCACATCCGCACACCCATCCACCCGACCACCCGCGTATCAAAAATACGATAGGTATGCTAGTTCACTGACCTTGGGACGGGGCGTAGATATTCAAGTACAGGCAATCTTCGGACTGGTTGCGCAGGTACGGCAACAGACGTTTGAGGTAGACGAGCCGGCCCACGGGCATGCGGTTTAGTGCTGCCGTCTCGTTGGACACGTCGGGCAAGCGTTGCGGGCACACGGGGCCCGGGGTGTCGGCCATGCGGACGCCGTCCCAGGGCGACGGGGTGCGTGTGGGTCCGAACCGATTGGAGCCGACGGGCGGAGTGGCGTACGGCACGCCCAGGAACGTGTCGACGGTGGCGGCCGCGGAGTCGGCCACGTCCACGGTGCGCACCACGCCCTGAAGCTTGCCGTACCGGGTCTGCACGACCCGCGTGAGCGTGGCCGCAAACGCGGCAGGTGTGCACAGCGCGACCACGGCCACGATCGCCACGGTCAGCGCCACAGCCGCGGCGTTCGCGGTCGGTTGGCCGATCATTGGCCGCGGCACCGATCACCGTGGGCGTTTCTCGCGTCCCATGTCATCCGGCACCGTGGCCCGCGACGCGTCTCCCGTTCCCGCCGGAGGTTGGTCCGCGACTGGTTCCGTCGGCGGTCGCGACCGAGTCGGCGCGTGCGGCTGTTGCGGCGCTGTTCCGGACGAACCGGCTCCCGTCCCAGCTGCCGATGTCTCCGACGATACTGATGCCGTCGGCGGTGCCGCGGCCGATGTCCGTGTGCCGTCGGCCGCTTGCGTGGCCGGTTCGTCAATGGCGTCCTCGACGAATGTGCACAGCACGTACACCGCGACGGTGCACGTCAGGTACACGATAGTGGTGGTTATCACGTCCACCACGCCAAAGTCCAGTGGCGAACTGGATTCGCGGTCACCGTCGTCCAGCGTGTTCATTCGACGGCCGATATGAGCGTGGGTGACCGCTGTGAAACGATCTCGTCACGAGCCTGCAAACAACCGTGATAAATGTAATTATAATTTTTGTAATATCATAACACCCTGTAAAGTTTGACAAAACGTGTTTTTCGGTTTATAAACCGCGCATTTAGATACAATTAAAACGAGAAAAAATTAAGTTTGTGGATGGTTTTTCACAGTATTAGATAACTCGTGGTCCAGTTCACATCTAATGTCTGTCGTATAAATGTCCGTAAAATAATTATATGTATTTTTGTAATTTTTTTTTTTTTTTTAAATATTGTTAAATCATTTTGTTAATATTACTCGTATTCATATGAGAATCGTATTATGTACGAAATTAAAATAATGTTAAATTTGTACTTCATTAAAAGCAAAATCTCAGGCTTACAGAAATAATCTATTTCATATTTACAAGTATATGCATTTGTGTATACATGTATGTGTACACGTATGTACAAACATGTATATATTATTTGTTTGATGCACGTATCGTAGAAGATACATTTGAAACTTTATTTAACAAAACTCGTTTCTATAATATATAAAATGTTTTTATGAAACTAATACGTTTTCATTATAAAACTTTTTATTTAGTGAATTAATCTTTTAAAATTATTCTATAATTTAATATTTCTTAAATACTGTATTAATATTACATATTCATTATTTCTGATCAAACAAAAATATTGTTTCACGTAAAACTTCATATTTTTAAAGCAATAAAAATGTATTGCTTTTTCATCAAATGTCCTTTCAACCAATATGTAGGTATTTGAAAGAAACATCACGTTCTTTAAATAGAGGTTTGGCTTTATAATCCTTTATCTGACTTGTATAAAAATAACCTCAGGCGATAGCAATGGATGTTGTTAACGCATGCCAAGAGCCGGGCTCATGGAAGCATCACTTTGTTATTCCAACAACTACCAAGACGGCATTTTACAAAGGTTAAGATGTTAAAGCAATTACTATGGTAGTTCCTGATCTTTGAAAATGAAAGCTTACGACGAAACCTGATTTAATCGAAGAATGTAGCCCGACCGAACTGGACAAGCATCGGTCACTGCCTAATGAAATTATTCGTATATGAGACAGAGTTAACTGTTATTGTAATAAAACGGTTAACGAAAACACAAATACAATTTAAAGTTGGGTCAGTATAAACGGCATCTTCGAGTTAAAGTAATTTTATAATACGCGTACCAACGTTTGAATTATATAGTGCAGTATGTGTAATTGTAATAATTATTCAGTGTATTAAATTACTTTTAGTCAAGACTTTAAAACAATAAATAATAGAATAAAAATTAATTTACCGTCACGAAAACTTGGATTAAATAATGATGTTATATAATGTTCATATATAATTCATATTATTGAGGCTCACATCATAATTTTAATATCGATCGATTCAATAACGACTGTAAAATGACATATTTATTCATGTTGAAAATTATTTTCATTCTTCTAAAATGCTATCTAAAAGTTATGACCCAGCCTAATATTGTTATTGTATAACGTTGTCAACTCGCATGATATTAAAATACATCATTTTTAAGTTTGAACATATTAAATACGCTGACAAAATGATTTTAAATTATCATTTCAATAACCAAACGAGTAGAATTGCAATGCTTGAACATTTTTGTTATGTAGGTAGGAATTATATACTATATCATATCATTTTATTAAGACTCGCTTTGTGAAAAAGGATTAGTAAAAGTTTTTAAAGCTTGCACGTTAATCCGCTCAAGCGAGTTACATTGCGACGACGGCACTGTCATGTCCTATAAATAAGTTTACGGAGAAAAGACTATGACGACAACTCCGAAGACGCCGTTTTAATATAAATTCACCAAAGTACACATTACTAGTATTTTATATATGTATTGAATAATAAAACACACAAGTGTGATTGTGTGTATATTTGAAAGCTTGCAATAGACATATTATATTTCCATATACATATACAACACATCTATTTGTTAATTAATTTTAATACCCATCGCACCCACAACTACAAAAACTTTGATGTTTATAAAAATATCGTTAAATACGATTTTTAAATTTGTTTGATTTACAGAGTACTCAAAATTTAATTGATATAGTCGCTTTAAAACATCAAAATGTGATATGATGTGTTCACAAATAAGAAAAAAATGTGTAGGATAATAATATACGTTTCCCACGAATTATAAACGTTATTGATTATTATTCTGTTCATGAAATTTTGTTCAGCCATTATTCGATTTATTACATTACATCTGTCTAAATAATTAGCAGTAAATTTTGTCCTTCAGTTTTAGTTTTGGAAATAAATTTTCCTTTTTTTATTGATCAATTAGAAACAAAATAATTCGTCCCCTTATTTGGCAATTGATATTTTTTGTTCGAGTCTTATTTTTACGTTTGTCGTTCACCTTATTATTAAAAATGATCCAGTATCTAAAAAGCTTGTTCGTATATATATTAAATAAATAAATAAATATACGTTTCAACAAATTCATCATACTTTATATTTTATTTTATGGCATATTTCAAAATATATAATAATATCTGTTTATGACATTTTTACGAAGTTAACAAGCCATATTTTCATTACTGTTTTTTTTTTTTTTTTTACAGCCCATCATACTTTAAATATATTTTTTTGCTTTACATTTTTTGCTGAGTATAATCAAGTAAAAGGATTTATATATACGATAGGCCGTTATTATCTTGATGATTATTCAATATTATCTATAGGCGTCACGCTTACGCATGCTTTAGAGATTTGTTAGTAGTTTATTTATGATATTACTAAATAAATTTAGGATCTGTGTTATATAGATAGAATAAAATAAAATAAAATAAAATAATATTTTAGTGCTACAATCATTTTTTCACCTCGAAAATTGCATTATTTTTCATATTTTATGAAAAATAAAGAAATTAATTTAATATAATATAATATTTATGTAATTGTATCAATTATTATATCTAATTTTTGATTCGTTATATTATGTAACTATCTATATTTTACATTATTAAGTATCATATTAAAATGTTCGTTTATTACTAAAATATACAATATGAATTTTGTGATTATATTTATTTCTATGTTGTGTGTGTGTGTGTGATTTGTTTGCATGAAATAACAATTTTTTTCTTTTATTACTGATATGTTATTACTTGTGTATAGATGTCATTCATCAGTGAAAGATATAAATACCAAAATGAGATAAAAATAAAAAAAATCGTATTGCTCTAAAGCACTAAAATTCTATGTAGCTTAGGAGGTAAAATATTTAAATTTAGAACTAAGTATATCATTCAAAAATTGCAAAAGTTTAATCTTAATCGAAAAATGTATTATATGATTACGATAGATTGTCACATAGACAGTGTGTAAGCAGTTTTATGTTACATAACTAATTTTACTACATACTTCGTAAGAATTCGAGTAAGTGTCATTATTTAAAATTAATTTTACAAAAACTATTAATAATAAAGATATTGCGTGCATTTTATTTAAAAATCAAAAATATGGATTTTTACAAGAAATAGCTAGCGATAATGTTTCATTGAGGTGTACCAAGAGAAATAATTGTACAATAGAAGAAATTACCAAGATAGTGAAATATATCATATGGAATGTGTAAACAAATTAGATTAAAAAATCAACCAATTAATTAAAATTATATGTATTTGTATATATATTATTGACAATTTTTTTATAAAATTGAAACATCAAACGATATCTTTGGCGCTTAAGTCATACATTGGTATAACAGGTATATAATATTATATTGGCGCTTATGTCTAACACATTTTGGCACAAATGATATGTAATTTTTGTATCTTTGGCGCTTATGTCATACAGCCGTCATTCATTTCAAAACATACATTTACATTAAATAGAACCTTATCAATATAGACATGGATACTATGAAAAAGAAAGATTGTCTATCTACCCGTTGGATGTTACTGGACTGATAATTTAGATGATTAAGTAAGTATGTTAATTAGAAACATTAAATTAAATTAAATAAATCTATCAATATACATGTTGATTAATATATTTAACATAAATTAATTTTGTATTATATACAGAGCACAAACATTTCTACCTGCATATATATCTAATGACCGGACTTAAAAGTATTTAAAATTTTAAAATATGGACTTAAAAAATACAATATATACAAAATAATTTTTGATTATTATAGCTATTGTATAATAAAAACATTAATGATCGAAAAAAAATAAACTGCATTATTTTATAAAATATATTTTATGTTTGTTATGAAAAAATATATAATTTAATAGTTATTAGAAAAACAATAAGTATTGATGATACTGTTTGTATAATATTATTATTAAAATAAGTATATATAGTATAATAATATTGCCACAACCCAACGTCAAACCCACACGCTATACTGTGGCTCTCTAAACAAACGTTGTCATCGCATCAGTATCATATTCCTATACGAAACGATATATCTCTACGATATAAATGTGTATTATATACACACTATACAGTTAAAATATCTACGTCCAATGACTATTCAATTTCGTTTACAATAATATTTTACAGTCAGTGGGCTGTATAATCGAATCGCGCCAACAACGTGTTCTCAAATCGAATCAACGGGTACGAGGTGTTATTTATGTGTGGGGGGTGCCTTCGTGAGGGAATAATAATTTCTATACCTAACAAAAAACACGAAATATTATGTGAAAAAAATATATTATACATAACATAATAATATTCGAGCGTATTACATCGAGTTATAATATTATTGCCAATTAAAATAAATACCAACTGTTATCTATTGCCAATCAATGTGATTAGTTTTATGATTTTCTCGTAATAACTACTACCTATAATTGATAATATAAAATCCATTTTGTTTTATACATTTATTTTCCAATTTCACGTATATGTTGTATAAGCATTATACAGTATTTATTTCTTAGAATAGAGAATGTGGGTATGTGGAATCTATGGTAATATTAAATTGGATTTTATTTTGTTGTTCAATAAATTATCTACTCGATAAACATAGCCAAAATAAACACACCCGAATATATGTTCATGGGTATATTCAAAATTTGACATAGTAGAAAAAAATTAAACCTAGTAACAACATATGGAATAAAAATATTGAAAAAAGTTTCATTTTAGAAGTAAAGTGAAAAATTATTTATTTTTTCTTTGAATTTTTTAATTAATTTTTATGATATAAATATTAGTGTAATAGTAATAAATATTTAATTTTATATTAATATCATTTAAGTACTATAAAAATAACCAACTGATGTAGACTATAATAAAATACCGTATATAGGTATAAATATTTTTTAATAAATAAAAAAAAAACTTTACTATGATTTATTTAACTATTAATTAAATAATTAAGTTACTTGATGTAATATATATATACATATATAAATTATTGATTAAAGAATTGGATCTAAACAACAAAATGAATCGATTTTATTGTTCATAGAACTAATTACACATATATGATTTCTTTTAATAGAAATATTTTATAATAAATTGAATAATAAATAGTGTACATAATATTTATTACTCAATTAAAATTGTTTACTCTTTTCATAGGTATATTAAATTTAGATAATCATTTCATTTATGGTTGACTGACAGTATGGATACCTCAGTAAATACCGGATTTCGCATATAATACATGTTCATATTTTTATGAACAATTACATGCAGTAAATGGATTTTCATCGATTATACTTAAATACATAACATTGCAAATATTTATTTTGCATATTTTGTGTGCAAGTGTATATTTTCCACAAAAATGTATATTTTTACATATAACATACATGTTAAAACGTTTCAATTTAATTTTTTTATTTTATATACAATTATTATACATAAATTTATTTCATAACAGAAAAATTGAAAATATTGTTAAAAATAATATAGTATTAATTGGTAGGTATCTAGTTCATTACGTACTGGTTTTCCTATTATATATTTTTATCTTATCTACTCTGTACATCGTAGAAATATATTGTTGCATATAGAAATATGATAATGACGAAACAAAACGTTTGTTTAGAGAGCCACGGCATGGCATGAGGGTACGATGTAAGGATGTGACAATATTATTACGTATTATACTATACATACATAATATTTTTTTATAATTGTATCATACAAACAGTACAACTGACCTCGGCAAATGTGACGGCACCCCGTGTAGGCAAAATAGGTACGTCTGTGTCAATAATATAAAACAGTGCGGGAAAAAATAGCTAAGAATACGTCATATTATTATAACAGAGGTAACTTAAAACGAAGCTATGTATTGTGTAATAAAATTGTTTTATTTTTTCCATATAATTTTTTGGAGTATACAAAAAAAATACACATTTAACTAACTTGTTAGTTCAATTGTGACAATAAAATATACAATTATAAACGAGAGAAACACTATTATCGAATAACTCGAAATGTTAATGTAACATAATAAAATATTAGACTACTAAATCAACACGGCGTACTTTTTTAAATACTTAGTAGTGAGAAGATGTACTGCCATCAATGTGTACATTTCTTTTTCTATTTTAGTAATGAATATACTTATATAATTATGGTTAGTTACATCGTTCCAAAAGTGAACTAAACGTGACCTTTATGATACAGGTAGACCGATTGGGTATAACTGGTATTAAAAAAGTACTATATTAATATACGTAAATATTGTATAATAAATTATATGTACTTAAAAAATTGGAAATTGGACCAGATAAATCAGAAACACTGTACCGGAATTGGTCGCCGGGAGCATAAATGTTTTTCTTATATGGCTTTTGATCAAGATCTCGACGTATATAATAACTCGTTTGATCTAATTCTAGAATCGGACATTAAAAGGGTATATAAAAATGAAATATCTTCACTTACTGGAACACACATCTTCTAGCTAGGTGGTATATCATATATTCACATTATACGTACATCTATAATATAGTATATTACATATAAAATGTTTTGGGATAAAATATAAGAGTGGTCCTATCACGGTGCAATTTCCACATTAATTTCAAATAAAACCCGTCGATATAATATATCATATAATATCTGAGCTATAATGGACTCGATAACACTTGTATATGAGTATGGTTATTGATATTAAATTACTCAGTGATTATGATTCGCAAAATAAATATTTTAACTGAAGTATAAATACAATAAATGGAATAGGTAGTAATAATTTTGCAAATAATTTATTATTATTTTCATTGCAGTTAATGTGAAATCATTTATGTAAAAGCTTTAATCAAATATAAATGGTAGAAATGAGAGAAATAAAAAGTACTCAGAGAAATTATCAATCAATTGAAGGTCATCATGAAGTGATTTTCCGTGTGATAGTTTAAATTTGTATATAATATAATTATTTATGAATCATATTTATTCAGTATTTGTGAGTTTCGAGTACAATAAAATAATTAAATTTTGAAGAACATATTATATGATTATTATAAATTATACATTTTATCAAGCGTTATACTTTAACAAAGTTAAGAACTATTGTCACTTACTAAAGTGATATATTTATATTGTATAAAGTTCTAAAAAGAGACTCCAATTAGTGCGATTCCAAAATCTTTGAATATAAATATTGTAATTGACGGAAAATAAGAGAGAAAGTTTCAAATATCGGTAAACAAATTCTTGTCACATTTTAAAGTCTAAGCTATAAATAAAATTATGCTTTATGACTACGTCAAAAACTTAAAACGTACAAATGAACAATTTAATTAAAATACAATTTTTTTTTTTTTATTATTCCAATATATCAAAGGTGTTTGTTTTCATTGATTTTGAAACAATCGAAACAATTAACCCATAAAAGTATAAAATACTACCAATATTTGTTGACCATTATAATGTGTGACCAAGAGTAAATTTAAAAATTGTAATATGAAATTATCTTATTTTATAACATTAGTGAAGAAATATTTTAAACAAGAAAAAGAAACGACACATATGTTTTAGACTGAAAACGTATTTTAATTACAAGTTCATGAAAAACATAAAATCGTTTTTGCTCTCATCCGGTCTTAAAGTTGAATGATAAAAAATTAACTGTAGTTTAGATAATAAAACTAATCAAATTAGTTTATGGGTATTACTGTAAAATATACCCATTTAAGTCTGAATACATTTAAAATTAATACAGTCAAGCAGTGGGCTTAAGAACTTCAAAATAAAAATGATTAAAGTTCCGGATATTGTGCACTATATTTACATAATGCATATACAAATTATTCTACTAAAATACTTTAACGTTTACCTTTAGATTCTTAGTTGGTTAACTAATTTTTTTTTTTTTTTTTTTTAAATTAAAAAACAAATAAGACCAAAACATTGTTAATTTTGAATGATTTAAGGAGATTTATATGAAATAGCAAACTAGAATATTATTAAGATAAGTGAAACACCAATATAAATACAATCGATTAAATAACGTGCGATAGAGCACGGGAATTTGGAAGTCTGTTTGGTATTCTATAAATAATAATCTTTGATTTATATATTTAAAACTTCATTATATGATTCACATTTCAAAACATGTATTTAAAATATTTGTAGGAGTCGTAAAAAATCATGATTGTACCGGCCAGACTTGAATAAACGAATCAGTATGGGCGGCGGCGTTGCATAGGGTAAACAACTGAAAAAATGATCCTAATACTTAAATCGAAAATTTGATGTACCTTTAAAAATTTTGGGTGGGAATTCTACCAGTACAAGCTTGAGTAAAAGGGAATCAAGTGACGAGCCAAAATCGGGCGGTGATACTTGAATAAGTTGCTTATAAGGTTATGAGAATACGACTCTTTTTAATTTCACCAGAAACCCGGTAAATTCGCTAATCCTGCTGATGATGTCAATGAGGGCAGCAGTTTGCGTCTTTGTGTGCTTACGTCCGGCATTAGGAACGCTAGTGATCAGCAGCTGTATCGATTGACAGGATACCGCTCGCCGTATACCACGTTTGTAGGTTGTAATACATACTACTTTTCGTCTGATTATAAGATCGCTGGTGCTATTGGCTGGGTCAGATATCAGGAACGCTTCAGACCATCGATCTTCTTTTTATTCAATAGTACGTACTGTGTGAAGAAGATGATTTTTGAATTTGTTTTACCGTACATAGAATCAAAATAACCTGCGTGTTAGTAAGGACTAGTAAATCTTTAAAAATTTTCATCACTGGCTTGTTCCTTGCAACAAATTAGTTTTTCCTTTCTCTTTGTTAATATTTTTCAAACTGCCTTGATTTTAATATCTATGGATGAGTATTGTCTTAGTCTTTTCATAAATATCATTTTCCTTCGTATTTCTATTTTACTTAACTCTGATACTAAGCATATATATATATATATATTTATTTTTTTTTTTGTTCATCTCGTTTGTATTTTATTATCGAATTCTAATTGGCTGGTTTTCGTTGTATCTATTAGTTATTCCAAAATGAACCAATGTGTTTACCATGGAAAGAAACACAACCGATTTGAAAAAAATAAATATTTAATCGAATATGATTGGTTTTTAACTATCAGATTAACAAATTTAAATATATTATTTATCATTTATTAATGATATTATAACAATAACATTTTACACTTCTTTAAAAATATAACGTATGCAATTTATAATTAATTAATTATTTTCAAGTTCTATAAAAAAGTTTTAATTTAATATTTACATTATTCGATTACATTTTCATATTTTTTATATCATTTAATTTTCTCGTTAAAAAACTAATATAGTTATTTTTTTTCGATTTATACAATTTGTTTCCTCGTAAAACAGTATAGAACTATATGCTTTAAATTCCCAAAAAATAAAGTTTATAATGGTCTTTGAACTTTCAACTCAATTTTATAAAATTTGTAATTAATACTTGTAATAATATGTAATATCTTTTTGAGAGTATTTTTAACAATTTAAAAATAGCAAAGTAGCAAATTATTAAATAAAATTGTAAAAGTAATTTAAAAAATAATTTTCTTTTAATGAATACGGATTATTGTAAGATAACAATTGTTAAAATTTATCATCTTAGAATTTATTGTAGCTATTTGCTATACGAATATGTCAAAAGTTAAAAATAAAATAAATTACTTCTAAAAAATGTAAAGATAAGGTAAACTTAGTGCGCAAAAAATACATCACTGGGTTTTTGTGGGAATGAGATGAGGTTGTAATGGAATTATTTGTATACACCTTTATAGTACGAGTAAAATTGTTTTATTTGTAAACGTACTGTTATTTTTTGTTACAATACAATCAATGTTCCTACATGTAAATATTCCATGAAATACTATTTCATAATTGTCAGATAAACAGCACAATATTATCTTGAAATTAAAAAAAATTTAAATAATTTATTATTTTCAATCTTGATATAGTTAAAGTTGTATATCAAAATTATACAATTATAAAAAAATATAATTTACCTTAACAATCTCAGAATACCAAAATATATCAAATAATATATACAATAGAAGAAGTTTTGACGTTTATTATTTTCAATTATATAACGGAAGTATGGATTTTTATAGAAGACGGTCATTGTTAAATATGAATTCGGTTTTGATATTTAATTTATGCGAAGACATAGGGGCGACGGTGGAAAAAAAACGGTATAAGACATCATCGCTAGCCGGCAATATGAAGCCATACGGTAAACACCGCACAACAAAATGCTATTAAATATAGTTCATGATCACAAACTGCACTACTCTTGTGGTTCGATATGTGAGTGTACTATATTTTAATTATTTACATTGTAAATGAGCGTACGTACAACATTTAATGAATAATCACGGTACACATATTATTATTATGACTGTGTATCGTAAAAAGTTTTGTGTGTATAACGAAAACGTTTTGCCGACATTTGTTTAATACGTGTATCTACAGCTATACATATAATTTGGTTTACACAGTGTGAATTTAAATTTCAATGCGTGCCTATGTTTATTGAGTGTTCTCATGAGGCATTTTTGTTTTTCATTTGAAAACATACTTAAATATATAGGTAAGTTTATGCTTGTGAAAGAAACGAGCACTAAAAATTGGCTTATCTGTCCCATCCAATTTTTTCATACTATATAATCTGTTCGCAATATACCTCATTATATAAAACAATAATAATTTAAATGTAAGCGAACTCCTACAACCAAATTATGGATTATGCAGTTATGCAATTGTATACACAAATATATTTCAAATGACGTGACATATAAATTAAATTAAATACAATTGTCTTTAATATTATAATTAAAAATAGATTGCACGATTAAAAAAATGTCTTAGTTAAATAAATTAAAGCAAACTAAGAACTTTTTTTTAACTATTTTTTTAAAGTAAATTATTATTTATACTAAAATTAAAGAATATTTTAATAGAGTTATTTAATATATTTATAATTTTACTTTCGTACAACTCGGGGTTCTATTATATATTTGTTATATGATTTGTAAAGTGTGAAACACTAATAATTGTATTTGACATATTGTAAATGATAGAATATGATAGTTGCACATTGCGCTTATATGCAGCTTTGTAAAAACAAAAAACAAAAAATATAATATAACTGTAATTTTTTATGAAAAAATTATCGTCAGTGGATTACAGAACGGTTTGTTTATATACTATGTATGTATGGATTAATAGTCAAAAAACAACATCGCATATGCTGTGTTATACTTACCTGAATCGGCAGTAGTTTACCTGTACGATGTTATTATTAATGCGAAAGTATTGCCGCGCGGATAAAATGTCACGAAACCTAACTAACCGAACTGATAGAGGAAGAGAAAGAGAGAAACCTACCTTGACGAGAAAATGGCTGCGGAAAAATATAATCCGCGACTGCAGCAGACCATCAAACAGCCAGAGGAAAAATGCGTGTATCAGACATTTTTTTTTTTTATAAAGAAATTACGGAGTGAAAAGCAGAAAAAAATGATCAATAATTCATAGAATGGGGTTTTTTTTTTTTAATAATTTATGACGATACCAGTTATAATATCGATAACGTATAATACAATACCATTGACCACGTATCATACACTCAGATACTCATTATTAGCTAACTTAATGACTACATTATGATAAAATTAAATATGTCAGCATTAAACTCTAGCAGCCGATTTCACATACCTAGTGCTTTTTAATAAACAAGTATGATGTCATTTATTTTATTATAATAATATTTTTTCTGCAGTTTTAAGGTAAAAAATGCCATAAGTTATTTTGTTTGTACAATACGCTTCTTCATAGTTTCTATCATCCTCTATGGCAAATACAAAATTATAAAAACATAATAATATTTTTGTTTGATCGCACACTTGCACTATTTAATATTATTTAATTTTATTACGGGGAATCTACATATTTTTTACATCTACATACTTATTATTTTTTTAGATCAATTTTTTTTTTTTTTTTTGTCATCTCATAATATAATTTTATCATCCAAATGTTTAAAATTAAAAAAGCAAACAAATTTAACCGATGATTTTTTAATACTTTATTGTATAAAAAAATGAGAAAACTGTGTATTTTAAGTAATACATTTTTTTCACAAACTAATACTATTAATAGGTATTTTTAAAATTAAACAGAAAACCAAACAATGTAAATTTATATTAAACACATTTGATTTTTTTTAAGTAATAACAATATATCTACAGAAAAATGTTGATATTTATAAAATAAAATATAAGAGAATAACTTATTATGATACTATTTGAGTGTTATGAGAGAGTTTTAAGAACTTATAACTATTTTGATGAGATAATTTAATTAAAACCCAACGCATTCAGTATATGCATATTATTTCGTGTATTAATTAATACAATTACTAAAATTATAGGTACTATATTATGTATTGTGAAGTGGAAAAGGGGTTCTGATTTTGATCATAAGTGTTGTAAAATAATTTAGTGACTTTAGTATATACATAAGTGAAGAGACTTTCCAATGAAGGCTTTTTGGAAATTTGTAACATTATCATTATCATAAGCACAAATGTTTTAGCTATATTGACCGTGATTCCATCCAACATGAATTATAATGTAATTAAATAATTATCTGAATCACAGCCCAGAAAAAATACATTGTTTTTAACATACGACTTTATTTAGTCATAAAAAAATTATTGCTATTGGGAGAGAACATTTTAAGTATGTTCCTTATGATTAATTAAATATTTACAAATACGGCTCGTTTTTTCTACCACATATTTGATACTTTTTTTGGTTTTATTTTACGCTAAGTTTTATTTACATTTCATTGTCATCATATATTTATTGTTTCATATCAAATATAACTAATTTTTTTTTTAATATTTAATATTATGATTAAAAAAATAAAAAAATCCTATAGTTTTGTATACACATTATATAATACGTATAAAAATAAATTACATAGAAAAACATTGTTATATGAACTGACTGTTTTAGTACCTATACAACATTACAACTGTTTTTTTTTTTCATATCCGTTTTATTAACGTGACGTATTTTTATCTAAGGACAATTTGCTAGCCGATTACTTTATTAAATTAGTATGTATAGCGCTTCTGTGTCAACGGCATTGGTGCATTTTGTTCAATTGGTTGAAATAAATATTATAGTAGAACCGTTTCGTTATCGAATTAAATCCAGACAAATAATGAGGGTTTCCAACACCGCCTGGAACTTCGCTATATCGGCATCTAATCGTGGTCTATGAAAAATTTTCGCAATATTGCACAACAGTGATTTAACCGACTGAATGTAACCCAAAAAAAAAGCTGATCGAATACGATATCCTCAAATCTATATTTTATAATGTTATAATATAATTTATAGTTGTTATGAAGACAATGCACATAAGGGATAAAAGTATACAAGACATGTGTAATAATATATGTTGTTTTTGTATCTAAACACAACACATATCAGAACGTTTTACAGACGTTTTAAAAATAATTAAAAAAAAAAAAAATGTTGCGAGTAACCGAGTAACTATTAACGTTGACCACTAATAATATTGATGTTACGTTACATCAAGTGAAGGTTAAAGTGATAAATCAGATTTTGGATAAATGTTAGTTAGGTTTGGTGCAATGTGTGCAGACACATTTTTCATAACCAAAAACTAACTCAAATTTTTGATGTGATAATATATTTTACTTCTTACATAAGATGATTCAGTGTTTTTTTTTTTAAGATTATATACATAGTAATGATGTATTTAATATTTTAATGTAGCACTGTGATGTTGCGGTGGCATACACATTACGCACGAACATACATTAGCTACCATTGGACTATTAGGGCTTACTCGTTGTATTTTTGACACGTCCTGCGAATAATAATTTCACGAATACAGCCGTCTCTTCTCCATGATATTTCCATTTATCTTAAATTTGTATTGATACACAATACATAGATCTATCAATATTTCTGCTTTTTCATTTTTTCTTCAGACATTACGCAATAATAATAAATCGCTTTTTTTCATAGTGTGCAAGTTGCACGTTGAATTCTATAACAATTATTACAATAATATATGCACCCGCATATTTACACGATCTTTACTATCAGCTGTGCCATTAACTGTAATATTCCGTGTTTTACGATTCAACTCTCTTCTCTTCTTTTCGACGCAACCCAATAATGGCATAAATTAAACAGACGAACGTGAAGATGCAATTAAAAAAAAAAAACAAATTCATGACTGAATTCTTTTTCATGGTCTATAGGAGGACTTTTTATAACGCATTTTTATACAAATACCGCCAAGAAATAAAAAAATATAGCATAGAACCGCAAACTACAGTACGAATGAAGAAGTTGATATACGAATGTAAATATAATAGTATGATATGATATTATATATCTACGTTAAATAAAAACGTTTCTGCAAACATCACTCCGCTTCTAAGTGCACTCAAACGTCATGATTTATCCTATGGCTTTATTATTTTACATTAGTCAATATACAATATTATATATAACGTATCATTGACTACAGATCGTACATCTCGTATATTATAAAATATAGTTTAGTGCATGAGTGTAAACATGTAAACTTACAAATAATAGTCGGTTTACGCATTAAATTTAAAAAAATAAATAAAATACTAAAAATAGAAATATATGAGCTTATATATATTCACAAACAAGAATGATTAAATCTAAATTTTCCATTTTTTTCGTTAAGCTAATACATAAAAACAGTAAGACACAATGACTCATTCCCGTATACGCATATGGTTCACTACATCAATGTTTTCATTTTGTAATAAATTTATTGGAATTCTAATACTTGGAATTTTTAAGTAGGTACACCTTTAGGAACATATTCTCAAACAGTTACATTTGTTTACATAATTTAAAGAATATTCTGTGCTGATACATATTTATTTTTTCAAATAACAATTATTATTATTTTTTTTTTTTTTTACTGTAAATTATGAATATATCGATGTATCTAACTCAAAGTTTTAAAAAAGTAATAGTTTTTATGTTATAAAAATGTTCATGCTAGCTGAATAATATATACTTAAAAATAGTTTTATGAAACTATCGAATTCTTATAATATTTATCTAATCACTTATTATTAAGATTTCAGATAACTTTTATAAAATATGAAATGCTGATAGATTAATATTGATTACTATAATTTCCAAATCACCGTAAAATCTGTACCTTCCAAACCAATTATCTTATATATTCAGTATATAAAAATAAATAACACAACAATTAATCAGTTGAATTTGGATTTGACTACATCAACGTTTTCAATAAATTCGTTTCCAAAATATACAAAATGACATAAAATTGTTTATGTTTTGATTTTTTTTTTAACTAATTTGAAATATATACATATATATATATAATTTGAAACAATTAAAAATTCCAAAATGCATAACTTGAACAAATTTATAAAAATGAATGTGTGCCTTGTATACACTTTTGCTTGAAAAATCAACTAAACATTTCTGGGTAAATTACATAGCATGTGTTTAATACGAGTGAATAACCATGTTCGTAATATTATGTTGTATATAAATAGTATATGCTGTTAAATTTTTAGCTAATACTAATGAGGTTTATATGCGAATTTCGTAAACAAAAGTAATGTTGCATTACTGATGATTTAATAATGACATGGTATTAGAATATAACATACAATACATACAGATAGCTATTTGCGCCAGCTTGATCGAATGTATTTGAATCAGTAATTCATTACTAATAACACTAAAGATTATTTTTCAAAATACTATATTATAAATAACCGAATAATGTGCTATTATTTGACATTCATTAATTTAAATACTTCTAAAAATGTTCACTTGATTGTTGTCATTATAATCTAAGAAACTCTTATAGAATGTTTAAATTTCAAAATACATTTTTTTTTTTATTTTAATTTTTTTATTTAATAGCCTAATGCCCTAATTAATTGTATCAAGATTTTAATATTTTTTCTAAGTTCCAGATTTATAATAAATAAAAACAAAAATTAAAAAATAAATAAATATTTTTTTTATTAATTGAACTCTTCTACGATTATATCTTGTAATAGACGGTATTTTAGGTATTTTTTCACCAATTATGTAAAAAAAGTTCTAAAGATTTTATTTAGGTCATTGTTGAAGTTTTTATGGTAGTTAGCTATTCATATTTGTAAGTAGGGCAATATCATGTCATTATACAGTTGTTTATACTCATCAAGAGATTTTGTGTGCCCCTTAGAAATATGTTTTGGATAATTCTAAATCTATATATTTTTTATAAAAGAAGAGCGGTGCACATACTGGACATACGTAAAATAGTATTGGTCTTATTATTATCCCATATATTTGTAAAGAAAATTTAATATGCAGATTTGAAGTGTGATTTAATTGAAGGTATAGGATTTTCATCCTTATTCTATATTTCTAATTTAATGTAAATTGTCCAAGTTAATATAATATATTATTATAATTTATACATATTTTTTGAAATAAAAATTCCGAGACAACAATGCTTTGTTAAAGCAACTCATGATAAAATAAATAATACATAAAAATTACAAAATTAAAATATATAATACGAATAAGTCTTTTTTTTTACTAAAAGCTAGACAACAAGTGAATCATTAGCATGATGTGATACCATATTTAAATAGTTAAAATAAAAGTTTTGGTGAATATAAAATGAAAAATTATAACCAAGTACTAAACTCTTGTATTATTTGTGTTAAATTTATATTTCTATCGGTAATGTTGATAGGTAATTTTGTTTTTCTATACATCATATTAGTTATAAGTTAACTATTTTTTCTGATAGTTCGTTCTTATTATTTATATGGTAATAGGTCTGTAGTTATTTGATTAAAATGTTTGGTTTCATAAGGGGAATTACTATACTGTTTCAACGATTTCCGAAAAAAAGAGTTGTTTTTTTTCAAATCTTGTTAAAGGTGTAACATAAAGGAATTTATCCTTGTATGGAAAAATTATCGATAAACGTGGATAGTATTCCGTCTGGACCAGAAATTTTACATTTATTTTTCACTTTGATAAGACATATAAAATTTCATTAATGAAAATTTCTTTTCTTTAATTTAAATTTGTAATGAATGTGTTGGACGGAATCATTAGGTTTTTTTGTTTTTAAATTTAGGGCTATAATTATTATTTTTCTTGGAAGTATTTATCTAAATTTTTTGTAGTTTTTTGTTGTGATGCAATAGTATTGGTTTAATCGTTTAATACAGTGATTACCAACCTTTTGGACTTCATGAACCACTAAATCCATAACTCTAAATTCTACGGACCACTTATACTCATAAGCCTTAAATACCAAATTAAAAAAAAAAATTAAATTAACTCATATTTTATAAAATATCAATAAAAGGTTTTTTTTGTTTACATCAAAGTTATTTAAGTTAGTTTTACTATTATTGATTATAAAAAAAAAAAAAATAAATAAATAAAATAAAAGTTAAAATGAAGATTGGATTTGAATTATTAGCATTCTTAGAACGTATTGCAATAGTAATATTAGGTCTATTTATTTTATAACATGCGATAATAATGACAATATTATTACTCGTTTATTCTTATTTATTATAAACTTAACTTATCATACAATGACATTATACAATACTTTTGTGTATTATGATTAGAAACACAACATTATAAATAATGTTAAAATTTTTCAGTGGACCACCAAATTTTTACTGTGGACCACCAGTTAGTGACTGCTAGTATAATATATTAATGTTTGTGTTAAGTTTTAGTTATCTTAAGGAATTGATTTAATTCCAGACAATATTTATATGCTATATTCATAATATAAAAATTATTTAACTAAAATAAAAATATTTATTTATTTAAATATTACGTTATCATGTAAAATTGTTTATTATGTACCCATATGATATAATTTTATCAATTGGAAAAAAAACAAATTAAATTAGATGATTGAAAACTAAATTAATTTATGAAATTTAAGTTACTAAAATTAATATAATTGCCATAATATAACGTATAAATCACGATTCAGCATTATATATTATTAACGTTTTATTATCATAAAAATGCCTTGATTACTTTTTTTTTTTTTTTTAATAGCACGTTATAAGATAATTGGTTTAAACAACGTTTGTTGAAAGTTGACAATGTTAAACAATTTTTTTTATAAGCTGGATTATCCAAAAATTACGATTTTGACTAATGTGTTTTATTATGTGAATTAATATTATCTTTACATTTTCTGTAAATACAGAAATAATAATAATTATTTTTTAAATAATCTATAATAAAACTAGTTTTTATACTATTTAATGTATTTTTATAGTTTATAACTTTGACATTATAATTAAATAATAGACAATATGATTGGATAATTATATATTAAATTTAAAAATAGAATAAAATACTGTTACATGTCATTAAATAAATATTTATAGTTATTTTAATTAAAGTATCTATTAATAAATTATGAAAATAAAAAATATTTCTTCTGTAGAACTTCGCTTATCTATGTTTTTTTTTTCTGAAATTTATCAATTCTTATAAATCATTTAATCAATTTATACAAATTATAAATGTTCTAGGTTTAATTAACAAAATGTAATCATAATTTCAGGTAATAGTACATAGTATTATTATTAACCTTTGATATTCGTATAATTAGTTTATATTTTATTTTTAACAAAATAACTAAATTTTTTATAAATTCAAGAAAATAACTGTAAGTATACAGTTTAATCATTTAGTATTTGTCAATATTTCATTATTATTTCATTTTTGTACAAGATCATATGTAAATACAAGCTATACTCTTGTGTGAATTTACAATATGCTAGAAAAAGAAATATTTCATTGTTATATTGTGTAAATACAATATTATTTGAACAAAACTATAATTGGAATTGAAAGAATTTCATCAATCAATTTGTAAATAATGGAACAAACAAATGGTACTGAATAATTTACATTTGATTGTATCCATACTATTGTTTTTCGTTTGGTTTTAAATCTCTGACGTCTATAGCATCTAATAACTGCTACACAACTTTAGCTTTTATCTTTTTTTTTACTTTTAATTTAACTTTCGTACATGTTTTTTTATTTTCAAAGCATAAAAATGTAATAATGTATTTACTTAGAACTCAATGATACATCTTAAATCTGCAAGCACAAAAACGACCATTTAACAATAAAAACTTCTATATTCTTCAATACGTTCATTCAGTTGTTGATATAAATATATAATATATTATATAATTGTATAAAGACAAAAATTAAAATTAAAAAAAAAAAAAAGACTAAAGATTTAAATATTTTAATAGATTATTACTTTTTATATGAATCAATAAAAATATTTTTATACTTGAAATATAAATTTACTTCATGACATCCCTCTGATACTGGATAATAAAACTTTAATTAATGACTTGATGGACAATTGTTCTAAGCAATTAAATAAAAATAATATATTATTATACACTAATAGGTATAGATAACATTTAAATTAATATCCCATTAATTTTAAAATACCAATAATTATTTAGTTAAAAAAAAATTCAAAAATAAGCAGATTTAAAAAAAGTTAATTCAATAGATATTTTACTAACATATTCTAATAAACATATTAAAAATTTCAATTCTATGTTACACAGATAATAAACTACCCATTTTCATCAGAATAATAAAAGGACGAAAAATAATGTTACACTTTGTTTGTAATTATGCTGTCTACAGCTGTTTACGAGTGTTTTGTAAAATTACTTTAAAATGTATTAGCTTATTTAAGAGATACTAACGTTTGAAAATTTAAAAGTTATGTGTTATTTGAAGTAAAATATTATAAGTTATTTAAATATATGAATAATATATTATTATAATCATGGAGTTGGGTGTTGCTTTACAACTATGAAATAACATAAAATGTAAGTTACCGGTTTCCAAATTTCTTCGAGATTTTAAATTATTATAATTCTATCACTATAATAATATTTATTATATACATATTTAATATAAATAGTAATAAATTATTATGCTTAACTGAATTGTGCTGATATTGTTCAATAAAATTATCAGTTCTTCCTGACCCATTTTTTTTTTTTCATTAACGATAATCAAAGTAACTTTTCAGACAGTTCCGCTTGAGACAATATAAATGAAATGAATCAAACTTACGGCACAAACAAATTTCATCGGTAGAACAATAGTTAACGATTTCCGAAGGTTTTTTGGGGACATTATTAAAGATTTATCAAGAACCCTTAAAGTCTTATATCCATATAGTAAAAAAATACGTAAAATACAATAACAATAAGAAATATTTTATAGAATAAATATTTCAACGCTACAGCAACTACCATAAACTAGTGGATCTGAAGTTTGTTTACAATATTTAAAAACGTATTTTACGCTCTACGCAACATTTTCATTAATTTTTAAAATTGTCAACTATTTATTTTGTTAACCACAAAATAAAATCAACAGTAAACGTTTGACTAAAGTATAGCTATATAAACTTAACGATTACATTATATTACTTTTTCTAAAATGTTATGAATTTGCGAAGCCAACAAATTAAATGGCTGAGAGTTTACGAATATAACAAAACCATAGTTAAATTGTTTACTATAATAATATCTTAAGTGATCTGTTTTACCAGTCACTTTAATTTTTTCAGTTAATCGTCATTTAAGTCTATACTTTAAATTTACGTTTATATTTATACTATTATTTTTTCGTTTAGTAATTTATCAAGTTCAGATAGGCTATAAAAAATGTTTGCTAAATTCGATTTCTTAAAAATAGCCCTATATTATTATACCACTATGTCATACGTTAACAAGCTTTTAGATAAAATTTAAAAAAGCATTTAGTTTATTTATGCAAAACTATTTTAATTTTTGAACTCTTTTATTATGATAGGAAGTTTAATGACGGGAAACAGCAGTTTATTACGTTCCGGACATAATTATACAATGTGCATTCTGAGTGTAGGTTTATTACAAATAAAAAATGTGCTTGCTTTTAAGTTTAATGTTGATTTCGTGTGTATTTACTTTCATGGTTTATTTACGTTTACATAATTGATTCATGTACAAAGTACTCAATAACCGTAGATACAATTTTACTTTGATAGCATATTATGCGTTTTTATACAAACTTTTCAGTTCCACTGGACAGTCGTTAAGATATACTCGTACTTCTGTATGTCCTATACAATTGTATTATTATTATTATTATTATGATATATAGTTTTTGTAACTTACAAAGCGAACGTAATGCATTTCTTTCGAACCAATGGTTCGGCATTCGTTAATCCACTATACGTTACGCACTTCCGACACTCGTCTAGTCGGATACACACACATACACACACTCATACGCGCGCACGCGCCCGTACACTCACTCACACAGACATAGTATATGAGTTTGTACATAAAGGATCGTGGTGGGCCAGAGTAGGGTCATATATAAAGACTGACGTACTTGTTATTTCAACTACCTACTTCGCGATATCGACCATATACTTATTATTATTATTCATTTCCACGATTTTATAATCTATTCGAACATCTTGATAACAAGATAGGTACTATACGTTTATTGAACGTATAGATTAATACCTATTACAAAGTTTTTCGTCAATTTATAAACTATATACCTACAATGTACGGGTATATAAGTTATTACACAAAGTATTGAATACATTTGAAAAAAATTAAGAAGTACTAAAATATTTTGTAATTACAGTCAAATTCGCTTATAACGATCTTCAAGGGACCTGGACAATCTGATCGTTATAACCGAACTTTGTTATATCCGAATTATAAAAAGTAACTTACTACACATAAGATATAAAACCAACTAAATACATTGCTTGGAATAGTTTTACCCGGAATATCGTTACATACTACATCGTAATAAACGAATTCGACTGTTTTTTATTTCAAATATTTAAATTTAGTAAATTATCATTTAATTATTTTTGACTTATATATTTTTATTTACAGTAAAATTTAACTTCACATACAGAGGGTACCATCGCTGGATGATTACCCTCATCATGTGCCTCATGTGTATTTGTATTACGTATGTATATAGGGTTATATCAATTATCCATTTTACTTATTGTATCATGTAAATACAGATTGTAAATTTTCTTAAAATTTAAAAAAATTAAAAAAAAAAAAACTTAACTTAAAAAATTTAAATTATAATATTTCAGATAATAATTACCATTAATTCTATAACACTATTATCAATGCTTTATGTAGTTTACCTTAACACAATATTATAATTTATATCACGTAGTAATTACGTTATTCAAAATACAATGAACGGTATTTTAGACAGTTATTAGTGATTACGATAAAATTATAATGTTCAAAAACATTTAATTATTTAATTTAACAAAAACAATTTGTTTATTTTAAAATAATCTATAAACTCAGAAAATTATAACTAGTCTACCCTATTTTGTTACTCTTTAAAAAATATGATTTAAAAATTTTTTACATTTTCATTGTTATCAACAATAGATTCAAATATTATAAATCTATTTTCCGCGAGTGTTTATTGAAGATCACACTCATTATCAAATAAATATTAAGTATTTATGGGTACTACAGCTGTTCTAAATTATGTTATTAGATAGGTTCCACAATTATATAAATCACCATTCTATGAATCAAAATTGGACAAAAGCATACCACTAATCATACGGTATACTGTATACACAATAATACCTAAATATTTAGTAACATTAAATACAATAAGAACAGAAAACCAGTCACAAGAAAATTAGTTATAAATAATTACAGCCACATTCGAACCCGTTAATCTCTAAATAACGATTAACAACATTCCTAGCAATCCCTTGTTAGTTTAATATATGCGGTTGGTTGAGGGATTTTCTCAATCCTTAGCACATTAATAAATAATTTATAGTTTTGTCAAAATGTCCTGTTATTATGATGCTATATTACAGCCACTGAACCATTCCACTATACTATAATGTTTAAATTATTATTATTGCATTAACTGATTTAAATTATTTTATTATTCAGATCAAAATTGTATAACAACACAAATATTATCACACGTTTTACATCATATTTTTAAATTTTTATGAGCAAGTAAATATGAAAAAAATATAAATAATTCGTGAATTTTAAATATTTTATTCATTGTACAGGTGAGTAAAATCTAAAGGAATTTTTAAAATTCAATAATGTTTCTACAAAAAAACATTACAACTAAATCTTCATAAACTTTATTAATAAAAAAATAATAATTTTATTAAGTTATTATTATACAGTTCAAGAAAAAAATAACTAAAACCATTTTGAATACTTCGACAAGATATTTGCATGGTCATGCGACGACTATATAATATTGTACATTTTACAAGGCATGTATGTATTTTATCTATTTTCTGTACTGATATGCAAATACACATCATTATAATAATAATATGTACTAATGAGCGAGGCCATAAATATAAAATATGAAAAACATATTGCGTAAAAACACAATGAAATCGAAAATGACGACATATGGATGTATAATGTACGTACATTATTATTATTATAATTTGCGTACGCGACGACGATTAGGAGAAGCTAAAGAGTTAATGGTTTCAATACACACCCGGTTGTAATTGGTATACCTCTATAATACAATATATGTATGTTGTAAAAACACACTGCCTTCATTGCGTTGTTGTTGTCGTCGTCGTTTTCATTATCGTACATGCCCCGCGGCGAGTACGTGAATCATCAATTTTTATTTTCACTATTTTCCCCAGTGAGAAAGGACGTAGCTAGGTGTACATAATGAAAGCCAAAAGCTTAAACAACGAGCATGCACGGGTCCATCTAACATATATATTTGTACGTACAATAAGCGCATGCGTGTGCGACGAGCGTACACAAATATATTGTACGGATATAGTGTATATAGATATACACGAGGACGTTGGGTAATCCAAAGTACGTATTTTTTTCCTCCCTTCCTCGTGTGTTCAATGAGCGCGTAATGAGAACCGACCACCGACCCCATCGAAAGAACACTCGACAAAAGGGGATGTGCCGGGATCGTATAGCAAACAAGCACGTCGCCTATATGTAGCACAGCGTACAAGCTCTCCGAGATCCGTGTCTGCGCACAGAGCCACGCGCGCATATTTTGATGCGTTATGCCCTCTCTCACACCTAACCACAGCGTGTCACCGAACAATTCTCGTCACTTGGAGTATGAATTTACGTATATAATTTTTTTTTTCTTTTAATTTTTCTCTCGTCTCGCTTTAATTAGTTACATTATTATTATAACGTAATAATACGGTGTAAACCGAATGTCCGTCGAAAACGAAAACACTCTAAGCATTTTTTATACAGGATAATTTTCGCACAGAGACTTGATAAATGATTAAATATTGATATATTAATATTAAAATAATTCATATTATTGTTGTTTCATGTATATACATAACCCGAATAACACTCCGCAGCAATATTACAAATTTTTGGCGGTGGAAAACGAGAGTGTGTAATAACGACAACGACTACGCGTATATATATACAGACGATAACGGGTCGGTGGCGTAACGTGGCGGCGAAGGTTTCAGTAAAACCGACCATCGTTTTCGAACTAGCCCCGTTGGCTCATAAAATTAATGAAGCACGCAATGACCCATTATACAGAACGCGTTATTACTGGCAGCAAAACGAAATTGAGATTATTTACCGTTAGTGTTAATATATCATATTATTTATATATATATATATATATTATATCATTTTGACCAACAGAAAGTGCGTTTGGTGATCATATGTATAATAAAAGTACAGTGTTGATAGATGTAATAAATGTATGATAGAGACAAAAAGAGAGAAAAAAAGAGAGAGATGCATTCATCATATGATCTACCAGAAACGCAGTCCAAAGTCAATAAACAATTTACTGATATTTGATGGTTTATAGCAGTTTGAACTCGAAGGCTGCTGGAAAATCACGTTTAAACCTGGCTTTGATTTTTATATTTTTATCTTTCACCCGAAATCCACGTAATTGCAGAGTTTTGGACCCTAAATTGATCTTTTGGTTTTATGACGATGTATTCGGTTTTTTTTTTTTTATTTCATCACATAAAACACGTTGATTAAAGAGTTTAGGTTAAGCAAAACACTTTTAGATTTTTATTAGAAATTTAACAACATTAATTATAGTACTAAAGGTCATTTTTTAAAATCACCTAGCAGAATTTGAGAAAATCTTTGAAAAACAGGTGATATGTATTATTGTAATCGATGGTTAACTCTTTGAAATTATCTCCTTTTAGCAGAAAGACAACAATTGCTATTGATCTTAAGTCATATTTTTCGAATACAAACAAGATTTTTTACTACAATAATAAATCTATACATATATATATATATATATATTATAAAGTGTATATTAATATTCTTAAACAAAATATTCCACAATCATAGTAATTATATCAATTACACCAATATAAATCTAAATAGTAAGCACTTTGCAGACAAGCCAATAATGATAAAAATTTTAAGACGGGTTGCTAAAATAATAAAATATGTGTCTTAGAACAGAGTAAGTTTTTAAATAATTTTTTCAATGCTAAAGGTTTTAATTCGTGGAAATGTTCTTAAATATACACTTCATAATGAATTCTAATTTATGATTAGGGTTTTGTTGTTTTATGAACAATTGTAATGGTCCCATCGATTATACGTTAAATTTATAGAAGTCTACGACGATATATATAAAACTTTGTATTTCACTAATGCCGTAAATAGTGGAGTATCGCAGAATCACAATACTCAAAATACTTAAGACTCTCGACACAAATAATTATGTAAACCATGAGTAGGTACCCACCGTTTGGCTTGATCGAACGACAAATAAAGGTTTACCGCTTATTTTATTCTATTACGATGACGCTTTTCTAAATAAACAAAACAACAAAAAAATAAAACCAATCGATTGTAAATACCGGCAAACTACAATTGCCGAATAAACTTGTACACCATAAAAGTTGTCAATTTATATGTTCTTTGTCTCCGAAAGGTCCAAAGGTCTGCACATAAAACATAAACCTTTCGGTCCTCTCTGTGGCATTGCGATGGAGCGAACAAAAAAACCACGAAATACTATATAAGTGACCTTATTTCTAGGGAACAAAAAAAAAAAAAAAAACGAAAACGAAAACAAAAAAAAATATACGACGCATCTCCGCTATCTATATATCTTTTACGAAACGGTTTTAAGACAGCTAACGACCACCAATCTCGCGGCGTTTGTTCACCGAACCGCAAAACATCGGGTTTATGTACATCTATAATACACGTATAAATATATACATACATATTTCGATCTCAAACCCAACGCGTGCGCGGTTAACATTGCGAAACTGTTTTTATCGTAATCTTTAAGAGTTCAGGCAGGGCAATACGATTATGCTTTACACTGAATATATACCCACGGTTTGCAGTATTCATAATATTATCTAGTACCCACATAACGTAAATATATGAAACGCTGACCGTACATACGGTAAGTTCGGGATAGTTTATAACTCAATGCAACGGATTTAGGTTGAGTTAAATTAGGTTATAATATATTAGTGCTAAATGTATACTGTAGAAAAATCAAAAAATAACGGGAAGAAATCGATATAAAAACGTCGTAACCGTTTACGAAAACCGAATTTATTTAAATCGGATAGCATCATGAATACAACAAAAATCAATGTGACAACACTATATTGTTTACAAATATAGGTAAGTATTATAGCATATGGTATGCATAGGAATCCCACATAACAAATAGCCATCGGTCGGTCACTCGATCAGCTGATTATATGGAGCGGTGGCTGGGAGATATGCTACAACGGAACAACGACCGGTGACAGCGCGAGAGAGATAGAGGTTTTGACGGTGGTGGCTTAAGCGGAGCGTCGTTGGTAGTGGTGCTGGGGTGGAAATAGAGATGGTTAAGGTGGGAGAAAACACCCGTCAGTCCAAGACAAGGATGGAGGTAGATGTTGGGAGTAGAGATGCAAGGAGTGGCTGTGTAGAAGGTACTAATAAATTATATCCCCTCACTTCGCTTTGCCCATACTACAAGCACCATCACCGGGGTTCCGTATCGTCCTTCGAGAGCTGTGAAACGGGCTCTAAACCCGCTTAATGGACGTTCACTTTACCGATGCGATGACACGCAAAAACAAAGCGATAATTCTTCGTACTACCGCCGTCCTCCCTTACCAAGCTAAGTCGCATCTCTATGTATAAGAATGCCGCCGCCGGTCAACCCTCAATTAATTTATCTAGGTGCGACTGGTGGTGTTCCGGAGAATCGACCACGGTGAGGGATAAAGAGAAAGATAGATAATATTTGTATACAGTCTTTTTCCTGCCTACTTTGCCACTTATAACTTAGTGCTCTGTATATAGTTAATATAATGATAGTCGGTGATATAAATACTATTTTATAACCTATATCATTATAAGTTTAATACAGTTTCATTGGCCTCGGTGGTATATTGTAGATCGATACGATGATTCGTTTATGTTATACAAAAGTTATGATTTGATATTCGTGATATCTTTTCTTATACTCGTACGTCTAAAGCCTTATGATGTGCCAACAAAAGTTTCTAGTATATCTCAAGGTCGTTCCAATTTATAGGTATACTTGTAGCGGTTATAAGAAATTGTATATTATGTAAGGTATTAAAAACATATTTAATAAAAAATAAAATAAAATTGTACGTTATAGCATGTTATAATGTCCATAACGACTATTAAATAGTAAAAATCTAAAGCCTAATTAATTAATACTAATATTAAGCTATAATATTGTCAATGTAGAAATAAAATTTTTCCCTACAAACCACCTGCGACGTATATGTGTATACTTAATAAATATTATTGACGTTAAGTTAAAATTTCGTATAAGTAGGTACATGGATAATAAATTTATTCATCAATAACCAGAATTTAATAATACAAAACCTATCTTATGGTATTTTATTTCTTTGTATTATAAACATTCATAATTTTTTGTTGTAAACACATTGAAAAATGTAAAATTTACGATGGTCATACAAATAATTTTTACTATATATTTTGTTCACAAATTCGGTTGACATTGATATAATATGATTGCCGTAAGTATAATTAGAAAATATAAAATCGTTTTCGTGAAACTTAACGTACACGTAAGTTATAATATATTGTATATATGTCATGTGTTTCGTATTTTCGTACATAAACTAGAGAGATTCCTAAAGGTTTTATTTTTTCGTTTTGGGGAGTCTCAAATTATATAAATCAAGCTCTGCGTGTCTACGCTCACTACCACATCTGCAACTACACAACAACCGTGCTGTACGTACAACAATACTACCAGTATATTATATAATGCCACTTTACATGACTACGCCAACGGAATATACAATAAAAGGCGAAACAGCGAACGTTATGTTTATATATATAACATAAAACCCGTTGGTGTTATGTACACAGGCATTATTATAACTACTGTATAGGAGTCGAAATGTCTATGTGATTTTATCAAGGCTCTAGACGCAGGGAGGAATGTGCCTTTATAGTTGCAGCCTATTGTTTGAAGTGCGTTTACTCACTTCACGCACATATTGCTACTGCGGTGCATCAAACAATCTCCTGTAGATACATCAGTATGTATATTGTATATGTATAATATATATACATATTGCCTTGACCTATGTATATAGGTTGTATAGTTAAATGTTAGATAAGCAGATTTAAAACAAGTGTTCTTCATTGAAACAATTTTTAAAAACCACACGTATCTATTATCCCGTTATAATATAAAAGTATGTATTCACTAGACAAGATAACGAATGAAAAACTAAAATTTTATATAGTTTATAAAAAGTGGACAAAAATAAAGCGTTTACCAAATTATAATTAATATGATAATTATTATCATCATATTTATCATCGTCGTTATTGTCACTGTATAAGACAAGTAAAGGCGTGTAGATTTACTGTACAGGATTGAAACTTAAAGCAATGAGGCGTATGTTTATCAAAAGGTATAAGGTATACGTAAAAAGGTCGTGCATATACAAACACTAAATTATTAAATGTAGAACAAATGAATAAAATCGAATTGTGATAATTAGTAAAGATATATATAGTTTATGTTAGTCGATAACAAAATCCATAATACCTATTAGGTGTACAATATACTGCAACATGAAATTTTAAATTACGAGAAAATATTGAGACTTTTGAAGTACTTATGTACAAAATCAGTATTTATAATTTTTTTTTTATAATTTTCATAAAATATAATGTAATTTAATAAATATATGAAATACACTAATTTGAACATCAATTTTTCGATTAGTTATTTAAAAATGGTTAGGAGGGGTATAAGTGTGTGTAATGAACAGACTCAAAATAGAGAGCTTATAATAGAAAACTAGAAAACACATTTACTTTTCCTCACTACTGATTCTACCCTCTTAGCTTAGTAAGTAATAATAAATGTTGAAAACAAAGTTTTTGAATCTTCCGGTTAAATTACCAATTTAATATATTTTTTACCATGCAAAAAAAACCATTTCCTTGAAACGTGATATTTAAAATGTAGTGTACTCTAAAATAATGCAGTACAACATTTCAAATAACAAGAGAAGTCGCTTTACTAAATAATAGAAGTCAAATATCAAGTGCAATTTGTTATTGAGTAGGTCCACGACAATGGGAGTGTTACATTTTAATTTAACAATAAACTATTGCATGTAAAATAATATTTTGAATGAAGATGGTATGCCAGTTTCAATTTGTAATAGTGTATTCTAATTTATTTATATTAGTAATAGTAAAAAAATAAGAGAACCAAATGGTATTATTTTTTTTAAATAACCTCGTTTATAAGACTATCGACTTTTATTCAAAATAATATTTAATTATAATATTCGATAAGTATTATTTACTTTTTTTTAAATTCCATTAATAAAGAACTTATGAAGGATCTTGTATTAGTTTAGACGTTATGATTAAACATTCTATTCGTATTGTAATTTAAACGCATATTATATAACTGATATTATTTTATGTCGACAGATTGGCAGTACACATTGAAAACACACGTTATCAAACATTTAATTTCTGTTAACGTTGGGCAGTTGCCATCATTCTATATAGACGAGTATTAGTACTGATTTCATTATAATAATATACATTTTTTATGGAAAAATCATACTCCCAACGATGACACAAGTGATACCGAATGCAACGAATTATATTTCGTTCAAAAAGTTAACGTTGTATACGATTCTAACGCAAACAGATGGAAGTAAACTAATATTTTAGTTTTCCAAACTAGAATTTATTTTTAATAATAATGAAAATAAAAAACAAAATACTAAAAACAAAAATCACACCTTACGCGTTAACTCCTGACATCACAAAATTATACCTTAATATACTGGATTCCCAAGTTTCATATAAAAAAAAATTAGGGGTATTTTGTGATCTTCCTTCTCCCATTTTTGTCACACAAAATTTGGAAAAACCTGGGTATGTAATCATTATACGCATAGAAAATTTGTGTCGAATATTTTTTAACACGAATTCTTACCTATAAAGGTAGTAAGTAGCACGAACAATGACAAAATGGTTGTATTTCAGCAAATGTCAACCTTTACATGCAATAATAATAAATTTTTCCATATAACATGTTTATGAACGATTACACTCGAGAAATATTTTAAACGTATTATGAAATTCAAGTAGCTCACATCTATATAATAGACACTATACACAGTTAAATTTAATAATAACACCATTTGTAGTGGTGTTCAATAATTAATTGTTCTGCCATTTTTTACATTTATTTTTTCGTTTCACAGATATTATTAAATATTCTGTCATATGCATTAAATAAAATTATATATATATATATATATATTATAACCGAAAAACTATATAATAATCAATTAATTTACACAAATAAGACGCGGATCAAACTCACTGTTAGAATTACACACGAATGCGATGTATTGTAATATATATATTATATATGGGTGAAGTAGGGCCTGCGACACGAAACGTTTGACCGGAACAACTGCACGACCACCGCGGCAAAGGCCGGAAAGGATAAGACGTATCGATTGCTCAAGCTGGAATAAAAAAACCATTTGATTACATTAATGTTATTATTTAAATAGTACTAACAATGCAACCTAACCAATGCAAGCAAACCCAAACGGCAAACGCACTTTATATTAGTTCATAAATTTAAATGATTTCTATAGATATATTATATTTTAAATACCATTAATTTTAAGTAAATTACATATATATTTTTCCAACCATCCCTCCTTCCCCCTATTGATTACCTAAAACTAACTGATTGAGCCGAGTAATACAAGATTATAGATTTATTAACCATCAAATCATTTTAACAATAAATAATGTGGTTCTATTGTACAAAATAATATAATATTTGTGTTTTTTGTTATATAAAAAATCCATGGTATATAATTATACGGTTGTGCTTTAAAACTACACGAAAACGCACCAAACACTATTTGTAATAAATTAAAATAATCGGACTGTAAATATGAGTGTTATTTGATATTTGTAGTTTAATGTAAATGTTTTTTTTTTTATTTTAACTTCCTATCGAATAAATATCCTGTTGCGGTTGAACTATATAATGTGTGGTGATCATATAATATATTTTTGCAGATAGATATATATTTTTAAAATTATTTTTTTTCTTTTTAAACGTTGCATAATATCCAAAATTTTAAATAATTACTAAACTTTGCACCATGAATATTAACAAAAAAAAAAAAAAACAAAGAAGAAAAAACACCATTAATTCTAATTCGATTTATCGTGACAAATTAATATAAGATTTAATCTTTTTTTTTTTTTTAATTAAAGCAAAATAATTCTTATACTTTAATCGTGATTAATTATTTAAAACCCAAATGTTCACCATGATTTGGGTCGTGTTTAAAAATAAGAGTTAATTTTCACCTTTATATACATATAATATATACCTATAGAAAATATATATTGAATATTGTATAATAAACTTGCACATTATTTTCGTACCCCCGCTTAATAGCACTTTATAATCAAATGTAATTAAAATATATACGATTTACTTAATATTATTTTGATAAGACTTTAAATTTAATTTAATTAAAAAAATAAGAATAATTATCATAATTTTTATTATATTTTGTACATGTATCTAAAAATAAACATATATAATAATACTTTTGTATATATATATATATATATGTATAAGTATAATATATATAAAACTATACATAATATAGATTATAACCATTTCAATAATGGTTGATATGCTTTATTATGTAAAATAAAATAACAGGATAAATTATCCATTAATAGTGTGAAATATGTTTTTAATCATTTAGTGCGTCATAATTCAATGATATAATATGTTTTGAAAATCATGTTTTAGCGATTTATCTTAATGACTAAACAGACCATCCTATTACAATACTATTATCAGTACTTTACAAATTTCTATTGAGCACCACATTAGGGTGAATAATATTGAACTGGAATGGTTAATAGTTTATGTAAAGCACTGATTTTATCAGTTTTGGTAAATGCATAGGGTTTTGATTAAATTTTACTAAAAGATAAATTGTGATCATTCATTAGTATACCCATATTTAATACAATAAATAAGTAGAGTAGATTTTAATTATAATTTTAAATATCTAAATTTTGTAACAATCTATTTTTAAAGTATCATAATATAGGGGTATTTATATTTTATATATTTTTGGTAGATTTATTTTATTTTTTTTCAAAGCGTTAGGTGCCTTTTTTTTTAGAAAATAACAAAAACTATTATATTAAAATTTATGAAACAAATAATACTTACTAAAAATTGTATGATTGTACAATATTTTTAAATATATTGCATAAAATCAAATTATTTTTAAATTCACAACTGTATTTCAACTTGCGATTTTGGTAAAATTATATTAAATTAAATATTTTAAGAATACACAAGTAAATACGTTTGTATGTAAAAAATATTATTGACAATTAAATTAATCTTATCATCTAACGTATCTATTATTAATTAAATTTATATATTCTGATTACTTTTGTTTTATTTAATTTAAGTATTATTATTTGTGAATACTGTAGAATTAAAAACAAGTAGATATATTATTTAATAAAATCGGTGGTCGATTTCTTAATGATATTAGCATACGAAGAAAAAAGAATGATTGAATTGAAATATATTTCATATGACTATATTATGTATTATATTATATACCTATTAATTTTATGAAAGGTGTTTCATCAATAATAATATTACATATCCTATTAAAAGTAAAAACCAGAGAAATTTGTTTCACATTTGAACATTTGAATAATAATGATATTGTATTCAAGGGATTTCAATTATTTTAATGAATACCATTTTTAAAAAACATCTCATATGAATATTAGAAATAATATATAAAATAAAATTGTACAAAACTTTTAATTTAAAAACAAGAAATTAAACTCAATGGGTATTTATATAATTTAAAATTTAGATAAATTTCAAGTATTGATTTAAACAATGTTTTTTCATCGTTTTGTGTTTCAATATACATGTGACTGAAGATAAAAAACTAAAATAATATAAAATATCTATTTTTCAATTATTATTATAACTAAAGATTGAAAAAAAAAAATCAATAAATTACACAATATTTTATAAAATATGTAAAAATGAATACATTTAAATATAAAACCTAAAGAGTAAATATGTTTTATTTAATGTAATAGGCATACTTTATTCAATTTAGTTATGTATTTTACTATGTAAATATCAGTGTTTATAATGGTCTACCAAATGGATATGCGTAGACTTTTCCTGCTTTCACAATTATATACGCCAAATATTATGTATTTAGTACATTACAATGTAAACTGTTAGTATACCACAGATGAAACAATAGTTATACGCGTCAATTTGTAACTAATTTCGTTTGTAAAATGTGTTATAAACGCCCATGTAATATTACTAAACATATTACTAAATCTGCAGTCACGCAAATTCGTTTTTCATCGGACGCCATATTTATACAACGTGTAACATTATTTTCAAAATCATAAATATTTATTTTTAACTCTTTTGATCTAGAAATGAATTTAATTCCACAGATTTAGAAATAACTATATACTGAAATCGTTTATAACCACACGATGCTTGTTTGTGTTGATAAATAACTGAAAACCTTTCAACTGAGAAAATTTAACCGTTAAGAAGAAAAAAAACGAAAACAAAATAATTTCTGCGCAAAAATATCAAAACGATGTTTTCATCTTATACAGAGCTTTGGAAATTAAAACCTTCGAAATTCATTCTGAAACTGTCATAAAATTGTAAGGCTTAAATATTGTAGATACATATTATATACATTTCGACAAAATGTAATCCATCAATCTCATCAATGTATGCCTTGGTGTATTGAAATAATTATTATCATCGTACAACGAACGTTACAACAGCGAATAGCAAATCATACATCAGTGTTGATTAAAAAAATATATAAATCCGATATTTTTGTTAAAACATCAAACAATTCAATTATGCATATAGATTTAATGAGGAAACGCTTTCCTTAAAATGAATAAATAAATTATGTTAAATTCAAGAGTTCTTATGTAATTCAATAATTGTAAAAGCTGAATATACCTTAGCATAATTTATTTATGTGTATAATATCTATAGTAGTATAGTATATTAAATATTCAATAATATTTAATGTTCTAATACATATATCTAATATTTATCATGAAAAAATAAAATTAAAACTAAAATCTATGATTTTTTTTTTTCCATAGTAACTTATTGTTTATGTTTATTATTTTTCTACATAAAGAATTTAAATGATTTATCATATGATGAACGTAACCAATTAAAAATTAAAAAATACTTGTTTGATTCCTGATAGTGTCATCTGTCACTCTTTCAGATGCCCCCACAACACTTAGTATTTCAAATATCTAAAATTATCAATCAAATATAGTTTAAAATTTTAAGTAAAGTAATTTAAATGTTCAAATAAAGACAGCAGGATATTCATAACTCAACAACATCAAAACAATTTATAATTGAAAGATGCATATTATAAACATATATCAATACGTATAACTAATAATAATATGCAATCTCTAAATCACTTTTAGAAATTGTAATTACACACACACACATACATACAAATATTGATCGAATATATGTTTATATTATGAGGTATATTTATTAAAATATATGAAGTATAAATTTATATTAAATAGTAACGGAATTTTAAAAATATAGAAACTTTTAAAACATATAACTTTGAATATTGGATCAATTACATTTCTATGGAACTATGACACACATAATATTATATTTAATCAAATGTTAGATACATTAAATTAATTTGATATTTTGAAACCATGCGAAGAACATATATTATTATGGATGGTGAAGAATACATATTTTTAATAAATAGAAAATATAAGTTATATTGCACAACACAAAATAAATCATTTAAATTAGTAGTAAATCAGTATTAATGTTTTATAAAATTCGTGCAATTAAAATATAAAATTATTTATGATTTATTTGACACATGGAAACGAATAATTTTGCAATTAATTGATCAGCACTAATTAAAATACAGTCAAATGCAAGGATAATGATAATAAAACGCTAATGAATACAATTTATTAACGTAAAGGTAGTATAATTCAATAAATTAACATCACGTTTTAAAAATTAAAGTTTTTAAGCATTGAATTGACTAGCTATTTGACAAAATATTATACGCCATAGTTTTTATGTCCCAATCGGCACTGTTGCGCTTTTATAAATTTGGCAGTTCATTTAACAAACAAAAAAAAAAAAGAAAGAAACAGAATTAAATGGAAATAAACAAATAACTCATGTGCTCGATTCACTAAGTTTTTTTTTTTTTTAGTCACTAAGTTTATATTGATGACACTGATTTCCTTCATCAGTACAGGCATCAGTAGTAAAATGGTGGGTGTAGGGGGAGGGTCTAATGATGTCCCCCGATTTCATTGTATTCGATACATCATTAATAATTTACTCTGTATACTTTCCTTCCCACCAGTGCATCAGATGGGTTATTGTCGTGATTTGGATGATGGGTCGTAGCCATGGGATGCTTGCGAGAATGCCGAGATTGCGGCCGTCAAAATTCTCGATTGTGAGCTTATATACACCACCGTTGTTGCCACCTCTGAAATTCTGCCACCACCGCTGGTATAATCCTTAATGACCCTTAACGAACGTCTGCAGTTGACGATCTAAAAGGGACAACCTGGTTATAGAATAGGAAAAGGGGTAGCTTAATCATCCTCCGTTGGATACAATGGATACAACACGCATTGACTGTGTACGGATGTGCTGGGTAAATATGGACTATGGGTAATATAACTGAGTTTGTGGGTGGGTATGTGGCGGGTGTTGCATCGTTGGTAAGAATATGGTTGTTTGGCACAAGAGGAGAGTAGTTATAAGGGGTCATAGATAATATGGAACGCAAACAAAGAGGACTCCATTAAAGACACAATCGTAAGCGCATCCTTTCTTTCTACCACCTACCATCTCTTCACTTATTTATATCTAGAAACCATATATTCACTTTTGGTGTTATAGATCAAACACCTCATTTCTCATTGGATTTCAATCATACAGAAACACCATGCGACGGGATGACAAAACGATGAAACTAGTTTACGGTTTTCTGTTGTCGACTGCTGGTTGTGTTTGTATATGACCATAAGGGATAGTAGATAGAGAGGTATGATCTTTGGAATTTTTCGTATTATTTATTTAATTTTTTTTTTCGTGTATAAGGTTTTTATGAAGAATTTTATTCTGATTGTTGTTTTTCACTAAAATAGTCTAAAACAATTGTGTGAAAATACGATAAGAAGACTTGAAGATAAGTTGGAAAACTATAAACGATTATACGGAAAAGAATAGATTCTCATTATAAAATCTCAGAATACCGTAATTTTTTTTATTTTTTTTTTGTACGGAAATAGAAACTAAATTAATGATGATCAATTGTTCGTTGACAAAAAGAGATACTGCTCTTCATTATTTTCTCGTTAAATGTATAATTGTTTAATATTGAACTCAAAACATACTTCTTAGAAGTCAGTTTAAAATTATGGTTGATGTAAAAATGTTAATTTTTTTATATTTATTTAAAAGGTCACAAACCTTCTACTAATATTATTCACTAAGATTAATTAAAATGAAGTATTTTACTTATTATTTTAGTATTACTCGTGTTACATATTTTAATATCATTCTAAGTATGAATATATTTATTATAAAAAAAACATTTTAGTAAAACTTAATATAATATATTTAACATTAATTTACATTATTTATATTTTTAGAAGAAATTAATATTATCACCCAAATTGTAATCAATATTCATGAATAGAAGTTAATAATTTGGGTTTAATTAAACTTTATAAATTCCCTATTGATGGTTGGGTAAGTAAATTGGATCAATATAATGTATTTATAAAACTTATAAATTATAATAAATCACGCTTTTTAGAATTATAACATGAAAAGCATATTATAAATTATTTTAAAATTTAAACAAATAATAAGACAATATGTTTGATAAGTTGTCACTGCTTAAAAATATTTTCGTGTTATATTCTTTTAATGAAATTAGCCGAAACATGTCTTATTTTAATACAGATTTAATTTCTCAAGCAGTCAAGCTACTAAAAAAAATAAAAAGTTGAAAATAATATTTATTAAAATGTATGAACTCAGAAATACTAAAATATATGGTAAAAAGATACAAAGATACATAAAAACTCATAGTTATTAATATTTTAATTTTATTATTAATTTTTTTTTTTTTTTTTTATGAGAAAATATATGCCAAAGTTGATAAATGAGACTAGAAATATAGTCAAAATTACAATCAAGAGCATAATATGAACGACGATGAAAATGAAATTATTGTTCATCAGTTGCATACTAAATATTTTCAAACATAAGCAATAAAATTTATATGAATTACAGTTTTATAGCCGAATTTTTTTCAAGCGAGAGAAAAATCATTATTTTATAAAATTAAAAAATAATTTACACTAACATTTTTCAATGATACTTTATAGAAATCAGTCATGACATAATTTATTTTTCATTAATTCAAATTAAAACCCCAAGTGTCTCGTAAAACCAGGTTTTATTTAATTATCTTAGTATTACCACTTTTTAATTATTTTTGAATTACGTAGTAAATACTATTCTTACCTCTTTACAGTTAACTCTCAATTTTTTAAATTTTATTTAAAGCAAGTATATTACCTTAAGTATGACTTTTTATAATTTTATCATTTATTAAAATTTTGAAAGAACCTATAATTTATCTACTCAAAATTTTATGAATTTATACGTAAGTATGAAACACATATTTTATCAAATGGACATTGTTTTTTTTTTCTTTTAATACTTGAAAAATTTTTAATTATTTATAAATAGGAGTATACTATATTATACGAGATATAGTATAAATATACTATATCTCGTATAATCTTATTTATGCTTATTATTACCTAAAAATAAATTTGTATACTGACATACTGACTTAAAAATAATTTTACTTCATACAATATATGTTACTTAGTAACATTATTATTATTATTATGTTGTTATGGTACTAAGTCATAAGGAATGACATAAATCTAAAACATGCAAGCAATAGGTTTTTGTTGTATAATGGGATTTCATTCAATTTATATTTAAAAGCATGACATTTTTTAGCTTCAAGTTACCTACATGAAACATGTTAACATATTACTGTATTGTTATTAAATAATACCTAATGTCACTCTCGGTGAAAGTTGCACATTTTAGTTAGATATATCTATTAATTCTGTATTAAAGTTTTATAAAACAAGTTATACAAAATATATACACGATAGTTACCACATAATTTATTTGAATTTACGCATTTTTCAAACATACTACATTTTTTTTACTTTACAAAATACAAAATTATTTACGTTTGAAATTTGTATTTTAATTTTATAAATAGTTATTTTTTATTAACAATATTTTAACATTTAACAATGATTTTTCTACAGAAAAAAAATTATAGAAAATCATTGATATGACTATATGATTAATTTTAATTTTTAGGAATTGCATAAAATATGACTTCTAATCTCTATTCAAATATGTTTCATAGTGAATAATATAAAAATATAAAAATTTATAATTGTATAAATGTTATTAATAGAGATTATCTAAGAACAATTTCATGAGTTATAAAAAGTCAAAACTTATTTCGTAGTTCTTATTTAATATTATGACAATAATGTAATATATTCTTTGCCCTTGTATCAAATTAAAGTATAAAATCAGCCATTATAGCATTATACGAGAAAAACATTTAAAATTTATGATTTATTAGTATATGTCCTAAAAAACTACGCTCAAAATTTTACTAGTGAATAAAATACATACTCAAAAAATAAATATATAATTATTGATACAACAAATAAAAAACATTAAATTCCTTGATTTTCAAATTAAATACTTATTTGATTTAAGTTGTATATAATATGTCTTCTAACAATATCAACGTTTTTTAATAAATATAAAAAATTAAATTTACGATTTTTAAGTGTTTTTAGCTTATAACTAAATAGTTGTAGTTATTTATAAGCTATTTTTTAATTACTACCTCCTTTAATTCTATACTTAAATGATATACTATAATAATATGAATACATTATATTAATATATTAATATATTTATATGAATGTACAAATTAAAATTATGTTCCAGACAATAATAGAGAGAAATATCATAAAGAGTTTTTACAAAACCGTTCTATCACACCGCACAATAAACTATACTAATTTAATATACCTATTGTAATGATTTTCATGACAATTGGAAATGTTGTATCTTTAAAAAATATTCATGAAATTATGATTACTATCTATAATTTAGGTTTATATTTTAATAATAAGTTATTATATTACAGATTTTAATAAAGTACTTATTAAGTTTATAATATATTTAATCAAATTGTTAAGGCTATTATACATCAAAAAATATTTATAATATTTATTTTAACACGAGCATTTGAAAAATGTATAATGTAATTTTACAGCAATTTTATTATTTATTATTTTATAACTAATAATCTGCTTAAACATTCTGATTATAAATATCGTCGGTTAATACAATTTGTATTTATACTACCAAATAAACTTAACGTATACAATTAATATTTTATTAATATTCTTATGTTCATTTATTGCATTCTAAAATTATAAATTGCTTATGAGTACATAACCATTAATCTATAGTAATAAAATATTATGTTTAACATATCTAGTATATATACCTTAGTTATATTATAAAATTAATTATACAAATTTAAAAAAAAAAAGGGGGATATTTGAAAATAAATAATTATTTATCAGTTTTTATAATATTATGTGTTTATTTGTTATTGACAGTAAATAAATCATGTGCTCAATTTTTTTTTTGTAACTTTTTTTTAATAACACGCGTGATAATCGAATGTATACAGCATGTTTTAGTATCAAAGAACCAGCGAATATTATTATTTCACACAGTAATATAAAATAGATATTATATTAATGGCTTATTGTATCAATAAGTATAATTTAACGAATTACATTATATTCCTAAATAAACTACTATATAACACATGTCACAATATTATTTATAAAATATGAAATATAAAATTAAATCTATAATACAATTCATTAATTCATAAACTACTTATGGCGATTCAAGCATGTATTTTAAGGTCTTTAAGATCTTTCTTAACATTTTAAACCTCAAAAAATTATTCCATTAATTTGCATTAGAAAGCAGTGAGAAAAATTAAAATGAATTCGTAGTCAATGGTAGAGTAGGTGCATAAGTTTAAATTCATAAAAAACACAGCACACTACTTTAAATCTAATATCATAAAAAAAAAAAACAAAATCTATGTTCTAAAATCTAACAAGGTTTTTCCAATAGACAAAGTTAATCAAAGTATAATTATAAGAAATGAACGATACATTACTATAAAAAATATTAAATTACAAAAAATAATCATCAATGAACTATAACACAATAATATTAATAAATAGTCAACATTAAACGGTTAACACCAAATCAAAAATGTTTTGTGAACAGTATGTTGCACAATAATAAATGACAAAATACTCTTTCATAAGAAAATAATATCAAAATTAAATTTAATGTAATTATGTATTGAATAAAAATATATACTAATTACGTACGTAATAAAATTAAAACAGAAAATACAAAAATTGTATTATTGATGATTTTATCAGTGATGGCAAATCAATTCATTAAACAGTAATATAATAAATATATGTATACAATGTCAATCATAACGAATAATGAGTTATTTTATTTTAATATAAACCTAAATTCATACAAATTCAGAAAAACCTTATAAATGTATTAGCTACAAATCAATTTATAGATATTAATGGAGTATAATATACAACAGTTATATAAAATATAGTAAGTTTAAATAGACATTAAAATATCAATATTTTAATATAATTTCCTAAACTATAAATTCTGATCTTGAATTATTAGTATAAGATAAATATACATAATGAATTGGAACATAAGCTACATTTAGCATGAATAACCCAGATCAAAAATCATCGTTATATACATCATTAATATAGAAAAAATTCAATCAACATTTATGTTTTAATGATAATGTAGTGTTTATATTGTTTATAATATGTAATATATTAAAATTAATTTCATAAATCTATTTTATTTCTAATCTTTCAAAATATTTTCATTAACAAATAAAAAGTATAATTCTAAATATCATAAATGTCATAATATTAAAGGAATAAATAAAATCAATTTTTCACAATCGTTGGTAGGTTCAACATAATAGAGTAAAGATATTTTGGAATAAATCCAATGAAAAACAACAGGAATTCTCCGATATAAATTTAAGTTAAAATTTTAACTATGATTCATACGTAATTTATTATTATTTTCAAATATAAAGAAAAACACCAGTTTTTCATCACCTAATTATATCTTATTAAATAATATATATTTTAAATGAATAATATTGCAAAAACTTTAAAAAGTGATGAATACTGGTTTTTTTTAAAGTTTTTATTTAATATATTTTAGTTAAAAATTAACTTTACAATAATAATAAACTAATAAATTTTTTATTAGATATGATTTTATAGATTTCATATATATTTTTTAAATTTCATTATTATGATATAATAATTAATTAATATTTAAAATAATATATTATACATTATATTATATTTAATTATGTACATGTCATAAAAATGTAGAAATATATTTCAATTGGACCAATATAATAATTATATTGTATCAAATATTTTTAAGTACTAACTATTGAAAGAAATTTAAGTTGATGAAGGTTAATATATATATAATTATATGAATTTGTGAAATTACAATATACGTGCTGAATATAAATACGAATTTTTGTGTCACAGTCTTTTCACATTTTTCTGAATTAGTTTCAGTGATGTCAAATAAAAATTATGACCACGTAGCATCAACACAAAGGTAAGAAATTTCTCAAATCACAAATTTCGTTGGTGCACTTTTTGTAAAATCCAAAGTGCCGGAAGTACTATGTACGTAATTACTAGAGAATTTGAAAATCAAGCAATTTTGAATTTTGAAATGGCAAGTAGAAAAAATAAATCTAACCTTAATTCATTTATTGTATTCTACTATTCAGAAATATTACTTATACCTTATATATCGAACTTAAAGATTTGTAGCCCAATGCAAATTGTATAACACTATTATTATAAGTATATATATTTATAAATTATACAACTAACCAATTTTGGTAAAGATATAATTATTATAATATATAGCCTTAAGAATATAACTATCTGCCTCAAATTTGTATATAATATAGTATTGAATACATATAATAAAATAAGCGAACAATTAAAATATTTAGTTTCTAAAATATACAAAAATACATACAGGAATAATAAAAAATTTTTAAAAAAATTTTGAATTAACATCCATATTTATTTAACTATCTAATTACAAGTGTATAATGTTGTTAGAGACTTTTCGGAAAAAAACGTTTTCAAGTTATCTACCTATATTTTACTTACATTTTTTTAAAGTTTTTACATATTTTAATCAGTATTCAGTTTGTATATTTTTACTGATAAAAACAAATATAAAAGACTTATATTTTAAAAGTATATCAACATTTTATAAATTCAATTCAAATTTTTTACTTTTACAGTTTATAGGTACTTGATAAAATGTGATTATAACTTGTTGATAAACAGACTATATTTGATACAAAAAGAAAAAAAAAATAATAAAAATTATTTTACTCGACAGTAATCAAAAATTGTAAATAGACTTAATAAAATAGATCGTAAATTACGATTCATTGAATTTCTAAATAATACATATTTATAAAAAATACAAACAAATCCATCTACCATACAATATGATTATGCTTAGGTCACTAGTATTTACGATATAACTACTTACTTATATATTGCTCGTATATTATATAAACATATTTTTATATATAATAGCATACAAAATAATTGCAATAAGACTTATTTCAGCTAGTCCGTGGTTCAGGTTGACATTTTGAAATTGTGTTATAATCCAGTGAAAAACATTCGTTTTCATTAGACGTAATCCGGCAATATTATTAGACGTGTGGGTTTATTAACTCGGTAGAAAATGCGGTGGCAGTAGAACGCTGCGGTACTCTGTCATTAGTTGACCGCATTCGTTTTTTCGAGGTTGAATCCTTTATTGTGGACGGGTCATGTGTTATTTTATCATAATTTAGTCTCAGTTGTCTTAACAATTTTGAGCAAATGACCGGCTTTGGTAGAATTTTACAATATTATGTTTATGACAATAATAACAAGAAAAATATTGAATTAGAAAAAAAAAATCAAGGTTAAACGAACCAAAGCATTCCGTTTTTGAAATAGTCTACTGAAATAAGAATTATTCAAATACCATGGAAATGTAGACGAGTTTGTTCGCCCAAAATATTCGTGTATGTATTCTGAGAATAACTAGATTGACATTTTGATTAATTCGAAATATATGTTTAAACGTATTTTTCAGATATTAAAAAAGTACTGAGAATTGAATTCAGAGTGTCAGATTTAATAGCATGATATTCGAGAAAATTGTAAAAATTTAATGTTAAAAATAAAAACAATAGTGGTGGTTCTTTTTTATTGTTGTTGTTTGTTCAGAGAAAAGTAACATTCACATGAATCTATAACTTTACAATAGATTAAAAACTTTTTTTTAAATCTACCAACTTGCTGTTTTTATAATAATATAATACTAGAACACATCCAAACAATAATCTAGTTAGCACTTTAAATTTTTTGTGAAGAAAATATTTTTATATTTTACGTAAATTAAATAATCGTGCGTAACAGCTACTTACATTATAATATATCGAAATTACCTACACACTGATACGATCAACAATGGTAAAATTACATTATTAATATTACATATTGAAACAAGAACAAGTTATTTTTATTTGTGATAAACATTATGCCATTGAATCCTAATAATTTAGACTCAAAGTCGTTACGCTTAAATCAACATTCAACATAAAAATATCATAAAGCCATTAATCAAACGCCCAACTACTAATTTTTCATATTTTAATAAAAATAATAAAAATACCTATTTATTTGTACTCTAGATAGCTTACTATATCTAAATTTACCAAGATAATAAAGACTTTAGTTTGACTATGACGGCATTTTAATTTTTAGCTGTGAGAATATCATTATAAACTCTAAGGTAATCATTGATTACTAATCAAACATGGTCCAAGAGTCTTAAAAACATAAATCCATTAATACATAAAATGCAAAAAATTAGAATTTTTTTTAGTGACCATTTTTAATACGTAATAGTATTCATACCATGAATGTATCAAATAATTTTTCACTTAATGTCAACCATTTTATTTTTGATAGCAGATTTTGGACAAGTTTATAATATTTTTATATTCTCTATCGTTCTGTACGAGATAGTGCGTGTTTTTACCTATAATCACGACTGTCTTGATCGTGTCTGGTCTCAATCACTACCTCTATGCGACAATTGGCTATACAGAACGCAATGCAAAATGTATTATTATCAAATACACGCTAAACGCACAGCAATAATCGCGTGACCAAAAGCGTTATTATATGACATTAAGATACTATTATTTCACCACAATATCGTTGCAGGTCGTCGTCGTCCGATACACAATAATATATCGTTAAACGCATACCCATTATATGTATATTATTATGATATCGTTCAACGTGATTTTGATTTTTCACCGATTATTTATATAATAACCGTGCATAAGAAAATAAAAACGGCAGCACGAACCTTCAAAAACACGGTGAAATTAAATATAAGTAGATTCGTAATAATATGTGCATGTGCCTAAAAGAATAAAAATCGCGATAATGGGATGATGTAATAGTAAGGTAGTTGGAAAATCGTATACTTGCATTGTAATCATTGTGTACAATAATATTATGCATATTATAAATAAGTTCGTGCGGCGTGCATTTGTTAAATAGCCGTTATTCGCGGGCAACTAGCGGTTTTTCGTTGTATCGATTTTTGGGCAACCAGAGAAATAGTGTACATGGTACACTAGCGCACGTATACTTGCAATACCTACTTATATAAATATAAAAATATACATCGAAAAAAAAGATATGAGGCGGCGGTGATATTTGATTAAGTATTTGAAATGCGTAAATAATATATTATATTATACAATGCACACTGCGTGAACAACTTTCATACGTCGGCGTATGTCATAAATTAACAAACCACAATAACGCATCTATAATTTTATAAATATACCTACAGTGTGGTCAAGTAAATAGGAGATCTCTATTTTATAACAATGATCTAACTTGGTTTTAAATTGACTAACGTGGTGTTAATAAAGGAACTAGTAGTTGGTAACTAAGTTAAAGTTTGATAATTTTATTAAATGATTACGTATAAATTGTTGACACGATTTGTGATTTGCTACAAAATTAATTTCACAGTGGAGTTTTATGCGTATTTTCATTGTATTAAAAAATAATGATAGTTTATATCGCAATAACAAGGTATTCCACGATTAGGTTCATCGATACACTCCTCTAAAATCATATCATACGTTTGACGTCGTTTAAAAAAATAATGCGCGCCTCCTATTCATTAATATTTAATTATATAAAATTCTAGAAGATCCAAAAAACTTGAAGGTTAACATACTCTAAAATAATATTAAAAAGTTTTTCATGTACTGATACCTAATTATATAATTGTACATGGTAATTAATAGTGTACAAGTTTTGGATGAAGGTTTCATAGATTTGTATATGAAGAAATGAACGAAAAAACATAATTATTTACTTTTTAAATTATTTTTAATTTTTTATCGTTTTTACACTATTAATATGAAAAAGCTTTTAAATAAATTGATTTAATATTTAGGAAATTACATACAATAATTGGAAACGTTATTAAAAAACATATTAAGAAATATATGAACGTTTGAAAATATAATAGTACATTCGATCATTCAACACGCTATTGTAGAATTATATAAAAAATGAATTCGTATGTGTATTAATAAAGTGTAGTGCAGCGACATTGTTCCACGCGTTACCTACATAATTATATATGGTGAAGGGTGTTCGAGTATAACTGTATAAGGTATTTATTTTTTTTTTTATTTTAGGTACTATCACATAAATTTAAATTTAATTTTGTAACACTGTCTAAACCCATATAAATGAATACATTTCCAATGTAAATTTGATTATACATTTAGAAAATCATTCTATTGAAGAAACGCTTGGGAACTCACATTTAAATAAATCAAACTTCAATTATATTTTAAATATTTTAAGTATTCGTGTTTTTACATTCATTCTTTATTATAAAATAATTATTTTCAAATTTTCATTATTATATCTGCATTATAATTTTATGTGATATTATTGTTCATTAAATATTAATAAAATGGTTGAAATTTAATCAAATGAAAATTTTATTGAAAATAACATATTATATTGATAAAACGATAAACAATTAAGAAATACGATAAATTATAAAATTTAAATCTATTTTACATAATGTATAAATATAAATTACGCATAAAACATCATATTTCATTTCAAATGTATTTTCTATATTTACATAACTTTTTTTTTTTAATCTGACAATATCACTAGGTATATTTTATATCTTTAAACATATAATTTCATAGAAATATTCAATAAAGTCTTAATTTATATTATGAAAACGTAAAATATAGTTAACTATAAAAGTATATTACAGTAATTGGCACTTGTAAATTATAAAATAAGAGCAAAACTAAAAAAGTTTATCAAACAGTATTTTATTTTTTATTTCTATGTTTGAAAAAATTTTAGCTAGATACTATTTTTATATTGACGGTTATAGTAAAGTTGGACATAGTGTGTGTGCTACAAAAATTTCCAAGAAGTCACAAATCCGGAACTAGCAACGGCACCAAACAATATTTATTTTTATGAATACATATTTTAATGTTATTGTAAAAAGATTTTATCATCTACCTATTTATAGTTCCGTTTATAATATTAATAAAATCAATACTATGAATTACTTTTAACTTGTTTTCATAGCTTAAAATGTAGCTGCTAAATGTTTACGCTATTATTATTTACAAATTGTATTGAATGATAAAATATGTATTAATTATTATTTTATTTAATACATATTTTATTATACTTTGGATAATTTATGTATACGCTGAAACATAATTAGTTATACAACAAAATATTAATATAATCAGTCATAGTAAACATTTTATAGTTATTTTGTAATTAATGATTAATATAATAATTATATTTATAATGAATTACTAGGGCTAGGATTTTAATAACCCAAAAACCTAAAAAAATTACCTTAAAAATTTAAAAAATAACTCTATAAGAAAAAATTACTACATTAAATGCTCGAAAAAAATAATTATATTAATAAATTAATAAATAATAATTTATATTTTTAAGTAAACAAATAAATTCATCTTCTTGAATATTAGCTAGCGTCATTAGTTCTGAAATTAATATATTTTGAAATAAAATAATATTATAAAACTAAAATTTAAATTTAATAATAAATTGATAAAGATTAACACGTAGTCGAACATTATTATCGGTTATAGCTCGGTTAATCCAACGAGTATATTTTATATTCTACAAACGATTGGTGTTTTGAAATATTAAATATTTTTTGAAAATAAGTTTATGATTTTATTTTAATGTTGTATCTTTATATGTTTGTACAATAATGTATAACGACCATTTGAAAAATATATTTACAAATTTATAAAAATATTACCCAGATTTCAATAAAGTATAAAAAATGCCCGTAAAATTTAAAAAATGCAAAATAAAAACTATGTATTTGAACTCGTGAATGACCAAATTACATTTTATGCTTAAAAAGCTATATCCTGTAAATTCTAAAAAAATTGCAAAATCCTCTACTATCCTAGCCTTATTAATTACAAATATAATTGATATTTATTTATTTTAAATGTGTATATTAAATACTTATAAGTATTTATATTTAAGTTAATTTATTTAATGAAAATTTAAAAAAGATAGTGTCAAATCATATATAAATATACTAAGTAATATAAGATAACTAACCATCATAGCACATATTATTTTTCTTATGAAATAATTGTCATTTAATTCGTATTGCAGTGAGTATTTTATTGGAAACGTTTGAAACTTAGTGCATTTACAGCAGAGTAATTGTCTACTTATTGACTTCTTTATTTTAGATTTTATATAATTATTGTTAAATATTAAAAAATGGCTATACAAAAAATACACATATAGTTTAAAAAAAAAAAAATTGTTACATACTCAGTTTTTTAATTAAATTTTAGAATTATTTCTGTTCCTTTCTGCACAAACATTGGTTCTCATAGGTTCTCAATAACATATAGGTTGTCTGGTGATGTATTGTTAAGAATGCAAACAATTTTACATTTTCATTGTGTAAAACTAATATTATAGCTGTATATGAATTTTCTGAAATGCTGACCTTCGTAACTACTATATAAGAAAGTTTTATTTATTTATTTATTTATTTATTTATTTTTTATACAATATTCTATTCTTTATAAATTTAAAAAATTAGTAACTCAAAGCCTAGTAAACAATTAGGTTTCAATGACTTCCATACTTATTACAAAAATATAGTAAAAGCAATTTCTTAATATTAAAAGTTTGTTTTTTTTTTTTTTAATGCGTTAAGTTTCACGTTCCTGGATGATGGTATTTTTGAATGAAATGTTAAATTTCTTTTATATTTGATTTTAGGATCAAAAGTTTTCCCTTTTAGCTTACATCTTTAAGATTTAATATTATGAACAATTAATTATTTCTAACTTTGTTTAGTTACAGGTTTACTAAAAAAAAAAATTATGCAAAGAATCACTTCATATTTCTCAATATTTTTTAAATATTCATGACAAACTTTATATTAATTTAATTTATTAAAAAGTTAAAAAATTAAAATATATATTAGCAATTTTTTACTATTGATAATACCATAATTATTTATAATTTGAACTTTTTATCGAACATATTAATTTAAATAACATTATAAAATGCAATTTTAATACTTTTAGAACATAAAAAAAACTACGAAGTATAATAATAATAAAATAATTTAATAGATAGTTGTTAATTATTAAAAAACAGCAATCATAGTAAATAGGGTTATTTCATTTTTAATTTCAATATTAAAGTTACATTACTTTTCTATTCTAACAAGATAGTAAAGAATTGAATTGTGTAACAAACGATTAAAAAACAATGGAAAATTTACAATACGATAAAATGTCAAATAATAAACGTTTTGAATGAATAATGTAAATACATTTTTGTTTAAAAACCTTATTCCCTAAATATTTTATTCTCCATATGAACCCGCATCACAGTTTGAAAATGTTATTCACGATAACGTCAAACAAAGACTCAGATATACTATATATTAACTTTATCGAAAAAAAATGAGTAAAATGGTGATGGTTATGCAGTTATTACCATCAATTTTACCTCCATTACCAGAACTCCGTTCACTACCACTAAGTCTAACACCGTTCCTATGATCCCAGTGTTATACGTACAAAAACAAAGGATATAGCTAACTTATTTAGTTATAGCTAACTAAAAGTTAAAAGATTACAAAAAAAAGTGTAACAATAGATATAGATTCAATGTTTTCAATAGTGGCTTCAGATCGTTTCCAAGTGCGAGTGACCATTCGTTTACCAATCTTATTTTAAATGATACCAGATGTTAGCAAGTTATAGATTTCTGGTTGACTTTTCCTTACCAATATCCACTCAGTACCTTTTAAACTACAATAAACGGTGACGAACATGAACACATGGTGCATGAGCAGAATACAATTTTGGAAATAATGTGAATATGAGCAGTGGTCAAAGTTTTTGGGCTTACCCTTAATCTCAACTCAACCCTTTTCCACTGTTTCCATCGTCTAATTGAATTGTAAAGCGAATATTATATCTTCTGTGGTCACGCATATCCGGGTAGACATGCCTAAAAAGCTTATTTCGCTCGATATTTAGCAACGATAGGATGAGGGAAAACTCTCCCTTTACATCTCCTAAAATATGTGCCTAAGTAATTAGACGGAAGCGATCGGGAGAGAGATTTTATTTAACAGCACTAGTTAGCCACTTCGGTTGTTGCAAAAGTCTACTAGTTTATCATTTGTGTCACTTCTCTTATGATAACATAACCCTTGAATAGTAAATTTAGTTCCTTATTTCTTAAACAAAAACATACTCCTAAACAATAGTTCATTAATCAAAATATCGTTGAATTTTATTACATTTAACCAAAAATGTATTCGTATATTACAAAAACATATCATTATTAATACTAATTGTAATTATATTATAATTCAAATAATAACTTAAAATTTGCATCACACTACTTATTTATAGATATTATTTTATCATAGTTTCCTTTACTTATATTAGCAACGGATCAATATCTAATGATTCCAAGATAAAATGTGTAACTGACAGATTCAAATTAACATAAATAAATTACAAAATATTAATTTTAAGACAACGCGGATATTAAGTAATTATATAATAATAAATTTTTTCTCAATTTAATCAAAAAAACGTATCTTATAATTTTAAATATATTAAAAAATAAAATTACATTTGTATTTATTAGACTAGCTAATAAACAGAAAAATAAAAACGTCACATAAATAATAGAATCATTTACCTAACAATACAATTTTCAAAAATTTCAAATTATGTGATAGACTTCCCAGAAATTATAAAACTAATAATGGGTACTCTATTATATATTTATACGTTACATATATAATAAGTTGTTTAAATTATATATTACATGATAAAATATAATATTTAAATAATACATAGGTACATATAATTTATTTTTGTTTGACAAGTTATTAATATTGTTTATAAAATCAAAATTATTTAGTTTATAGAATACATATTTAACATATTTATAGGTTTAAATTAATAAAACATTTAATAAATTGTTAACAAAACTAGAATAATTCTATAAATGTGGTATGATTTCGGAATTAAATGCACCAAATATATCTTTCATAAATTATATACCTGAACAATTTTTATCTGATACACCCTCAAAAAAAAAAAAAAATTAATCTTCATCAAGATGGTCTATCAAATTATTTTAAATCAACTATAAATATAATTATTATAGTGTAGATTTAAAATGACGGCAATCAAGTTGTCGAATTTAGTGGTATATCATTTGGTGCTAATGTGCGTGAATCGGCTGCAAAAGTGGTGTTTTGTCTAGGTGTAGTGACAAAAGATTAATACAATAAATGGTTTTTGGACATCAACCAACGCTATGTTCCCTTTCCCATTGCCTATGGGCAATAAAATTAAATCTTGAAAATCACAAACCCAGATATTTGTCACAAAACTTAAACGATTGAGAAAAGATGAAAAATATAGTACTAATAATAAATAACATTAATTTATGAACTAATTAATATGTTTAAAAATCAAACATGACACTAAATATTAACAATTCGAAATAAAAATAATTTTAGATTCTAAGCAAAACTATGAATGTATTGATTTTATCACGATGTGTTTTTTTTTTTTTTTTTTAATATAAGTTTCAATTACCTAAAATGGTAGTGTTTTTTGATAAAAAATTAGAATTAATTTAAATTATAGATAAATAAAACTTTAACATTTCCGCTAATTATTTTTATAACAGAAGAGAACAAAAAAAAAAAGAGAGAATTTTTACATAAATCCAATTTTTTACCAACTAAGTTTTATCAACCAAAATCAAAAATAAATTACAAAACCAAAGATATTGAAATGTTTACCAAATGTTTCTATTATCATAAATTTAATACTACTTATTATTTCCATTAAAACTTTCAAAATAAATTGACTATTTTTGAGCTATTTATATGCATAAGCATTTTTCAATTTTCTTAGTTTCTCAATTAAAAAATATCAAAAATGTATAGTCATATATTTTTTTTTTGCATTTTTCGAAAATTGTACAAACCGTTTTGTACCTAATTAAAAAATGTATAAAAACTTTACTTACGGTAACTAAGTATTAAAATTTTATTTCTATGGATATATTAGACTGTTTAACGGTATTTATAGAAAAATATTGTTACATTCTTAGTTTATTAAGATGATTATATAGTATGGTATACATTTATATTATAGCAATAATTAAATACTGATACTATAATAAATGTATAATTTCGGAAAAAAATGTATCAATCCTACTATAATACTAAAAATAAAATAAATTATTTTAATAGATTTATCATTGATTTTAGAATAATAAATATTTTAAAATCAATGGCTATATCAAGAAAACCTTATCGTTTGGTAGTAAAGACTAATTCTGCTCAATATAGTTTTTTGCACATATATAATTGAATTTATATTTAACGTTAACACACCTATAATAGTAACTCACTCGATGTTTAATGTACAGCAAAGCAGTATTAACAGTAGACATTTTACCATTGTTATCAATGAAAAATGCAATGTACTATATCAGTTAAATAAAATATTATATAATTTGGGCTTTTACCTATTTTATTCAATCGAATAAAATATTATTATCATTCTTTCAATTAGGTAAATATTTTTAATTTAATCCATTATAGTCGTATTTTATAACATAATAATTTTATGTAAATCGCTAGACGAAATAATAAAAAACAATTCATCGATGAGGAAAATGTATTTAGTTTCAATTTGTTAATTAAGTGCATAATAATAGTTATAAAATATACATTTACTTTTACTTAAGTTTTGAATCTTTCAAATTTCACACAGTAAAGAAAATAATATATATTTAGAGTAATTTCTCAACGCAAGTGATCGAAATTCTCAAAGTAAAAATAAAAAAGTGTGCATAAATATTTTAAATATCAGCTTTTTTTTAAAACTGTAATACATAATTTACAATCTAAAGTAGTACATGACATATATTCGATATATTTGTTAAACATTCAAACAAAATTCAACATTCCGCAGTATAACGCAATAGATTGCAGACATAGATGACATTTGGATAGACAATTTACATTAACACATAAATCACAACTTCATTACGATGCGTGTTTATTACAAATAATTTTCACTTTTAATTTGGTTTACCAACTCAATTTAACTTGAAATAGTATACAAGAATAGACATATATTTTCCTTCCAACTCTCTTTTTCCGTTCTTAACCCTTATACGTTATATATCTAATTATAATTCTGAATGCGTATATTTGGTAACGTTTTTCTTTGTCATAGAGTACAATGACAAACAAAAATAAATAGTCCTCATAATATAAAAAAAAAAAATGGTCAAAGTATGAATTTAACGTTCAGGCACATGAAAGTAAATACCATAAATGTATTATAAAATATGTTATTCGAATTTATCGATTATGCGTACTGATAGTTTTTTCTGAACTTATACAGTGCTTATAATGTAATATTATATGAACAACTATTACCGATATTAGCATCATTATTATTCATACTACTTAAAAGATAAAAAAAACTTAAGGATTTATTTTATTATGTTATAAGTTATAACTTTAAATATTATATCAAAATATAATATATGTTATTAATATAACTAGAAAAATTAGTAAGTATACCATTCTAGATCGGAAATTATAAAAAAAATGGCATAACCCATTGATTTTACAATATTGTGTTTTTTATATGTATACATAAACATATCATAATGTAAATAATAGTATGGTGTTAATTAAATCTTAAAAAGTATATCTTCTAACAAAATATATAATTTTTGAAAAAATTCAAAATAAAAACAATTATAGTTATTAATAATAACTTAAACTTTGTAATATGACTATTCATTAAACATTAAACAATGGAATTATTCTTTAAATTATTTGTATAAATTTTATACATATCTAATCAATATGATATGAAGTAAAACAAATGTTACTTTAAACCAAAATATGTCTATTTATAGTTTAAATTATTTAATTCAGAAACATAAATTTAATCAATTTATTAAGATTTATTATTAAAAAATACAAATATAATACTTACATGTATACTATTTCCTTAAACTAGTATTCTATTAAAACAATGTACTCAACGTCATGAGGATAGTATCATTAAACACATTTTCAAATTATTTGAAAATATTTTTATCTGTAATGAAAAATAAAAATAAAAACCGTAATTATTAGAATAATACTAATTTCTTATAGTCAATGATTAATTATAATATAATGTACGTTTTTAATTATTATATTATGAATACAAATATATTTCATAATTATTTATGTAACTAAATAAATAAATCTTTAATGCACGTGAGTATAATTAAAAAAAATAAATAGCAAGTTGTTATAAAATATGTATAAAATTATGTGCTTTTTTTAAATTATAATGTTTTGCTAAGTATAATTAAAAATGTGCTCTATGAGAAGTAAAATTAATAAATAATAAATTACCTACATTTAATAACATATTTTTAAAATAATAAATAAATTCAAAATATAAAATATACTGAATTGAAACTAAAGTAAAAACCAAATAAATATTTAATCATGAAATAAAAATATTATAAACATATTTCATCCAACATTTGACTTTTTAATTATATATACTATTTTATAAATGTCAAAAGCTAAATCCTGTACAACTAATTAAAAATTTTAAAATACATATAACATTTTAATACCAGCTATTTAGTGAATAAGGTTAGTAGATACTTGCAATTTAACTAAATATTTAAAACATAAATAAACACGTAATTTATTAGATATTTATAAAATATTTAATATATAACATAACATATTGGTCACATTAGAGATTCTGAACATTTTAGTTTAATTTAACCGTTCTTCGCATAGTTTGTATAGGTATTTACAAACTTAAAAATTCTAAAAGTGCCTATTCTAATTACATAATATTTCAAAAATTCCATAGTAACACTCACAATCATCCTAAATACTGGCAGATCCAGGACTTTTTTTTTGGAAAGGGGGCCACATTTTTATATTAGTTTTATAAACACAATATTAGGCTCTTAAATAAACTAAAATTCCATGTTTTCTAACACAAAAAATTAAAAATTATAATTTATAAAAAATTTTGAAACAATTGAAATATTATTGAGAACTCATATGATTACAAATACAAATAAAGGAAAGAATGGATCACCTTCACCTCCCTTGAATCAACCACTGATCTTAAATTCTTAAAGTATATTTATCTCAATTTTTTCCATCACATGTCTTCTGCATAAATTTCAATGGCCCAGAGACCTCCTTAACTAATTCTTTCTAGATAAATAAATAATTTAAATAAAAATGTTAATTTATATCTGAGAACATCCTCTTTATTTATATCGTTATTGTATTTTCTTTTATAAATATTCATATTTATATTAAATAGTTGTAAATATTTAGTTTTTAAAATTAAAAATTAAATATTGTAAGTAAAATATCAATTAAATAAGAAAAGAATCAAAAAATAATCAAATTTTACAAAACATAATATCGACTATGAAATTTAACTTTTTATTATTTTTTGTTAAATTTATTTTCTGGAAATTTTCCCTTATAATTAAAAATAATAACTATTATAGTTTATTTTTAATATTTATATAGTAATAATTTTTTTTCAGAAAAATGTGAAATTTAAAAATTTATTAAAATTAACTTTATATGTCATAAACGAGAACAAATTTATAAATTATCTTCTAAAATTTTACACTTCAATTTTAAGATAAAAAAATGAATTATTCTTCGTCATTAAATAATATATTATTTAAATGTATTGCATTGTCATGATATTAATTTTGTATGATATTATTTTAAAATAATATAATTAAAAAAAAAAAAAAATAATGCAAACAATGATAAAAAACTTTATTTTACATAGATTATGACTTAAAGTTAAAACTATTTAATAATTTCATAAAAAATAGAAGTTAACAAAGATTATTTAAAGATAGAATACATTTTATCATTTTTTTTTTTTTTATATATAACATAAATTTACAAATTTATACTGAAACGTTCTAGTTATAAAAGTTTTATTTTCATGTTATAATTATGGCCCAGAACTTAATTCATTTGCATCTTTTTTTCTAATGAGTTTATACGAGAATTTTCTTTATAGAAATGTGACTTATGTTATATAAAATTCAATAAAACCATTTTTATTTTGCATTTTTTTTGCATTTTTCGATAACTTTTGGTTATTTTGTCATTTTTAATTGACTTTGATGCATTTTTTTCATTTTTGTAGATATATTTGCATTTTCACATTTTCACATTTTTTTTTTTTTTTAATAATTTTTGACAAAACTAAATATTTGAAAAAATTAACGTAGGTATTGTACAGCCACTTAGTTTTCTAAGAATATTTATTAAAGATTTATTTTTTTTAATTATTTTATATTAGGTACTATCATTATTTCTTATTTCCAATTTTAATTTAATTATAACTCTGTAGTCTGTAAAAAATTTACATAACTTATAATATAATTTGATGCTAAAATATATCAATAACTATAATTAATTCATATACCATATAATTGTATTATATTTGTTTTAGTTTTAAATAGGGTAATATACAAAAAATATATATTTTTAATTAATAATAATTGTTGATATATGTCAAATTGTTAATAACTAGTGCATGAACTTTTAATTTTGATAAATTATTATTTAAAATTAAGTCAGTATACCACATAGCAAAATACTAGATGAAACATTTTTAAAATTAAAATATACTTTCAACTGAACACAACACTTGTTAATTTATATTGAACATGACTTGCATAAACTAAATACAAAATGCAGAATTAAATAAAATTAATATGAATGGATTCCTTTTAAAATCATATCTTATCAATGATCTATTAATAGGTTATTAATGAAAACCGATCTATTATTTATATCTATAATATTTTAATCAAGCAATCTAAAACCAATTATTTTATGAGTTACATAAAATATACTACAATATTAAACAAAATGTTTTTCTTTACCTATTTAAAATATTTAAATACATAAGCAAATAAATAAAATTAATAAATGTTTTGTTTTTCTGTGTAGTTTTATATATTTTCAATAAAAACTTCAACATATTTCATATCCCTTAAAATATTATTCACGTATATGTCAAAAATAAAATTTTAATATTTAATTCTCAAAGGTTTTTTATCATTATTACTATTATTATTGTCATCCCACAATATTTGTCATTTATCATTGTTATTATTTTTTTTTTTATTATTATTTGACTTATCTGTTATATCGATGCACATTTATATGACGTTTATTTTATTTATTTAATAACCCTTACCAAATTTAAGTAAATAAATTATATTTTACCACAACTATTTTAATTACATTATAATTGGGGAAACATTACTAAATTTTAAATAGACAAAGAAGCAATTTTATTCAGGTATATTACAAAAAGAATATATATTTTTTTTTATTATTATTTTTAAATGTTTATAATTAACATGTTTTCGATAAAAAAAAATCTATACTTCTATAACTATAATACTTATATTAGATAATAACCTGTATAGTTGATACTTAACCAATAAAGAAAAAAAATACTCATATTATATTGGTTAAAATTTTAATACTATAATTAAAAACGGCCTTGTTATCAAAAACATATCTTTGTTAATGCATTTAACATTTTATTTTAAGATAGACATTTTTTAGAGTATAATATTAAGTAAAATTGATTGCATACGTGTATTTAAATTAAATTAATCTTTTCAGTCTTGACAAAAATAGCTTACACTGAATCTAGGATTTTTCTTTCAATTTGTTTAAATTAATAAATACTACGATAAAATCACTTCATACTAAAGTTAAATAATGATATTATTATATGTTTATTTTAAGTAAATAAAAAAAAAAAATCATATATTAATTATGAAAATATGTTTTAAATACAAATCCAAATGCAATTAATATGAATTAAATAATGATAAATATACATTTATTTTTAAATTAAAGCTTTATTTAAAAAAAAATCTCGTTATTAAATTTCTTTTAGAAGATCAACGTAATATTAATCATTGTTTATTAAGTTAAATAATATTTAATACTATTATTCATTAGAATTTGAGTTTATTAAAAATTTTTCACGTTATATATGAATTATTTTTTAAAATAATTTGATTAATTATAATAACAGAAAAATTATAATTTTTACAAAAAAAAAAAAACAAAAATTAAGGTAAACAAATGTATAAATTAGTAGTAAAATGTTGTTACTAAGTATATTATATGTGTATATAATGATTTAAAAGATGATTTTACAATTAATTTTTAAGTGACTGATATTAGAAAAACGAATTAACATTCAATTATTAGAAATTAAGTATATAACTTTAATAAATATTAATATTTTTTTTTTCAATTAGAATATTAAGTATTTCATAAAATTGAAAAAAAAATTAATTCCAGTATAAATATAATAACAAAAGTATATGATTATATACTTGGTATATGATATTAGTTATTTTGTACCTAATTATATTATATGTATTACACATACATAGTATTTTCACAATACATGAAAAAAACATGTATTACACATACATAGTATTTTCACAATACATGAAAAAAAACAAACGATTAAAATCTTATAAATGAAATACTTAATAACAATTAAAAAAGTTATCTAAAAAATCATTACATAATAAAATCCATAAAAAAAAATATAAGAAATTTCATTATTTTTTTTTTAGTAAATATATTGACTTAATAAAACCGTATTAAATTTGGTTGAAAAATCAATTTTAATAAAAAATAAACCGCTTACTAAATAAATATCAAACTAGGCATTTGTCAATTAATGAAAATACTCAAATACGTTGTTTTTTTGAGTTGACAAATAATAATGTAAAGAAATTCTTGCTAATAATTTTACGTATATATTTTATTACATCTCAAAGGAATTGGCAATGTGCATCGAATCTTTACACAGATGCCATTAGTTTGCCTATACGGGACGCCGTCCAATTTTAGGCATGTAAAAAATACAGTGAATTCCTAACAAAGTTTTAAGTTACGTATACACTAATACAATTTTATTATATAAACAACTATAGAATAATCATGTAAAAAAAGTAAGAATACATGAAATTATTGAGAAAAAATGTCTTGCAAATAAAATAAAATATAAATTAATTTTATTGCATTCCCTATAAACATGTCATTGTGATAAAAAAAATAAAAATAAATTAATTGCAATATCTATGTCATTCCGTTTCTAAAAGTTATAAGTTACAATATATATAAATATAAATTAATAATAAATCTATATTGTTTTCATATCGTCATGTTTAATTTATTAAATATTTAAATTTTTTAAGATTATTATACTGTTAATCTAGAACAAGATTTCACTAAATGCAATTGAAAAACACTTTAATAAAATGTATACAGCTTGACAACAAAATAAACTATGAAAGTGGTTATCTTAAATATAATACAGAGCCTATATGAATACTAACCGCCAATATTATGTAATAAATATCTAAAAAATAGAATACATATTATAATAAATGACGTATCTATATATTAACTGAAATAAATATAGTTTTCATTCTCATATTACTTTTGTATCATACCTAAACAGTAAACACATAAATGTTGACTTCAAATTATATTTTATTTAACCATCATTAATATGGTGATAAAATAATTTCAATAATTATATGTATTCTAAAAATAGCAAATTTTTTTCTACACCACAGATTTGGTAAACCTGCCAAATATAATATACAAATTTCTAAATAGTTATAATGCTATAAATTACAGTAAATTAAAATTAAATTTTACAAATATATAGTAATATGCAGAATTTTACCGTTCTATTTGTTTTTTTTCTTATTAGCAGCTTGTGTTTATTTGATTAGATTCTATGTAACAACGTATTATAATAATTTTAATTATACTATTATATTCTGTATTCGTTTAGAATTGCATGTAGACATGTACACAATTTCTCAAGAGAATTAACATACCTGTTTATGCAAAAACATAAATTCATTATGTATACTAAATATATACATAATATATCAAAACCTATAATCAAATATTAAGCCATAGAAATGCAAATGTATATACATAATATTATTTGGTGTTAACTGAACCAAAAAAAAAGTGTAAATGTACACAATATGCACTCAATTATAAAAACAAATACCACTATTAAAACTAAAAAAATATTCATAAATCTACGATATGACTGCGCATATAAACACCAATGATAATAGTTATAATTGTTTTGTGCATGTGCTGCATGTTAACTTAAAAAAACAAAAAAAATATTCTTTTGACTCTATAGGCTTACAAGTTTTTAATATTTTTATTGTTGTTATTATTAATATTAATATTTTTATGGGAATACATAACCTATTCGACAAGTTATATTCTAAAAAATATTGATCCTCTTTTTGATGATATTTTTTTTTTCAAATAAACACATTGTTGAAACGAATTGAAATACGACAATAAGCAAAAAAAAAAAAAAAAGCTATTAAAAAAACAAAATACAATAGATTGAATTAAACGAGGTAAATTCATTTTTATTTGGCTGGTAATTTGTACAACACATTTCAAGTAATTTTATTAAGATTTTTTTTTTTTTTTTGACGTTTTTGCGTAATTGTATTTTATTTCATTGTAGTAAAAATAATTATATAGATTAAATCATATTATGTATCAATTTAGTTCCCTAAAATATCATGCAATACTTTGTTCAAGTGACCATTTCTAGCTGCGAATTAATTTACTACATATTCAATTCGTAGTATTTTCTAAAAATAAAAAAAGAAAACATAAAATATACTTATCAAATGTAATACCTAGGGCTCGGAAGTTAATAATCTTAAAAACATTAAAAAATGACCTAAAAAATTATATACATTTGTTTAAATTTAGTAAAAATACATTTTTTTTTTTTTTTTTTTAATAGTAATAATAATAATAATTACTCAACATTATTACATTGTACTATTAAACATATTTATATTGTCAAAAGTAAAAATGACAGCTAGCAATTGTCGTATTCTATCGAATCTTTATCTTCACCTAACCTGTATACAACTTGTGTTAAATAAAAATTTGATATAAGTATTTATATATAGTCAGGGTAAGAAAAAAACCATGTGTGTTAATTGACAAAATAATATAAATACAAGAAATTGAACTAAAAAGGAAAATAGGACCTACAAAATAACAAAAAATTATTTAAAAGGAAAAAATAATTTAAAAAGAAAAATATGCAAAATAAAAATTAGTTATTTAAATTAACATTTTTATGAAACACATTTGTGGCTAAGAGAGCATCGTCTAATAAGTTCAAAAAAAAAAATATATATATAAAATGCATTAACTTCCGAACCCTACTAATATCTTATGTATTCTTAATAATATAATGGTTTTTGAATTATATTTTATAAAAACAGTTAATATACTACATACAATTTTGTGTGACCATGCATATTATACCAATATATATTTAATCTAATGTATATCATGTTTATTCCTAAACAGTGACAATTTTGCGATATTTTTTTATCATATTAAGTTACGACAATGTATCAAACAAGTTTTTGTGAGATAAAAGTTACCACAGTTAAAATCTCACAAACAAAGTAAAATAAAAACATGTTTATAATATGTCTTGTTGTGTATAATAAGCATAATATATGTTTAATATGGTTTGAACATATTTATTTTTTTTATCTTTTTTTATACATTATAACTGGTTGGTAGTATTTAAAAGTTATAACCAATAAATATATGTGTTATGTAACTTTTTTGTTATATATAACAATTAATAAGTAATTAATTTATTTGATATATCTATATCTTTCAATTTAAATTTAAAACATAGTATAACTTATTTTATACTTGAAAAGTATATGATATTTAAATTTTCATTCATAAGAAAAATATATAACTTATTCTTAAAGGTACTTGGTACTATTAATATTTTCCATTAAACTAATAGCATTTACATTTTATTTTTGCTACCTAGGTAAAGAGATAATATTATATTATACAATTGTAGGATTAGTATAGCTTATATTTCAGTCCAGAAAGATTAAAATGAACTATGAACAGAAAACAAAAGTAATAACTCCAAAGGGTTGAAACGACCCGGTTCTTTATAATATATAAACACAATATACATGTATATTGTATATATATATATATATATACTAAAGAAAAAGAAAAGAAAAATATCTCAAGAAAAATATTAGTATTGTGATATTTTACTTTATTTTCATTAAAAACATTGTACGAAAAATATGGTTTAAATATTAATGTGTGCGTATGTCTATTATGTTTAACAATCAAAATGTAATATATATATTAGCATGGTCGTATTATGTTCTGTATTATCTGTATTAAATAAGGTATATTATGATAGTAAGTTTCATATCGAGTATAACATTATGTAATAAAAAATTGGCAGGGTTAGGTCTTCAGTATTCAAACTGAAGAATACATTTTATTTGATCAGTTCAGTTACGTATTAACCTGTTAACATATTGAATATTTACATATAAATATTTGTTTAATTTAATTTAATTTAAATGAATCAGAAACAATACTATCATAATATATTATTATCCATTTAATTAAAATTATAATAAAAATAATAGATGTTTCTTTTATAGCATTTTACTTATAATATTTTGTTTGAACGTTATCTGCATTTAATATTATAGACATTATTAAAACACATAATGTTATAACTTTCTGTGATATATAAAAAAAAAAATCTTGACAATAATTACAAATTTGTTCTGCTGCAGATGCTTTGCCTGAAAAAAAAAAACTCTTTTAATGAACACTGGCCCTACTGATACATCATTATATCATCGTGCTCATCAAAGTTTTCAGAAAATAAATTCAATTTATATTATTTGTAGAAAAGTTTCAATAAATTATGATTCTTAACAATGCGCAAATAAATTTAAATTAATTATTTCAAATAATTTAATCACAATGATAACTAATAAACTTTAAAAATATACGTTTTATATGAATACATAAAACAATTTATGATATAAGCTATTTTAGTTATAAAAATTATGCAAGTTATATTAAATTATTTTATTCACATAAATAGAGCACTATATTTAAACATATAATCTAAAAATTCACAAAATACTCATTCAGTTTACTAAAAACTAGAAACTCATTAACTCAAAAATTAGATAACTGTTTAAATAATTTAATTTTGATCACTTTTCTTTTAATGTAATTCGCAATGAGTCAATGCAATGTTAGAAAAGAATTTTTATTTGTAAAAAAAAAATATTTAAGTCGAGTACGATAAATTAACAATTACAATAATTAGATTTATATTGTTAGTTTACAGTTTAATCTAAATGTAAATTGAAAATCAATTCGATGTTATAAAATTCAATTAGTATTCTATAAGCTAAAAAAAAAAAATAATAATAATCTCTTGTATTTTATGTAATTCAGAATATTTTCAGTGAACTACTACTTGTGTTGCACATAGGTGATCAAAAACTTACTCTAGAAATGGATTGTTCAACTGCAGGATAATCAGATCCTAGTTGAAAACCATAAACAACTAAACGACCATTATTTTAAAGCTTTAATACTACTAAAAATTTAAAACACATTCAAACTTTAAACTTGAAGTAACCATTATCATTGATAACGTTGAACTCCATCAATAAGTTCAAAACCATTTTAGTTTACTAAAAAATGGATAAATTTTAACCCGCATTAGTATATTAAGTAATCACAAAAAACATTTAATGTAAAAATGGAAACTAATGAAATTAGTATAAAATGAATTTGAGCATAAAACAGTAAAATTAAATGAAAATTATTTGACCTATAAATTTGCGGTTAATAAGTGTCATAAAAAAATTTAAAAAAAATAGTAATGACGATACTTACCAATCAAAATATAAAATAAACACAGAGAATCCTAACGTGATTTAATTAAATTACAATTTTTGAATTAATTTCATTTTTTTTTTTTCTTATACAAAAAATGTTTACCAATTTTTACTGACATGGGCTGTCTATCTGTCACAGATAACCTTTCATGATTTTTAAGTTATAATAAAATTCTACTCTTACTACATATTATTCTTCCAAATGAGTTATTTAAACAATAAAACGTGTAAATCAAAAATTCCTAATGGTTTTTCCTCTAAATTATTTATTTTTTTACTTTGCTGGATAAGTGATTTTTTGAGTTCAATAGTCATTACTGGTATTTTGAATTTACGCGTTTGAAATACTTAAAGTATACCATGGATATCATATAATACATATCAACCAAGAGTTTCTCGGGCCAGGGTATCTCAACATTGCAACTATTCGATATAGATTGTATTGAGAGAGGTTGTTCGACAAAAATCCATTAAACTGGGCGTGTTTGGAATACGTTTTATTGGCGTGGAAATCCATCGCCAACGAGTGTTGATTTGATGCCAAAATGTGATTCTAAATTTACCGGATGGTTGTACAACTCTATAAAAAGTAAATTAAGTACATTTACCAAAAAATATAAAAAATATGATAATTAAATTTTTTTTTTCAATTTAACCACTATAAATATTCAACCATCTATAATATATAATAAATTATATTTTAAGATTTAATTTTTTTTTCAAATTAAAAAAATAATCAAAAACCAATCAACATCACAATATAATATAATATAAATATTAAAATGTTCATCAATAAGTGTTAATATTGTGATTATCTATACATTTATCTAAATATACATGGTATGTTTTTAAAAATGTTTTATCTTTTTAAACTTTGTATGAATATTAAAAAAAATTTAATTTATTTTAGTTATTTTTTTCAAATTAAATTAAAAATATTTTTTATTAATCAAAAATACTTAAAAATGTAAAAACAAGATTCCTTATAAGTTATACAATATACATACTATATTAATCAAAAAATATCAAAGATACAAAAACATATATTTTTTTTTTTCATAAGCAATTGAAAAAGTAAATAAGTAAATAAAGTAAATTAGAAAAGTAAATAAATCAGAAAAATTTGCAAGCTAAAAGTATTTTTTATTAAACAAATTATAAAATATTGAATTTTTAAAGCTTAAGTTTATTTAATACAAAATGATAATCAATTCATACTGGAATTAAAAAGTCAAACTAATATACAATTGCAATTACTCTTATTATTTTTTTTTTATTTTTTTATTAAAATATATTTATAATCAGTAATAAGTAAAAGTTTATAAAAAAATTTTATAATAATAAGCACATGAATAATTTGTAGAAGGCGTTATTCATTAACAATACTTCAGAATGTTTTTTTTTTCTAGTTTAAATTTTTTATTTTTTTTTTTTTAATACAGCAAATCTCTAGACTAATTACACTTTATACGACATTTAATATTACCAGAAATAATTATTTTTTATAGATATTTTAAGTTAAAATTTTGAAAAAATTATACATTTTAATTTTAATTGATTCTATTTTTATAATATAAAAATATTGTTCGTAGAGACTTTTAAAACTTTAATGTATACTTATAATATAATTTACTATTAATAATCAAATTTTAAAATATGTAGATTGTTTTTAATATATTATTTATTTACAGTTTGAATATTTTTCATACTGCTCTACATTATTAACATTAAGATATAATTAACTTAAAATTTAATGAAAATAATATAATATAATATAAACATATATTATTATATTAAATTATTATTATTAAATACTAGTCATATAGGTAATAAATGCAATGTTTTGAAAAAATTTTAATCGACCTTCCGTAATACTTATACTAAAATAAATTATTTCAATAGAAATATCAATAAGCGGAACATAAAATAAACTTAGTGAAGTAATCTGACAAAATAACTTTGCCCAGAATTGTTTTTCGTGTACAATTGAATTAAAACTGAGTACAAACATTGCAGTAATACATTCGTTATTTACTACAAAGCTGATCAGTTGTTCACACTTGCTTACATTTTTATTATTTGATATTTATCATTATTTCAAATACTATAAATTCATTGAAAATTACGGTTGTTTTTATTATTTAGTGATTGATGAGAAAACAGGTTTATTCATGTTAAGTACAGTAGCTAATTTAATAAAATCCTATGGACATTGAAACTAGGAGATTTTATTTTTGCAAGTCCACTGCTAATAAAATAGAAACCAAAATTGTACATAATAGAAACCCTTCGAGGCACTTGTTTGAGATAGAACAAGACCCTCTCATTAGTACTATTTGCTGTTGCCTCCTAAAAGTGCCTATGGGTCACATTGTTTTAAATTGATATAAGCCGACTCTAGTCAACTTTTATTAGTATATATTTATATATGACGTAAACGTGACTTCTGTGTCCTAAAGAACTCTACTTGTGTAGTCATATACAAGAAAGAGCTATGATAGAGATTAAAAAAAAAAAAGATGATAGAAGCTACTAATAAACACGCAGAGTTTGTTAGAGAAGTTTACGAGGGTTTCGCGTATGCAATTATAGCCAACATAGTCAAACGTGCTATTTGTTATGTTAGCCGATGAGTTCAACTTTTGAGAGGAAATTAAAATTGTTCCGCGTCATTTAATGGACTCAGGAGTTGATACTAAGAAATTTTACTATTACACATATTTTTTATCTATTTTTCAACTGATTTTTATGTGCTTATTATTCTTTAATAAAATATTGAAAATATGCGTACTTTAATAATTATGTCTAGTTTGAATAACAAGTAAAAAACATCTTAATTATATCTAACCTTCTTAAAAAATCAATAGTAAGCAGAAGTTTTAAATACTAGTTGCATTAGTATAATCTAACTTTTTAATAAGATAAATAAATATATTAATACATTTAGAAAACATTTTAATAACGAGGTTAATAAGCTATTCATATTTTAACATTTGAGAGCATATATTTTGTGTTTTGTGTAAAAGTTACATTATAATATAGTATTAAGTTATGATAAGCAAAAAAACATAAAATACTGAAACATTAAGTTTTAACGGGAATAAAAATAATTAGTTCTCTCATGAGGTAGGTATAGTAATTAATGCAATATGCAGATGACAAAAGTTTTCCAAGTCTCTAGATGAAATATGGTCAAAACAAAAACATCAGTATGAAAAAAAAACTCCAGTAAAATATTTAAGAACGACTTCAGTTAATAATAATGTAAAATTATAGATAGAAATAAATTTCACAGTAAATACAATAAATATAGGTAATACATTTTTTTTCAGATACCATACATATGTAAAAATAAATACGGCAATCTAATAATTTCTTTAATAATCATGAAAGATATTTAAAAGGAAGTTCTTTAATTTAATTTACATCTGCTTTTGAAGCAGAATTAAAAAAAAATAGCATAGGATTTGAATTTAAAACAAAGGTGGATCAAGGATAAACAAAATTACCATAAATATGAAATACCGATGCATGGAAATGTATACATTTTTATAATATACACATATATGTTATAAAATTTGATCTTCTTATTTGATTTTATTTAAGAAATTATTTCAAACACATTCTTAATTTAATTATTTTGTAATCTATACAATTAATATAATTTTACGATAACTTTTGTTGGTGATCTTTAAAAAAAAATATAAGCAATGATATTATATTTTAAATTAAATAAATAAATATTAATAAGAACTTTTTTAAATTAAAATACAATTTTTGAATTTTAGATTTAAATAATTATCTTAGTATCAAATTTTAATAATTATAATGATGTAGATAGTAATTTACATACAATATTTAATACCTAAACTTAAGCATTATTCGTTAAAAAATAATTGAAAATTGATTTTTTTTAAAGAAATGAAAATTCTTAAAATATAGTTATTAAAATATTCTATAATATTAAATACGTAATAAATAAAAAATAACAATGAATCCAATTAATTATGTGTACTTTATATATTTTATAAGTTAAAATAAATTTATAATTTTAAATTATTATTAATTTATTGTCAATATTAAAACTAATTTTTTCAATAATACTTTAAACAAAAGAATAATATATACGATATATCTCTATGATTTTTTTTTCTATTTATAATTATTAAATACTTAAAATAACATACCTCAATATACTTTATAACTATTTCTGATCAATATTATATTAAAATTTGTTTTATAAAACATCTAATTATAAATTTATAGTTTAAAATCTTTCCATTTAAAAATCAAAACTATTGTTATAAAAATATATATTATTTTATAAATGTATAATTAAATATCATATCTAAATATAAAAAGGTTAAAAATTACAAATTAAATTAATTGTTTGTTGAAAATATTTAAAAAAAACATTTCGTATAGGTACATTTAATACTATAAGTATATGTTTACGAATAAATCACATTTTTTTCAAATGTTATATGCTTATTTAGCTATAAATAAAACAAGAAAATCATCAACACCGTCAAATATTTTTTAAATGTTATTTTCACACAAACATGGTCATTTATTTTATTTTATAGATAATCTAAAATATCATTGGAACAAATATATATTATGACATGTAGACTTCATTTTCTTTAATTTTAGATGTTAATTTTTTTAAACCGATTACAATTCATATAAATTAAGAGTCATATATAGTAATTTTAAGCTTACATTTAAAAATCTGCATAGTAGTTTTATGTAGTTATGATTTTTTTCATTAATGTTATTTAAAAATGAAGATCTAGAAAATTTGTTCTTTACCACTTGATTCATTATTAATTATGTATAGCATATATACATTTACTTTATATAATTATTATATGAAAACAAATAAAATAAAACATCAAACATTAATTGAAGAATTACATTATTAACCTAACCTAAGCCTCAGTGTTCAAAGTTTTATTTTTTCAGTATTTTTTAGAAAATACATAAGTATAGTTTTCCATTTTTTAATGTCAAAATCTCAAAATTAAATGATTTATAGGTTATAAATTATAACTAAATTTTCTTTAGGATTAAAGTATATACGGTATAATATATGTACCTAAATAAAATTTGCATAATTCTATCGTTTATATATGCTTGTATATTTTTATATTGTGTGTGTTAACAATTTTATTTATTTCGAATTCGTTTCTAACCAAAATATACCCTAAACACATTGTATAAATGAAAGGAAAACTATGGGTGTATACGTGGACATTTGGGAAAAACCGTATGTTTTTTGGTGCTTTTGTTGGCGTACATTGTGTCAGAATAATGAATGTAGTTTGGGACAAACGGGCTGAGGGATTAGAAACTCGCGGTAGAGCTGTAAAAATATACCCTCTCGTGTAGTTTTTCTACTGTGTAGAGATAAATACGTATTTTTTTTCGGGGGTAAAATAATAAAGTGACTGTAATATTTCGAAATATTTTTATGGCCACAGCAGACGCATCACTCTGGGATATATTGAAATAACAAAAATATTTTAAAAACTGTTGGCTATAACCATAATAATATTTAGTGAGGAAATTATAAAGGTAATTGGTTTTTATTTTCTAATATAACGAGTTCGATATTCGTGTATAAAAATATAATTTATACTTTAAATGAAAAAAAACATATATACATTGATACCATTTGGTAATTATTGAATTTTGAATATATTTCTTTTCAAACATAGGCATATGTTAAACGTAAATATTATAAGTATATTCAAAAGTTGTTTATCATTATATAATCGAATACATAAAAAAAAAAATACACTTTTGATTGTCAAATAAATATATTAAACATGGATGAGTAATATGTTAGTAATAATGTTATGTAATAATTATTTTTGATTTTTTTTTTACTGGATATACCTAATACAATATATTTATTTATTTTTTTTTTTTTTAATTACATAATTTGAATAGTTTGCTATTTGAACAACGATTAACATTTGTGGCCGGTATTCATATTATTGATAATCTGATTTTTGATGTTGTTCACAGAATGCCTTTTGGTTTTAGATTTTATCGCATATCTACATTATGAAGAGCCTTTAAAAATTATATCTACTTTCGTATCTGAAAGACTAATTTGATGTTATTAAGATCAAAAGCCAAATGTTACTCTTTAATACACCCATGCCCATTATACCCATTATACTAACTCAGATCATACACGATACCTAAGGAGTTTCATGAAAAAGCTTTTCGAATAAAAGCTTTCAATAATGTAATGAAGAAAATGGCTTGATCACATTAACATCACTGCGGCATAATTACCTGAAATTGGAAAATTTTTACATATTTTCGTTATTTATTAGTAATATAGTAATATATTAATATATAGGTACCGTGTTAGTTACATTTATTCTACATAATTCGGTTTAAATTTTAAATGGTATTTGTACCAGTCTTTTTTAACAAAGATTGAATTTCAATGCAACTTAGCAATATTATAGATTTAATAATTTATGTTTTCTTATTTGAAAATTATTCTTGAATAAAATAAAATAATAGGACATTGTTTTAATTTTAATAATCTTAAATCAAAATGTATATACAATTAAATAAAACGTTATTAAAGTAATTTCTTATTAACCATTTTAACTATTAAATGTGTTTGAAATTTGAATTGGTTTATTATGACAGATTATAAATAAATAATGAAATATTTAAAAATTCAAAAAAACTAAATGCAATATTAAAAGTAAATCTAGGTTTATAATTTTTTAAATTTAAGGTGTTATAGTCGTATTATTTTAATTTGTGTTATTCATATTTTATTGTTCATTCAAATATCCCGTATGGCTCCTTATTTCTGTATAAATACCTTTTTTCCGGCATTTGTTATTCCGTAATACAGAATTATCACATCGATTCATATTTTATTAGAACATTAACTATAAGCCAACTAAATGTCCTTGTCATATCACATATTATATTGTTAAATAAATAGCTACATTGGAGTAAATAACAATTATATATTATCATACCAATTATTTATTTATTTTTATGATATAAATAATAGATTATTTTTTTTATTAGTTAATTATAATTGTTTATTGTATCTATAATTATATTTGAAGAAACCAAAAACAATGCCATAAACATAATATTACAGATAAATATTTATTTTAAAATACAGAATAACAAATGTATAGGAATACAGAAATATATTTCTTTTAATACAATATTTTTATTCATTTATTAACTGTGTATAATATTCAGAATCAATTAATTTTAATTAAAAAAAAAAAAAATTAATTAAATATATTATAAAAAATTTACAAACTATTATAAAATAAATAAAATATTTTTTTCAAGTTAAATAAGAATTATTTTAAAATTTATTTAAAAAAAATAACTAGCATGAGACTGATGAACTAGAAATTACTAAGAATATTCATAAATAACAAAATATATATGAAAAAAAAGTTAAATAATTTAAGTAAAATATAAAAGTAACATATTTAATTATTAAGTATCTTAAGTTGGAGTAAATTTATTTTAAATTATATACTACAATTAAGAAATATAATAATATGATGTTTTATTCACAAAAATAACTAAATTAAAATTAATTTGTGTATCGTATTTATTATATAAATAAACGTTAATATTAGTAAATAAGAAGAAATTAAAACTATTTACATTTAAAATAAACAATCATTAATTAATAATGTAAATATTTTGATACGTATTTTAGCTAAGGTTGGCCATTTTGAATTAAAAATGTCAAAACAAAAAATAATTATAGATATACATATTATATAATTTCAAACATATTTACCATTCGTAAACATTTTAAATATAACAAAATTTATGAATTCTGATATGTATGTGTGTGTGTGTGTGTGTGTGTGTGTGTGTGTGTGTGTGTGTGTGT
>NW_020271042.1:2437922-2477742 GCF_002803265.2 Melanaphis sacchari
GTGTGTGTGTGTGTGTGTGTGTGTGTGTGTGTGTGTGTGTGTGTGTGATCATAATTATATTGTTAAAATAATATATTATGCTGGTCACATTGACCAGCATAAAAACATTTCATTTCATTTCTATAGTAAAAATAACTTCATATAATATTTCAAATTATTGAAATCGTTATGAGCATATAATAGATTATATATACACTTATAATAAATTTCAAATTTTAAAATTAAGACCTATCCATCCATATTTAATGTAATTTATTAATTATACTTGCATTCGTCATATTTTTATACTATATTTGCATTTTGTAACCTTCAATAGATTCGAATTTTTATAATTTTTTCCATATTATTAAATTTTTAGTACAAAGATAACCATTTTTTAATTCAAATTGTCATAAAATAAACTAATAACATTAATAAACAAATATAACAACGATATCACAACAGAAATTAATTGTATGGATACCTTTTTCGTATTGAATATACTCGTATCATAAACAAGAAACTATACATTTTTTTTGAACTGTGGTTAATTTAAGTATAATAGTAAAATATAGTTTTATCTAAATTATCAACGTATACGTCAAATTCTATGTACAAAATTTTTTGTTAATTACTTTATATTTGTTGACCAAGTTATTTACTGTCGTTTCGCCTTCATATTTTAAAAAATAATTACTAATTTTTTAGTAATAATATGATAATTATAATCTGTTATCATCACATATTAATTAGGTTAGATTAACTAACTTAATTTTTATTTTTATTTTATAAATAGTGATTTAATATTATTATTAATTATTAAAATATACAATTTAAATTATTTGGAATCGTTATCAAAATGGACAAGTTATTACTAACAAGATGAGTATTGGTATTTTAATAAGTTTATTTTTATCTGAAATCTATTAAAATGTATAAGATTTGTGGAGAGAATTTTTAAATTATTATTTTTTTTTTTTTTTTTTTTATGAATTCAATATTATTAAAAGATATAACCACAGAATTTAAATAAAATAATTTAATTTATTCTTTACTCTAACAACTAATAAATATAAGTATTTAAAATATATATACTCATAAATGTACATATAATTATAATAAAACATGAAAATAATACCTAAATAACAGGTCTATCAGAAGTGCGATTACTTTAAGTATCGTGACTGTGTTTATCACGGTAAAAATGGAAAAATATCTATTCAAGTTTTGAAATGATCAAGCACAAACAAAAAAAAAATAGTGAGTTCAATTTGTTTTAATACATAAGTTAATTTGAACACCAATTTTAATTCAAAAATTAAAACTATATTCTAATAAGATGTCCATTAAAATTATTTTTTTCAAAAACAGATACTAATTTGTGCACCAAACAATTTAAAGTGAAGTATAAATTATTTTTTAGTATATCTTTATTTCAGTATACCTGTTTGGATAATCTTTTACTTACCTAAAAAGTCGTATAATTATAACTTGGAGAACAAAAATGTAATGACTGATACTTTTTTTTTTTAATAAAAAATAAATTTCTTATAACCATTAAAATATAATATATTATAGATAAAACTGTAAGTTCCATTCAAATTAAACGTATGAGAACTTAAAATAGCTAAATTGATAGTAAATTTTAAACATAACAAAATACTCATATCAATAAAATATAATTAGAATTTAATAACAAAAATACAAATTGTGAATAATAAATTCAAGTGATAATATGATAATGTTACACAATTTTCCTTAATAACCATATAAAATCCATGAAAATATTTACAAAATAATCAATAATATAAATTATAATATCTAGATAATAATTTTTTTTCAATTAAAAATAAAACAAACTTGACTGATTTAAATATGCTTAAATAAAAAAAAAAAACTTTAAAAAACAAAGATCCCATAGACCTAACTCACTCCGAAGCTTTAAAACTTCCATAATTTAAAATATTCACTAGCATATGGTTTTTACTTGATTTGTATTTTTATCATATAAATGAGCTACCGAAAAGTCAAACATACGACAACAATAATTCCCAAGTGAATATAGCAGACTATTATATTATCTAAAACAATATATATTTTGACTGTATGTGTTTTTGTTCAAAAAGTTTCAAGTCTTGAATAGTTGATAATTTATATTAAAAGTAAAAATAATAAGTTCAAAATTTTTATTAAACCACAATGTGAAGTAACTTCTTTTCAAACCTTTAAAAATGGTTAAGCAGTAAAAATAATATAAATTATAATTAAGTCGAAATATAAATCTTTAAAAGTTATAATGTTAATACAGTACATTGAATGTGAAAAATATTTGTTCCTTTAATAAATACACCTGTATATAGTCATATATTTTATGAACACTTCAAACTTTTAAATACCAAGTGATATTTATCAATTTTTTTTAAATAATATTTGTATTAAAATTAGTGTATATTACTTAGCATGTTAAAATATGTTAACTGTATGTATTTTTATTAGATATTTATTTATTGTATTAAAAAAAAAAAAAAAAATGTTTTTTTTTTATTTAAATTTTTCTAAATTAACAATATATAAAGTAAACTTATTGTATTGACTACATATGTTTAGTATACTTTATATTAAATACATAATTAAAAAAATAGAATCTTCTTTTTTATTATTTTAACTACTTGCTAGAAATTTAAAAAAAAATCAATTTACTATAATTTTTCTCTTTTTTAGAGTTAATTGTTTGTATGACTTTTCATGGGCTCAAAATCAAAACATTGAACAATTTTGAACTTCAGAATCTTTTATATCTCCATTAATAATTAATAATTAAAATTATTGTTAAATCTTAAAATAAAAAAAATAAAAATTTATCCTACATCAGTTCTTGTATTTAAGTTTGTTTTAGGCAAAACTAAATATTAAAAAAGAACATTATAAAATGCTCTATATATCGATGCTTTGAATGTGAGAATATTTTTTTTTTTTTTTACTTATTTCAAAAAAAAAAAATTTCTAATTTAAATATGAATTTAGGAGTAGAAAACAAAAAATGACATATCATGATATTAGGGCTCAAATTTTATGTTATTTTTATTATTCATAGAATTATTTGTATTATAAAAATTATTAACCAAATAATTAATAATATTGTCCTACAATATTGATATTATATAATCGATACAAACACACAATGAATAATAGTTAATATTTTTTTTTTATTACTAATTTTTGTTTTTTTTTTTTTATATAGATAAAACTTATTGGTTTAAACGCTATGTTTAAGATGTTCTAATTATATATGTAAAAGCTCATTTACTCACATTTTTACAAATTTTGGAACTTCCCGTTTGTGTACGAAACTAGAAACATATTCTGGTATAATTTAAATATTATAACCATATGTATATAAAGGATTATCTGGTGTATACAATTTTATAACTATTATACTGTTGAAAACATATCTAATAATGCTATTGATTCTAATTTTTTAAATGATTTCAGAAATAAATAAACTAAATAATAAATAGTACACGTTCTACTTATAAAATTATAATTTTTGTTTGCAAATAAGTGTTCAATCGTGTTGCATAGTAAATTAGTAATAACCATTTATATCACTATTAATATCTAATAAATTTATAAATTTTTTTTGTGAAGAATCTATTCAATCTCGATAACTATTTAAATAATGTTCCTATGAATGGTATTTTGTGAATATTAAAAGCAATAATAACTAAACCTATACATAAATAAAAAGTGAATAATTAAAAAAAATCAATTGAGTACATTGTAATTCTGCGCCCATTTATTAATTTTTATTATAATTTATCAATATACCTAATGTAAGATATTCTTAAAAAAAATAATCATTTACTTATAATAAACTTTTAAACCACAATAAATTATTTGCTTAACATCATAACGAACTTCACACACTTTAATATAAATATACATATTTAAATATATGTGTATCTTACAATTTGTGCATCCTAAAAATACGTTGCAGGCTAGGAGGTGAGTTAATCATATACTACTGATGGATCACCGGAAGTCATCAATAGATGGTCATCAATCAAATCCCACAAATCCCGTCTAGGGACGTAATTCTGACCGACAATTTCATTAACTTTTATTCTTCAACCATCCGACAATATAATCGATAATAAATAATAATAATCTAATTTTGAAGGAAAACCTCTCCAGAGGAAACTATCATCACAAAATATGTAAAAACACAATGCACATTAAACATAGTATTGTATATCTCAAAGAAAAGAGTAATAAAAAAATGTTATATATGTATATATATTTATTGATTTTAATCAGAATATTTTTTTATTTTTTTTTTAAATACTTGTACACACCAATATATATATTTTATATAGTTTTAAATATATTTTATTTTTAAAACATAATTGTGTAAATATAGTTTATAACTTATAGAAAAGTTTTAAATATTTAAATGAAATAGTGGTAATTAATCAAATATTTTCATAATGTATAACGAATAAATAATTCATGTATTAGACATTTGTTGTTATGTATCAAATTTTGAAATTATTTTTTTTTTCTTGAATAAATGAAGCTTTAAAGTTTTCTAATTTATATATACAGTAGAGTCCCGATTGTCTGAACCCTCGATAATCTAGCGAACGAGGTAATCTGGACAGCATAAGTCCATTTATTCGTAAATAAATCTGCAGTTTGTTCAGAAATCTTCAAAAAAAAAATATTGACTATATTATTATATACATCTTCTTTTTTTTTTAAATTCATTATATTAAAGTTATTTATTATTTTTTTAAATTTAAAGTACAATAAAAATAAAGGTAGTGAAATCAAAAATAAAAATCATGGTTATTTAGGTATGGATAATCTTAAAAACCCGTCGATAGCCCAGACGAATCGGTAATTCGGGCGATGCATGGTCTGAATTCATTCGGATTATCAACGCACTACTATATATATTTATATGTATAAGTAACTTCAAAATAATCACCTAGTTGACACATATAAAAAAAATGTAATTTTAATATTCATTGAATAATTATTATTATAAAATAAACTTATGTAACTTGAAATAAACAATCAAAAATGTTTTAATTAACATCATAATGTTATGAAAAACCTAACAATATCCAAAAACCCAAATTTATAAGCATTTTTTTTGTTAATATTTATATTGAAAATAGTTTTATTGATACTTGTATGGCTTATTGCTTCATGTCATTAAGTCGTGTTTTTTTCATCTGATGAATAAATCCATGTATATTATATATTATGATCAGCATCGAAAATCTTATTTCACTGTCCGGCGAATCCGTTATGAATTCTTTAGTAGTGAAAAAAATGTAAAAAATAACATTTGGTTTGACCCTCAAGGGAATAGTAACATCATATGGCTGTAGTAATATTTAGCTTGATACAGAATGGAATATAAAACATCAAGTACGTGACAATACGAAAAGGTTCAAAAAAGACTGTAATAACACGTATAAACATATGTTTTCAAAACCCGATAATCCAAAGCTCTAAGCGTTTCTGTGTTAGGTATACAAAAGCAAGCTTCCTGTATAGCTTCAATAAAAGTGACAAAAAAACTTTACACAGGAGATTTTAAAGAAAAAAATATGTATAAAAATCCATCATAGCCAGCTCAAAATGGTGGAACGTATAATTTGTATTTTAATATTTCCTTTCAATTCAATAAAAAATTCGAGGTGAATTTCATTCTATGAGTATTTAAATTCATAAAACTGAATCATAGAAAATAATTACATTGAAAGTAGTATTAAAATTATTATTAAGTTACATTAATAAGCGTTTATCAATCATACTAAAATGTTAATGATTTATTAGCCTACGATTCAATATTTAAAATATTCATATGTTCAATATCAAAATGTCATTTTTAGTAAATAATGTATTTATTATATAATATTATAGTTTAAATAAGTTTTACATTAATAAGTTTAAATCAGATATATTCTGATAATAATAGCAATATATATGAGTACTTACACTGTTATACTTCATATGCAATTATACTAACATATACATAGTATATATCATATATTTTCTTATATATTTCAAATAGTTTTAAGAACTTTTGTCTTATCTTACTGGATAAAATCTATGACAACCAATCCCACAATAAATAGAATTTTTGTCCTTTTAGGAAATAATTGTTCAAAGGAAAAGAAAATCCACATTTTCCAAATAACATTTTTCTTCGGCATAACCATAAGTTTTCACAAATACTCGCTCCACTTACCATATACCAATTGATCATTTTGGTTCTTTGATTTCTATATATTCTGTATAATAATATAACTAATCCCAAAGGATGAATCACTGTGTCATGAAGTGAAGCATGTAGGTTAATCGATTGCATTCATAACACAACACCACGTACATATATTTATGCATATATATATATAATATATATTATATGTTATAATTCAATTTATAATTTACCATATTTTATTTTTTTTTTTTCTAAAATAACACATTAATTGTTATTTTTATTACATTTTATAGATGCTAGTATAATACAATGTCAATTGACAGCTGATAATCTTATTATTCTTAATAACATAGAATATTTATTTTTTCCATAAGTTACAAATTATCATGTTTTTATGATATCATATCAATTAATATAATCACTTTTTTTCTTGAATGTGTATGAGAGCATCTAACCTTTAAAAATGATTATTTTTAATAAAATACTAAAAATATATTTTTAATTAAATTATTAAATATATATAACTTGTTTATATTTTACTAATTTAATAATCTGTATAGATGATTTTATACATAACAAAAGTATCATTAGTCTATTTTTATTATTGAATAGAAATCAAATTAAAAAAACCTTTAAAAGTTCTTATAAAACTATACAATATTTCAAAAGCTTTTCAAATGTTCAAATCGTTAGAAATTTAATAATAAGTATACACACACCATAAATCATATGGGTTATTCAATGGATGTTAAAAATATATTAATACCTATATTGGCTATAGTCACTAAAATCATTAACTATACAAGTTAAATAAACTTATCAAAGAAATAAGCAAATGTGTGGTGAATAATAATATAAGTACCTAATGATGAAATAATGGTAAATAATGATAAAAGCTGTTAAATAAAGCAATAATCAGTAACGATTAGCTAAATTAATAAGATTATGTTCATAATAATCACATTTAAATGCTAAAATAAAAGTATTAAATAGGTACCTATATTTTTTAGTTTACAGATATAATAATACAGGTATATTACTATATTAGGAATATTATTAAACTTAAAAATTTATTTATTGAATAAAATAAATATGATCGTAAAATTTCTATGAACCGAGGTATTCTCGAAATTAACATATCATTATACTTCCACCCCGAAACATGGTATATCTTTTTATATCATTTTTGAATACAAAAAAATAATTTTCTACCTCAGTTTATTATTTTGAGTTCAATTGTATTGTGTAAACGTGTGATTTAAAAATCTGTAAATATAAATTGAGAAAGCTTATTATAGGTTACGAAAATTAATTTAACTTTGTCACTTCTCAATACATTATTATAAATAAAACACACTCGGTGTACAACGAAAGAAAAATAAAAGCAACTAAAAGGATACGGTTGACTTTTTGACTCGTTTTGCTTTACTTTAAACCCGTCTCTACAGCTGAGTTCATTTTAGCTTTTGTCGTAAGTCTGAAAATTTCCTGTTCGGCGACCGGTCGTCGTGGACGTTTTGACAAATATTCTGTTGGAGACAAACTATAGACGACACCATTGCAACCGGAATTGAATAAACAACAGAATAAATCAACGTCTTTATGTGCTACAGCCGTAACGGAGAGTGAGAGTAAAAGAGTATACGATGACTTCGGTGTTTCCACGAGTAAACGACGTCTTTTGTACACAGTCATCTTTATCCCCTCCCAATAGTGCAGAAATAGTAATAGTAGTTGTAACAGCGCTATAAGGAGTTATGGTGGTAGTCGTCTTTCGGATAATTTGTAGGCAAACTAACCACATTTCAATTCTCTCTGTAGAAACCTACTAGAGCGTTGGCGAAGTCGGTGCTTTGCTTGAATTCAAGAAAAACGAAACGAAACGGAAAGGGGGATGGTAGTCTAATGTCAGACGATGTAACATAATATGTTCATTATATTTAATTTTAAATTTATGAAAAATAAAAAAAATGTTACCGTACAAAAATGGTACACAATTTATTTATTCACAATATTAAATTTGTTTAATATATAATTTAATCTTATTGCATAGCATAGCATTTTTGATTTGTAATTTTACCAAAAGATCAATGGAACTTAAAAATAAAATACATATTACATTATATTATAACTTATAATCCTCTATGATACGAATAAAATCATAGAAATATAATTTAGAAAATTTAGAAATGTAAATACCTACAGTAGAGTTCATTTAAAAAAAATTAAAGTCATGGGCACCTATATCTTCTAAACTGAAAGATGTATTAATTTTAAATCTATATTGTTAACTTTATGGATCTACTTTGAATATTCTTATTACTTTAGATCCTAGAACCATATTAATTTATTTGATTATTGCGTCATGCATAACTTTGATTTTCCTGAGTGATGTACACAATGGATGAGCTTTTTTATCCAAAAGAATTCACATTATTAGAAATTTCATATTTTTTTTACTCTAGACGCAATCAACTATCAACGATCAAAAAAAAAAAAAAAAAAGAATAATAATAATAAATAATAAATAACAATCATATATAGATTAATTTTTTTTTTTCAATTATTAGCAAATATCAACTTACTCTCTATTTTTTTTAAATTTTAAACACACTATGACTATTATGCACGAAGAATCTAATATATAATACATCACTATAGTCTTAATTAAATCGTTAAATATAGTGATATTTATTTCATGTAGGAAATTGTTGTTGTAATTATTGTAAATGCCTAAATAGTATTTATTCAAAATTACACCAAATACTTTAGTACAATCTCTTTTGAAGAACAACATTTCTATTTATTTTAACATATTGAAATATAATTTAAAATTTAAGACTTACTATAATATAATATATATTTATAATTATTATAAATTGACATATTTTTGAGTGATAAAAATTGAACTAATTAAACAGATAAGTTTTTTTTTTTTTATAAAATACAATTGAGCACACTTACAATATTTTAAAGCTTTTTTTTTTAATTTTATGGTCTATATTATAATTATAAATACAAATAATACAATACAGAAAAACAAGAAAATGTACAATTATTTTAACTGTAAGAAATTAAGCATAAAAAATAAATTAATATTTATGTATAAGAAAGAAAAAAAGAGGGAATAGTAAAAGAAAAGAAAAAATAAATAAGAGGTAATTAAAACAGCCCTGTATAAAGTATGTTAGAGAGAAATTAAGTAACAGTTAAAAAATTACTTAAAGTAGTTAAGGACAATTTTCCAATACGTACTTCTATAATCTACAATATAATCGTTAATCATATTATTATTAAAAATGTAATTTAATTGGTACGTAAATGATTTTAATGAATATAATAATATAATAATAATAAATGTTTACTTTAAACATTAAGTACTTCAAAAATTTTTTTCTGATCTTTAAAATTAAGTTTTCACTAAGCTACAATACTCCATATTTTAAATTATTTATTTGAGTATTTCAGTAGTCTTAACAATCAACTGAAAAGCATGACAAACAAATGACAGATAAGTTAACAGACATCGAGTATATTACTCTAAACAATATAATATAATAACTAATTAATTGTGCAATTATTTAATTATTTTATGGTCATAGATTCAAAAACAAACAATCGGGATTAAAAATAAACATAAACAATTATTCAACATATTAAATGTTACCTAGTTAATAGTTTCATTTTTTATTTTTACTTTATTATACATGTTTTATATAATCAGTAATTATAGGCGAAATAATCGTACATGATTTAACAACCATACACAACAAAATCATTCAATCAACCATAAAATAGTAAAACTTATTAATTTTAATAATGTGGATAAAACTGTATTTATGTATAACGGTAAGCTATGATTTAAGAACAATAAAACTGATTGTAAAATTTAAAGTATTCATACAACTTTATCTATGAAAAAAACAAAAAAAAAAAAAATTAAAAAAAAATTCAGGAATTAAATTACCAGAAAAAAATTATTTGATTTGTCAAAAAGTAGATGGTACTTATATTAATTTAAACACAGTATAAAAAAGCAGCAAACTCTACTGTATATTGAGTGTTAATTAGATTATGTTCCTATTAAAATAATTAATTTTAATATTAGTATTACTATACCTTGATTTATGTTTTTTCTGCAATATTTATTAAATAAGTATTTAATTATTATAATAATATTCTATATTTTTATTAAATATTGAGTTAATAACCCATTAATTATGTAAACACCGTAAAACAGTGTAAAAAGATGAATAGTATAAATAGATAATATCTTAAAAATAATATTATTTATATCCATATTTATTTTTTTTTTTTTTTATCATTACAAATATTAAAATTCATAATAAACATAAAATTATTGAGAATCTTCTCGAATTATATTTTGAATTATAAAAAAGAATATTAACATCGTTATTCATCATTAAAATATGTAATTTTGTCAAAATTTAAATTTTAAATATACATTAAATAAATTGTGCTTATGTATAATTATATTTTATTCAAATATAAGAAAAACTTAAATGGGATTTTAATTAAATTTTTAAAAATGTTGATCCAGTAAATAATTTTTATAGACAAAAAAAAAGAAAAAAAAGATTTTAATTATAAATATCTATAAATAATTTAAAAAAGAGTGAACAAATTTCTATACGATATACAGGAAATAATTATCTAAACCTGCAGTTATCAAACTATGGTATGTGAAAGACATGGTGATACATGGAAGGCTGTATAAAGATAAAATGGAAAACCACCCTTAATGTAGAAAACTTAAATATATTTACTACTTTAATAAATATTTACAAACATAAAAATGAAAATAAAATAAAAAACACATACGAATCATTTTTAAACTAATACATTAATCACTTCGCTAGGTAATTAGAGATTAAAATAATATTAGTTTAATTCTTATAGCAACATTAGTTGTACCAATCAAGTATTTTTCAAACAATACTTTAAAAATTAAAACATGAATTTGTTCAATCAAATTACTAAAAAGTACATAAATAAGATTAAGTATTCTATAAAAAAAAAAAATGCTATAGGTAATATTAGTTAAAACAATGTTTTTTAGATATCTAAGTTATTAAAATATAAGATGATATTAGTTAAGAATTTTTTGCTAAAATTTAAAATGCATATTATTAATTTCAAAATTCACGACACAAAAATAAACATGTACTGTAATATCAATACATTCCTGTTTTGCTAAAAATCTAAAATATTGTACAAATAAGGATTTTCAATACAGTATCTATTAACTACGTACCTATTACTCAATAAATAATTTATATTTATATGTTAAGTTAAATTTACTTACATATTAGTCTTAATTATTAAAATATTTAAAAATAATGTATTTATAAAGTTAAAAAGGATAGGTATTAGTGAAGATACAAAATAAAATAGATGACTACTATTTCGAATATTATTTACTACCTTTATTTATCCTTGCAATTTCTAAGCATATCATGAGATAAAAATATGTTTTCTATATTTATAGTTTTACAAACTTATAATGTATCAAAAAATAAAAAATACTTAATATTTATAAGTGTAACTGAGCATGTATATATTGTGATAAGTAGAGGAGGTATGTATAAATATATTTTTACGGAAGCGTAGATAATAACCAATAGGTATAGTACGAAGTTGTAAGAGATAAACGTACGTAAATGTTTATTTATTACATATAAATTCAAACAGCATTTGGGCTAAAACTTTAACTACTTATTGTATATACTCTTTGAAACACAGTGTACCCACAGCACCTTAATATATATAACTATTTATATTATTGTATGACATTTTCTAAAATTTAAAAGCAAAATAATTGTCTAAATAAAACTTATTCTAATAATAATGATGCCATTCTGATAAACCTCAATGCTAAATATAAATCCTTCTTGTTACTCATCGTAAAGAAAGTTTGAAACTAATCAGATCAAAAGCCTTATCTTTTCACTAACACATATAACAACTTTAAAAACTGATCATTAATCTCTCACTAAATAATAATCAAAATAAAAACACTTGTTTACTTTTTTAATTGATTATTAAAATCAATTTAATATTAAATGTATATACAGTTGAAACTATAAAAATTATATTAAATGTATTTTTTAATAACGTAAAATTTAAATGATTGTACTTAAAAATTAAAAACAACTTATAAATTTAAAATTTTTCTAACCAAAAGTAATTACTTGTAAAGTTATAGTATTATTTTTTTTTTATTGTCTTAGTATTATTCAGCATGATGATATATGCAAGTATTTTAGATGTTTATTCAATGTATACCAATTACTACCTATATGAGATAAGCACTAAATCACATTATAAACTACGATATTATTAGTTAAGACAATTATATAATTTAAATTTTTTTAAATTATTTAAATAATATTATAGCTTTTATTATCTGCAGGGTAACTATGATTTATAAATAACTATAAAACAAAAAATTATAAAGTTGTAGCTTATTTTTAAATAAACAAATAAACACGAAACTACCTTATTTTAAACAACACAATAATAAGGCCTCTTCGAGATTCAGAGTTTCTATGAAATTAATGTCTAAACTTTTCATTTTGTTTTCAAGAAATCGTAAATATAGCCCACTAAATGTGAACAACTCGAATAACATCGTGAACAACACTTATTAAACTTCAAGTAACTTTAGTGGTCCAGATAAGTGTGAAATTATCCTACATAATACTGTAGCTGGTTGTTTAAAATGTAAATAGTATTTTTCCGCTAATCTAAGTATAATAAACATAGCATAATATTATGTTTTAAACATATCTTCTAATTTATAAATTATATTCAGCGTTAAGTAAATCATACTACATATTTTTACTAAAAATAAAATAATGAATTATTTGATAAACTAATAGTATATACATTTAATTAGTTATATTTTCTTAATATGATTAAAAAACATTGAAAGTAAAATTCAGAAAATTCATTAACTATATGTATTCTAAATTAAAATATAACAATAACATAATCATCAAAAATTCCATGACCATTTATTTTTTTTAGTATGTAACAACAATAAGTATTATTTGCTTAAAATAACTTAAGCAATAAATTAAAAATATTTGATAATTATTTTACAAAACAAACAATATGATTCATTAGAGCAGAATGAAACTAAAATAAAGATGTAATTCTAAGTAGATACTAAATATATCTTCGACGAAGATGGCAGCGACTTAAGGTTTTTTTTCTTTAATTTACCAATTAGATTTATTGGTTTTATGCTACTTTTACGTACAATAGATTACCTACTTTGCGGGTTTCACTGTAATTTTACACCTTATATTGTACACTCACCTAATTGCAAACTAACCTATATATTGTAAAATAGCAATTTCCATTAGGCCTTATATTACTTTAACCAAACGACAATAATTACTATAAAAACCAACCACTCTAAGTTTTGTAGATCAAATAAAACTAGAGCATCATTGAATTGCTGAATTTGGGAATCATAGAATATGTAATAATATATATGATATTTCCAAAATATTTCTATTAATTCATTATATCGGACAAAACTTAGATGCAGTGACATACTTTAAATTTGTTTATAGGTGGATTAAATTATGAATAAAAATAATACTTTGATGCCTTTGATGCTGCTACAAAAATAGACCTTCACACAAACACACCCATAGGCCACAACACAAAAATAATTAACTAATTTAATGATAAGTAATACATAATGTATAAACAAAAAAAATTTTTATAACTATAAAAACGTCTATTTTTGTACTTTCTCAGGAGAAAAATTAATTTTTTTTGTAACTCATCTTAATAAGCGAATAATAAATTAATTTATAATACTAAAACACACGTTTAAATTTTCATGACGTGTATATTTTTCATTCTTACCATTTCAAAACTGAATTTTCTCCCAACCATATATATGTGACTGCTCATAATCTTACATTTATGTGTTGAAATCGTTGGAGAATCTGAGCAATTTAGTGAACACAAGCATCGAGAAAATTATATTAAGAATATTCCGCAAACTATTTTAATACACGAATAATTATACGAATTATGAAAAATGTGTAACACATTTTCAAAATAGTGTCAAAGCTTAGGGTCATACATTTATAGAACATAAATTTATAAAACATAATATTATTTATATATATTAATTTTCTTTTTGTGTATTATTGATGACAAATCTTTATTAAAAATAAGAATATTTATAATAGATCTTCATACACAATTTACAAATTTTATTATTGTAAGTGGATTAGCATACAGAGTAAATTACATAAGTATTGTCCTGAAAATCGTGCAGAAAATGTAAATCCACTAATGTATGAAGAAAATTTTAAAATTTAATCCACCAATAAATTGTCGAATAAATTATTACAACGTTATTTATTTATAAACAAACTAATAATGTGTTGCACTTATACACGTAGAAGATGATGTGATCTCATTTAAGCAAATTATTATTAAAATCACTGTATCAAAATTGTACATTTAATAGGTACGTGACCAATGTTAATTGCGCTATTACCGCTTGTATTTGTTTGTATTATAATATACATATATATGAATAATTTACTGGAGCGTTACTTATGCGGTTGCTTATATGGTATGGTCTAGGGTAGTACGAAGTAACTAATGGTGCAAACGAAGAGAACAAAGTGAATAATATTCGTAATGTTAATACACGCGTAAACTATAGATAATTAATGTTAATAAGGTTTCAATTATTAAAACTATCCAATCGGACGCTATTGAACTTAAAACGTACCTCAGTATGTATAATTATAGTAGCAATAATAACCAAACCTTTAAAATGTATTTACATAGGTACCAACTGTTTTTCATACCATTAAATTTATATCATACAATCACAAAACCTTTTGCAAAAAAAAAAATATTTAAGCTTAACCTTTCGATTCCCGAATCATAGTTCATAATAGCCAAAGTTAAGACACAAACAAAACCTGTTCCCTTTATAACCAAAAAAAATCTCAGGTTCACGGTATTTATTACATACAATCAAAATCAATTCGTATACACAGTTTTTAGTTTTAAACTTATCTAATTGTTATGAGATACGTAGCTAAAAATACTCTAAGAATTGTTTAACATGTGTATTGTGTATAAATATGATAATATACATCAATACTATATCAACTATTTCTACTGTTTTCATGACTTGTTGATTATGCATTTAATTAAAATTTAAGACTCACGACAAACATTTTTCAAACAATAATTATTTCTAACACTTGCCCTTGATATTTGTTTGAAATAAACATAAAAACTTTTGTAATTAGGTACTTGATTGATAATAACACTCCTTAATACGGATAAATATTAATTTACTATAAAATTAAAAATTTTAAAATAATATAAAAAAAATTATATTTGACATTTTATATATTATAACTCAATTTAAAATGCATTAATTATTTTATGTAATAATATATATTATGTACATAATGTTGACGTCATTATCATTTAAAAACATTGTTTTTAATAATACGATTATTTTTTTTTATTAAAAATTAGTGTTTTTGAAGTTATTTTGTAATTGAAAAATAAATTAATGCATATTTAATAAAATTATATTTTTTTATTAATCTTAAATTTAAAAAAAAAATAATATTTTATGTATAGAAATTCGAAAGTCTAAAATATTTATCTTTTAATTGTTGTAAATACTTGTACACTAACATTCCTTTAATTCCTGTTTATAAATACAGAAAAATCATAGAAACACAGTTATCACGTAAAAGGTTTTAAAATGAAGTAAACTATTACATGCTCTTCCAAAACGTAATCAAAATCATATTACTACACATAACGAACGCAGACATATGGTGTGGAATTTAAAATACCACCAGCAAATGTGTACAGACTTTGATCGAAGTGTTTGGTATTGTTGGTATGTTGCAGTCATGATTTTCAAAGATACGAATAAATCGAATATAAACATAAGTAAAAAAATTTGAAAAGTATTAACGTAATATTTTTAATAAACAAAGTACGTTGGCTTTACAAACAACGACTAGTAAAGACATAATAATATTATACGTACATTTACAACCCTATTTTACAGAGTAATTAACCAAGCATAATTGATCTAATTTTTCCTTTAATAAAACAATAATAAATTTATTAAAATTCTAATTTTTAAATATTGTTATTAAAAATGGTTTTAAAGAAAATATAAAATAGATAATATAATATAAAATCTAGTTTTTATCATACTTGAACCATTTTTCATAAATCATAATTGTTGATAGAATTATATTAATTACTAAAATTTCTAAATCATAGAGATACTCTCTAAGTTGATTATCATGATCCAGTTATCCATGGTACAAAAAATTTAAAAACTCAAAAGCTAATCTTTCAAACTTTGATTTTGATACATCATAAATTTCAGGAAAATTATCCACTAATAATTTACAGTAAATAGATTTTAAATTTAAAAATACATTTTTTATCCCTATATAACAAATTACGTTTCTTGAGTAGTATGAAAATTCTAAAAAATTTTAAAATATGAGCGTTAAATATAAATTTTACAAATTCCGAAAACTGGATTTTGATTAACTGTATAAAAAGCATTCTAGCAAATAACCTTGTATATAAATGTAAACATAAAAGAAAATCAAAACAAAGAATCATATAAAAATTAACCAAATATTTTTTCAACTTTAAAAACTTGAAAAATTATTAAATAGGTTTATAATGTTTCTTGTAATTTAAAGTTTTATCCCGGTATATTTTTTATATTATACTAATTGTATATAAATAAGTTATTTTAATAATAAAAAGAAGAAGATATTTAAATCATCTTAAATTATATAATATATTAATAAAACAAACAAAATTTATTGTAATTAAAGATGTATTACCCTTTAAATATAATTTTACATTTAATCATATGCAGGTATAGCCTAGTCGGTCTAAACTTTAAACATTGAAAAATTTATAAATAAAACTCAAATATATTCAGTACCAAACTTAAAAATACTAAAAATTGTAAGCTAATCGGTCATCCTGATAAGAATTAATATGAAAATTTATTTCTTTATATTTGTATGATATATAAATATTTATATTTATTTAAGTGTTTATTTATATAAAATTATATTTATAATTTACAAAATGTAGTATGCTATAATATTGGCTCTAGTAAAAAATATATTTCATACTGACATTTAAATGTAACACAATACTCGTACTAATAAATATTCAACAAAGAGAATATTTAAAATAAATATAATAAATATTAGATCAAAAATAATTACCCCAGAAAAAAAATCATAGTATAAATTAAGTTAATAAAACATAAATGTGCAGTATTTCTGGATTTCATTTTTTTTTTTTTTTTACACCAATATACAATAGCAAATATTTAACATATAATCATTAACCTGAATTATGTTCTTCAAACCGATATTGGTCTATGAAAAACATTATTTGTATTTCTTCTAAAATTAATGAGTACCTAATATAGAAACAGAATATTAAATTAAAATGGAGTTTTGTAGATAATATTATCATATACACTTTTTCTATGATAAACTTGGGTGAGATTGATTTTTCTAGAAACAAAATGGCGTCAACTATAATAATAAGACAGCTGGTAATATATTGAATTTATTCCAATCACATTATCCAAACAATATAGGTATCAGTACGCATATATTTACTATCATATTATTTACGAGTATTGTATAAAAAATAGACGAAAAGTGTGAAAAACAAACATTATTGTATATAAACCACAATTCAGGTTAGTTCCGTTAAGTAATTTCCAATTTAGATTTATCTAGATAGTTTAGCTAATCTTTTTACTCACTAACCATTTAAGTTATTTTCCAAACAAAAGGAATTCTCCGTATATGTATGTAATATTTTTTATCAGATTTCCAAAGCGCAATATTGTTTATTTTTACAAATTGTAAAAATAACTCGTGTGAATATACTATCACATACGCTGAGTATAATATTCTAAAGTATCGGTTATATTAGACACTGGGGGATTATTTGGAAGATTATTTTAAATAAATTTATATGTTAGTATTCTATTTATATCACATTAAACGTATATATGTTACGGTGAATGATGTAAACGTGGTAAAAGACGTCATTGCCCGGTAAATGACATAATTTACCTAAAAATTGGTAAACGTTGTAAATGCAGACATTCCCCGGTTATTGTCGTCAATCACCAGTTTAATCGGAGAATGATGTTTAATACTTTTATTTCGGTGTGAACGATCAGTGATAAAGGTGTAGGTACCGAATAAGCTTCGTTAGTTAAAAATATCATGACGGAAGTAGATAGATAAACGAAAATCCCAACTAGCAATAACGTCGATTCTTTTAGTTTATTAGTTAGTATCGACGGGCATATTATAACAAGTTGTATTTGCTACAAATATGTGTTAATATTATTTGTAAAAATGTGTGTACTAGTTGTGGTACTAAAAAATGTGCTTGAAATGCAGCAGAAATGTTGTGTAGTTTAAAATATCATGGTAATTAAATTGTACAAATAAATAATTTGTAATATGCATGTATTTTAAAATTTTTAATTAACCTATTATCTCCTTCAAATAAATGCCTAAAATAAAAAATGAAACATCCACCAACACTAAGTCATTATTATAAATAGTACCTATAGTAAAAAAATCAATGTATTATTTGAGATTTATCATCATTTACCACTAGTTTTGGTAAATGACAACAATGACCGGTGAAAGATGTACATTTGAATTTAAAATCTGGTTTTTTACATCATTTACCTACAAAATCGAATCATTTTGGTAAAAGACGTCATTCACCGGAGAATGACGACATTCACCAATATTCATCTTTCACCGTAACATATAATATAATATGTAATCATTAAATATATAAATTTTAAAAAAAAATTGAATAATTGTGGATTTGTTGCAATTGAGTCAATAGCTACTATAAAATGTATGGTTCATGACACAATTATTTTAAAAATTAAAATTAAAAATAAATAAAAAATTTTAACTAGTTAGTCAAAAATTGTAATAAAATTTTTTTATGAGACTATATAAATTATTTTAAAGCTTTCAGCTAAATTTAACAACAGTTAATTTTGCTCAGAATTAAAACTACCAGTATAATGTTGCTAAACATGATTATTGTAGTTTAAAAGTTCATTATATATTATAAAATCATACAAATAAATTATAAAATAGGTATCTCATTTAAAAAAAGTTTTAAAAAAAAAAAAAATCTAATTTATTTGAGACGCATAATTTTAGTTCTAAGTAAACTACAATAATAAGTTATTTGTACGTTAAATTATAATAAAGCAATAATTAATCTTAGACAATTAATAATGGTTTCATCATAATAAATGACATTAAAACACTTAACAAACAATTTCTATTAAATAGAAGATGTTGTTTATGGAATTTAAATTTATAGTAAAGAAACTCGTTTACTTAACTCTAATTAAAACACTTGAAAATTATTCTTTAATTAAACTCACTATTTAACGTAGAATTGGTAAATCGCGTTAACTAAAGCACTAATCTAATTAAATATCGTACTAAATTGTCCATGTTTTAATTGTCGTGTTAGTATTAAGAGAAAAAGGAGCGTGGTTAACATTATAGCCAACAGAATTTCAGTTCAAAATGAACACCACAGGTCGTGAGATCGTAAGTAGAGTAAAATAACAATAATCTCTTTTTAAGATACTATAAAACCCGCCAGATTAAGATTGTTATAAATGTCCCATTCTCTTGTTTTCTCTTGTTTCATTCTATCAGTCTCTCAAGTATTGGATCTCTAATAAAACTTTAATATTTACGCCGTTTTAATATATAGTGAATAGTAATCAATAGTAATCCTTTAAGACAAGGCGTGTCCATACGAATAATAAAATATTCATCATTTACACATAAACCTTCAAAAACATTAGAAATAAACTATGAATAATTATTTTACACAAACTAAGTTTTTTACCTGGTTATGTAACTTCATACGCCAAACGCAATTTATAAAATAAATTAATAATACAATAATACATTTCAAACTACGTTAAATATGTATAAATGAAATCAGCCAACTATTTGTATCCATTACGTAACTTTTAATTTAAAGAAAAAACATTAAAAATATTATAGAAATAACTAAATAGGTATCAAAATTCAAGGGAATCATATATAACTTCATATAATTCAAAATTACTAAAAACATTATTCATGATGATAATCTAAATATGTTTTTACAATAGCTCAAAGTAGCATAATAGTTCAACTAAGTAATAATATATCAAAATAAATGCATTTAGAATCATAAGATCGCTGTTTAAAATCAGTATCATGTTATTTTACTTTTAATGTCTTCGCTATAGATTCCGTCAATAAATTTGTAATGTTTAATTAATAAAAATATCAATAAATTAAACTACAATATATTTGATGATGAAAATATCTTAAAACAAGATAAATCTAAAATAATATCCAATATGTAGGTAGAACCGTCGAAAGTACAGATCTGTGTATTAGTTGTTTATCCTACATTTATCCAATTATTTTCAGAGCGGGTAAATGGTCTGCAGTAAAGTGTTGGCTTTTAAGAAAAGGATGAAAAAATAATACGGTGGAGATCTATTGGTCTGGCATTTAGGGCGTAAATTTCTTTGTTTATATTAGTTATATAACTAAAGGTGGTTAAACGCCTTCGCTTGTCAAAAGCTTTCGAGATTGTAGTCTATGTAGTCTATACATAGGTATGTGAACACACGCGCATACAAATTATATATATATATATATATATATATATATATATATATACACTCATAAATCCTTTGCCGTAATTGTAAAATTATCCACTAAGTACAGAACAGACAAATCGGATTCAAACCCTTGTTGTGGCTGACTATAACCTAGATTTCTGTAATTAACAGAAATTATTATATTTCCCTCATTCGACATTGGATTTCCTCGAAACTCATTGGCCTAGTATATTATATTGTTTGAGCCAACGCTCCCCTCGCCGGCAACCATCCATCACAGGGTTATATTATAGGATACCCTAAACGTTTTTGGCCAAGTTAATCCTGGAGCATTTTAACGACCGATTTAATTGGTGGCACGTGCGTACTAAGTAATCAAAATACATGGATAACTTCCGTCATTCACAAAGTATAAAATGTATAATTTACTCAATCGAAAAAACAACAAATTTTAATATTTTATAAATTTAAAATTAAAAATAATTTAAAAATATATAATTTTAAATACATTTACAAAAATTTTACAACACACACACATATATATATGTATAAGTATATATTATATCTTATTTATATTTATATACACCATAACTTTCTATAGTGTAAAAGTTACTTAGCTAGAACCATTAACAAATGTTAACTTTATTATATTATTTAATATCATAGAATGTTAAAACATTTTATAACATAAGAATGAAAAAATGTACATATTCATAATTAATCATTCAATGAAGTGCAGTTTTAATGATTTATAACAGGAGTCACCAAATGGCAATCCACTTATGACCACCTATGGGCCACTTATGGCTTGCCAATAAATTTTATCCAACCCGCAGACAAAAAATAAATAACATATCTTTTCTATTTCTATTGTATTTATAATTAATTTTTATTTTCAATGTTTTCAAATATTTGTAATATTAATTATTTTCTTATTAGTGTTTATAAACAATAGCAAATAATAAATTTAAAAAAATAATGTTTTCATACCATCCAATTTTAAAATAATACCTATCATAGTATGTTAAAAATATGTACTTAGAATTTTGATGGTTCGTGAAAAATATTTAGATTCCTAATTTGGTCCTTCGAAAATATAAATTGGTGACCCTGGTTTATGACGTAAAATCAGATAATAAATAATTAATTTTTCATATCAGTCTAAAACAACTTACAATATTCATGTAAATTAGAAAAACTGACTTTTATAGTATATCACCTCATAGTCCAATCCCAAAATATTGGTTATTAATATTTGTCTTATAATTTCATAGTTTCTAAACCTAACGATAGAACTAGAAACATATTATGCTATATTATACCATAACATTATATTTAAGGACGATTTTAGAGACAATTTATTGTAATACTCTTAATTATGGTATTTACTTATCAAAAATTCTAACTTTGTTTATATATTAAACATGTAATAAACTAAGTAATTTATAGAAGTAAATCTTTATATGTTAATACTTAATAGCAAAATATTAGAGGACGATTTGTCAAGTATTAATCAGTTTAACGACTTTATTCTTAAAACGTAATGAAAATGTTTCAATACTTGTTTATTTTTAATGTGACAGCTCTACAATTATTATGAAAACAGCAAATCTATAATTGAAGATAATCAAATCTATAAAATATTAAATTTAATAAGCCAATGAATAAGCCAACTTCATCTAATTCTCCTATTTTTTTATAAAATATTTCTGATATTTTTATTTTTATCTGTTTAACTGTTTGTGCGTTATGGCAACCTATTTTAATCATTTGACTGCAAATGGCCATTATATGTGTTCACGTCATCAAGATTGTTTGTAGATGTTGTCACACAACCGGAAAGGAGTAATTGCCACTTAAAACTCACTAAGATTATGACGATAACATCACATATATAGTCACTGAACCACCCTTCCGCCATTCAAATATTTAACGCCAAGACTCTCATCAAACTCTCAAGTTGTACTTTATTATTAAAACAAATACTCCCAAACATAATTATATCTTAAACTCGTGATAAAGTTTCAAGGATTTTGACTAATCGGAGCATTTGTATCAAAGTGTTTGATAAAACCCGATCAATATACTACTTCAACACCTCAATTCCAACGTCAACTATGAGTTTACAATCTATATACGTATATTTTACTATGTACATAACAGTTATACTTTTTAAATAATTTTAAAATACGAAACACATAACATTTATAACAAAAAAAATTTTTTTTTTTTTTAATTATTAAAAATTAAACATTTCTTTCTGATCTCGACGTCTAAAAACACGCTTAAAGATTTTTAATAATATTTTACTATCACAATTTTAATGTTGAAGTGTTTTTGAAAAAAAAAATGAAATGGCTGTTCCATGCATAATTACTTATAGAGATTACGTGCATTTATAATAGTAGAGTGTAGCTAAGCATTAAAAAATTCCAATGTAAAAGTGAAGGAGTAACCCTATATGTATAATGCACAGTTTCAGATAGAAACCTGTCATTACTTCAAGATTAAACGTTTCGTTGCGTACAATGAAAGCCACTCGACTTGGATGAGGGCCATTAGCAAGAAATGGATATTGAATGAATTCAAAGGTCACCTTTTAATGGTAAATGAACACCCGCGGAACACAGGTTTAAAGTTATTGTAAAATAAAAAACAAATTTGCATGGAAATATATTTTAGAACTTTCTAGTACATAAAATTGCTTATGATATTGAAATACCTACACTAGGTTTTCAGTGCATCATAAACCTACTGAAATTAATTTTATTTTTAATTTCAATAATTTTAAAAATATTATTATTATTATTATTATTATTTTTTTTATAAAATTTTATGCTATGTTAAAATAAATATACATAGTATACTTCATAAGTTTATTTCTAAAAACTCTAAACACTTAATACTAAATTTCAAGGGCCATACCACATTTCATAATATATAATTAATTATTAAGTATATATTCGTTAATGTTATAAACCTAGACCACATATTCATTTTTGTTAATATAAAGCGTGCAACCGAGATCAAAATTATTTGAATACATACCTATAACCACATAATAACATTAAAATAATACGAATTACATAATTTTTATAAATTCAAGATACTTACATATATTTATAAAAGTTTATAACAGCAAAATTAATTGTCATTTACCTACATTTATTTTTAAAATGAAAAATCCTAAACCATATATATTCTTGATAAAGTAAAAATTCGAATAATTTTTCGAATATAAAAACAGAACATATATGATGGTATATTTACTAATAAAACTTCACTGAAAATAAAATATCAAAAAAATTGCTCATCTATCATTTTTAAACTTTATGAATTAAGAAATATTTTTATTTAGATGAAATCTAAATATGTTTCCTATTATTTACAAAAAAAGTAGAAAAAAAGGCAGGTTAAGTGAATACCGCTCTGCTGTACATTAGGTTTCGAGTGGGTCGCTAATATAAGTGTATTAAATTTGAATTCAATCACATGCGAAAAAACGATGATTCTGAGTGGCAATGGTCTATCAACTTGTAATATGTTTTTTTATAAAGCTATTTAAGTAATTTATTTTACTTTTATCATTATAATAAGTTAATATCAATTTTTCAAAAATGTACTATATTATTAATATTAAGTTATTATAAAAATATAAATTTACACCGTATTATATCATCTAATATAATACAAGATTAAGGTTATCATTTTTCTTTAAATACCGTAAGATAATAAAAATAGATTTATAATACCTAAAAATAAATCAAAAATGTTATGCATACGTATAGTAAAATTCGTAGTAATATAAAATACATAAAAGTTTGAGCTTCTACGAAAAACGTTTTTAAATTAAAATAAAGTCAGTGATATATTATTATTTATCGTTTAAATAAGTAATTTCGTTCAAATTGGAGCTTCAAATATATATAAAAAATCATTTTATAATAATTTTCTTTTTTAATTTTTAGATTTTAGTATGAACTACTTATGAAAAATCTTATATACAATTTTCAATACATGGATACAAAATGAAAAGTTTTTATGACTCTTACTACAAAACAGTTTACATTTTTTTGTGATTTTAACAAAATTCATCAGAATAACTTAAAGTACATATAAAAAAAAAATGTGTTATGTACTTTTAATATTTTTAAACAGATACAAAAATAACTATTTTAGGAACTTCTATTAATTTTTCAAGCATTTCTAACCAAAATAATTTTTAATCAATATTTATAAAGAAAAATCTAAAAATTTAAAAATGTCTTATATCTATAAATAACTCAAAAGTACTTGAAATATTTTAATAACTTTGTCCTAAATATATATAAGAAAAACAATAAATAATTATATAGTCAATATTTTAAATATCTACGGTTATTCGTTTTTCTAAAAAATAAAATCAATTTTGTCAAAAATTTTCGTTTTTCTTAACATATTGTTTTTTTTTTCTCCGATAATACAAACAAGTACTCAGAATTTTTAAATTTGATTTCTTTCAAATATAAATTAGATCCAATTTTATATCTTAATCTAGTCCCATTTTTGAAAATCTAAGCATTTTGTCAATAACGTATTGTGTATTCGTCCGCCAAAAAAAAAAAAAAACTCATGATAAAATCAATACTAATAATAAAATCTAATAAATTAACTTCCATAAGTTTTTTTTTTTTTAAATTATTACTTTATAAATTAAATTAAATATACTTTTAAATATGATTTCACAAATGAAAACGAATGAAAATGCAATATAAATCAGTCGTTTACATTTATTCATGATAAGATCTCGATTAAAAATACAAACATAATTATTTTGATAACTATAACCTTAGTTTAAATACACTTTTAAACAATACTAATTTATCAAACAAATCATAGTAACATAAACTATATTGAAATAATACTTATTTTCCATGACTAATTTATTATTTTTAATACCATTTGATGAGCCAAAATTATTTTCAAATAAATTTTGATATTGAAATACAAATATAACTTTAATTTGTTTAAATGTGAGAAGCAATATTAATTTCATGGTATAAATAAGATCATTTTTTAAAAATGCAATGAATATATAAAATATATATATATAATCTTCAGTAAGAAAATAAATTTTATTTTTACCAAAATAATTTGTTACTATCAAACAGATATTTCGAAGTATAAAAAAAATAATAAAATGTTAAATTGAAATTTATAAGTATATAAATGTATAATATTATATTTTAATAGGTATATAGTATGTAATCATGTCAATAATAATTTTAATATTTTACTTAAATGCATAAAACTTAAATATATGCTTGAACACATAAAGTAATAAAAGTAATGACATAATATGAATTTGTTTGACATGAAAACAAACCCCTAATCATTCAAGAGTATTACATTACTATATTGTTATATGTTTTTAACTTAATTAATTATCTAACGGTTTGAAATTATTTTTTTTAACAACTACTAATGCATTATTCGAGGGATAAAAATTTAAGTATAAAGTATAACCTATCTCTATAGTTTACATTGGTAAAGTTAAGCAAAAGTTAAAAGTTTTAAATTCAGTAACCACAACAATATAACAAATGCCATCAGCGTAGGGAAGGATTTCAATTTTAGACAGTCACCGCTGTAATTAAACTGTAATTTAACAGAATGAAATCCTGGAATTCAATTTCAATGAAGTCTTAAATATACCTAAAGACTATTAATATTGTACAACTTTTTTATTTAAACGTCCGACATTTTAAGACAAAAACCTAACCTAATATCTGATACAAATAAAGTAGTGTTTTGATTACTGGACTTAAAAATAATGAATGTAATATAACTAATTATACTAACGCTTTAATAATTGTAAAGGATTTTTGTTATTTTTTTACAAATAAAAAAATGTTGATCATAAATTAAACATACAAATCTAATCGTTATTATTCATTAATAACGTAAATATTCAATAAGAACAATCAAATCAAGTATATAATATTATTAAAAATAAAATCTTAATTTATCTATACAATTATTATGAAATGAACATAATATTATGAAACTCGTTATCAAAATAATAAACAGGAACGTTAAAAAATGTCGTTGCACCATCACCTTTAATAGAGCCTAGGAGTGTACAAATCAAAAAGTGAAAAGGTATTACACTCTGCCCTCTTTTATTTATATAATAAATACCTAATTATTATTTTTATAACTAAATTAGTGCTAAGATACCGATTATTATAACACGATATTAAATAATGAAATCTTACTTTAAAATGTGTATATATATTTATAAAATGTATTATTAAATTTATATTATATAAATCTACTCAGTTTATTATATCGTCCAATTCAATAAAAAAAAAAAAAACTATTTATTTAAATAAATTCTAACAAATTGTAAAGAATGTTTTTTTTTTCAAACACTTTTCAAGATGATACTTGCTAAAATGTATTATTTAATATTAATTTAATAATTTACGTTTATATAATTTTTTTTGTATTTTATAACGACATGGGTACCCAAATGGGCTATAATATTTAGTTATTTTCTGATAAAAACTTTTTTAATTTTCAACTTATAATATTAATTATAAAAGCTAAATATTGAGTTTACAAAAGTAATGATGAATTTCATATAAATTCCGTTTTAAAATTTGATTTTTCTAAAAACAAATTTAAATATAAACTAACATAACATTACGTTTATATATTTGAATTATTTGTAGTACCTATATTCACTCTAAAATATAATATTACTATTAGTTATATAGCCAGTAATACTAATAAAATTGATTGATAAGTGTCTATGAATTTATAAAAATATAAACGATGCCCTAAAAGCTACAAACCACTTTTTCGTTAGATTATTTGCTATAAATTAAATACTACCATACAATTCAGCAATAGATCTACTATACATCTGATGTAACTGATGTAAATATCTCTTACTCATAAAATGTTTACATCAGAGTATATTAAATAACACAAAATTAGTTAAAATGTTTTTTGTAGTAATAATTTGCAATTGATAGAGTATTTTGTAAAAAATTTTAAAAGTATTTGCACTTTGATTGTTTAAAATACTTTTTTAAAAGTTACATTTAAAATTGTATACATGTAAAATGTATATTTTTCAATTAAATAGCCTTTAAAATTTATTTTTACAACACCAATAATCGTTATTATCTATTACAACCATATAGATTATGTCGTATCATCAATAACTAATAACTAATAATACTATACTATACAAGTTTTTATTCACTCATTCATAGTCAACTACCTAAACTAACTTAAGATTTAAATATTTACCTAAAAGACCTAAACTGCAAAATTGCATGTAAAAACCCATTTTTTTTAATTAATAATAATTAGTACAACCTCATAGAGTGTATTGTAATATTTAGATATTATTAAATCGTAATAGTCTTTGAATTAAAAATCACTTACGAATAATGAATAGTTTACTCAAAGTTCACGACGACAAATTTTGACAACACTTGAATAATACACCCTCAATATTTCTTGTCAATATACATAAATATATATATAGAGAGAGAGAAAGAGAGAGAGAGAGAGAGATATTTTTGTTGGAACCGGTATTGATAATCCACAAACGTCTAATATGATGTCAAAGTATTAAAAAATATAAAAATCCCGACTGATCTAACCAGTAATTTTCTCACTGCAAAACACGTTCTCCACGGAGACGATAAAAACAATTTATAAGCAGTTGAAACGGAACACACGAAATGTTATATTATCATCTTAAATTATAATATTATTAATACGTGCAATATTAAAGGTCCGATGAACTGCGACCGTAAGGGCGGTAGACGATCGGAACGCGAAACGAACGACACGCAACCGCACACAAGACTGAAATCGGTCCACGAAACTATATCAGCGGCGGCCCGCCGTGACGCCTTCAACCCCGCACGAAAAATTCCGACAGTGGTGCCAGGCGGCTACCCCAAAGACTATTATACGTGACACACGCACACACGCACACACGCACGCAGATATTAAATATATATAATATATATATATACATATACCCGTATACATAATATAAATATAGATATCCATATATATGTGATTATATATCCATATATATATATAATTATATAGATTATGGGCATATAGCTGTGTGTGTGTGCAGACGCGAAAAGAACAAAAAAAAAAAAAAAAAATTAATGGAAAAAAAAATATCTGCGCACCAATGTCAACACCTGTACTCGTAAAGTACGCTAAAAAAGTGTATTATTATACATTATATTATAATTTTATCTTAATTTTTTCGAGCCTTCTGACTATACGTTATTACATCATGGACCAACTTTACTGCGTAGTGCATATCGGTACCTGTTTTTGAGCGCTAAAAGTTATACGCTGTCGCCATGCTCCTTATTTATGTAAAAATAATTTTTTTTTATGGTTAATTCATTTTTTTTCTTTTAAAAACTGCTCGCCGCGTACTTAACAATAAAATGTGTGTATAAGTAGTTGGCATACATCTTGTGTAATAGGTTGTTGTATATAGATACATCACATTATTATGTTATTGTTCAAATAAATAACACTAAAACTTTTTTTAGTAAACGATAAATGCATTTTTAAGTTTTATCACAATTTGTATCATAATATAATATATATTTCATGTGTATTACTATTACATACATACATATACAGTATAAACTAAACAATATAGCTATATAGGTGCTATAGGTTTAATGGTACACACTGTATTACTCAAAATACAACGATCAATTATTAAAACAACTTTTTTTTTAATGTAACTTATTTAATCTATAAAATTTTTCATATACGCATAATATTGTGCAATTATTTTTAATTTCTATTATTATTATTATCGCCTCAAAATATTTAAACTATTATAGCGAACTGTGATTACTTAAATATATAATACTTTAATTATTTATGTACATAACAACTATAAACAAACACGACAACGTGTCACAAACCTAAATTAATTAATAGTTATAACTCATAAGACACATGTTAAAATACGATATGACAATAGGCCCACAAGATATTCTTAACTTATTCAGTTGTATATTATTATGTTGATTGACAAGATCTGGGATAGTGTGTTTTTGACACAAGACTCGTATCTGCATAGGTGACGTCCGACAGGCGTACCCTGCTGAGATAAATATAATATGTGTGGGAGGTTGACCAATTATAAACTATAGACATAGATATTTTGAAATAATATAGTAAGGATAAGCAGTCTAGCCTAAGAGAGCTAGCCCTTAAATTGGCAGGATTGTGTTGAACGCGGCATCACAAAATTTAAAGTAACACCTCTTCTAACGAACACCACATTATTTTACTTTTATGATTTATTTTGGACTTGGTAAAATTTCAATAAAACTTAACACTTAGAAAATATTTAACGACCTGTGTTGAAATTATTTTAAATATTTTAAACAAAAAAATGAAAAATATAATATGAACTTACTCATAATAAGTTTTAAAATCTAAAGATCTTAGTAGACATTTACTAATTTCATACCACTTTAGGTTAATTGAAATTTCTGATAATTTAGTTAAAAGTTTTTATTCTTTATATACTAAATAAACTAATTGACTATTAATTAAATTATGATAATATTTTAAAATTTCTCAGAGTTTATTATATCACTTATAATTTTCATTTTCCATTATCATAAAACTTCAATGCTACTATTATTAAATAAAATTTAATTGCATGATAAATTTTACGTAAAAAATGTTAAAAATTTTTATAATCAAACAATTAAATAAATATAAAATATAGATAAATAATAATGATAAAATACATTTAATCATCAATTTTCTTCATATCATTGTAATTTTTAAAAATTTGTAAACATTCAATAATCATTCTTACAAAAACTATTAACATCAAAGTTATAAAAATATATGTAGGTGCTTATTTTATTTAATGTAAGATTTGACTTTGAAATTTTAAAATGGTTTTAAAGATTTTAAAAATATTTATTTTTTTACAATATTTGTAAAATAGATAAATAAACGAAGCTACTACTCAGTTGTATGTCTATGTGAATCTTCAAATAAGTAAAACAGAATGAAGAAATAATATATGTAAATTTTCAATTTAAATATTAATATTATATAATCTATAATAATAATCAAAAATCGCATGCACCATTTATGTCCGTGTTTGCAATCGTTTTTCTATAAACTTAGCATAATGTTTAAAAAACAAAAATAACGTAAAAACAATTAACGGCTTACTTAAAAATTCACGATCAATTATGTATATTGTCAATCACACGGAAAGATGCAGGGACACGAATCTCGCTTAGCGTACTGTTACAACTACGGTACGAAAAGTATTCTTCCAGATTCCTATAACAGCTAAATGATAGAAATACAGAATATTATTTTACATAATTTGTTACAAAAGAACCCTATTTATCCCGTAACACATAATCATTATAAATTATAATAATATAGTCGTAGCCGTCTAAAGGTATAAGTTATAAAAAATTATATTTTTAAAATAATACTATATCAACTTTCGCTTTCAATCAAACGACTTTTGTTGAATTCATATCAACAATTCAACATGAAATCGTTTTTAATATTAAAAAATTGATTTTAAAATATCTTGAACGTTGCCAAATAACGTATTGTTTTGTTATTTTAGCACAATATTGTATAAAGTATTATTATTTATGTGATAGTACTAGGCAAATCAAATACATTGGCAAAATGTCAATAGCATATTTTTATATAGTATAAATAATATACTTATACAACTATATGTACGTAAATAATAGTACTACATTTTCACCGAAAAAAATTTTAAAATTTAAAAAATGTTTTATGATAACGTTTAGCGATTTCTACGATATATTTTATCCCCACCACTTTCCCTCAATCGATAAACAACAAAAAACCGGTATCTTTGTCGTCACCGATGGGGTCTCCACGACGTGCTTACGCATTACACAGTACGCACTATACAGTGTTTTACAACACGTCTTGTCGACAGCTGACTGTAATGTACTTACGTTCTTTAAACTACTATAATACAAATCGATTTTTGAGTTATTATTTTTTTTTTCAATAGTGTTTATTGTTTTCAATACCATATAACCGACTCAAATATGGTGAAACTGTGAAATGAATATAATATCATATAACACTATATACATAATATAAAACAGTCACAAAACATCGCTTCGTAGTGCCAATACAAATATACAATACCTACATGTTTTTTTCAGTATCGTATGATGTCAGTGAGTTTAGGGTATTTAATCATAATAATTTTTTATAATAAATAACTATACTTCAATAATTATTGTACACTATATACATATATAAATATAAATATAAATATATATATATATATATATATAATATATATATATATTATATATGTATATATGTGTGTGTGTGTGTGTGTGTGTGTAATATATTGCTGTAGTATAGTATACCTACATGTTTACTGTAAATTGATACACATAATCCATTTAGTGTATTTGCTAATTCTGTGAATGATTCCTTCGATGAACATCAGTATTATAATATAAAAAAATAATATTTGTGTTTTATAATATCAGTTATAATATCTATGTACAACAACTATAATATTAATATTTGATGACATGATACCTACACACCGTGGTAGATGTTTAAAATAATGCTCAACTGAGTAGTCGATGTAATACCATTTGCAATCCTACATATTATAATACACAATATATTATATACAAGTCCTAGACACATGTTTTGGCTTGCTGTACGTCAACACGAGTCACAATGACGTGTTTTTCAAAATTAAGTAATTACTTCACGTATAGATGTATAGCCGTATAAGTGAGTATATGAATAATATATTATAAAATATCAATCGTAGCACTGCATACAATATTAAGATTCTAAAAATATCTTTGAATATTGAATGAAGTATAATATTTAATTTAGTGAGAATAAAGTACTGAATATTAAAAACAAATTATTATACGACAGGAATATAAATTAATTATATTATCTTTACTAATTTTAATTATGCCATACGATATTACATAATATTATCTATTATGTATCACAATGCACTTAGTTTAATATATTGTGTAATATTTTTAATATTTTTAATGGATAGTCATTACAAGCTAGGTAACCGTGCGTATAATTGTAGTTGAATAAACTGTTGAATGTATAATTGCGAATTATTTGACTAGAAATTACATATGTAAATATTAATAACATTGAGTTTTAAATGTACTTAATAATATGTATTTACTACCTATTTACTCCTATTTTGTTTTTGAGTTATTAAAAACGGGATATAAGGTAAATGTATATTTACAGGCCTATTAATACTATACAACATTTATGTGTGCAACATTGTCGTAAAATATGTATAAACATATTTTTTCCCCATTTTATAAGTTTTACATTGTGGTAAGTGTATTGTTTGTACATCGTACCTATCAATCTATATTTGATACATTTTTCAAACTTGTTAACCTTGAACATTTATTATGATAATACTTTTAAAAACTAATTTATAAATTTGAATATGCTATAGCTCTATAATGTTTATAATTTTATTTATTGTAAATTTCATTGTGAAAAAACACATAATTTTATAATTATTGATCATTCATTCGTATTAGTATCCATATAATGTATAAATGTAAAAAAGAAAATCTTTATAACGAATAATTTTTGAAACTTCTTATTAAAATTCAATTGTCATAAAGTTATTTTCAAATAATAAAATATATTCTAAAAAAAATAGTGTCAGTTTTAAGCAATTTTTATGAATCAAAATTCTATTTTCAAAAAATAGGAATATAAGATAGCGCCATTTATTCAGTGAAATAAAATTTAAAAAAATGCTTAACTCCTACAAAATAAATAAATGTGAAATGATTTTTTTATTAAATGAATTATCTTAGAAACTACTGGATCCATTTCAATATAATTTGTATCAATAGATTCATTGAGATCTCAGGTATATTTTTAGTATCTTTTATTAACCACTATAGGTTGCTGTTATGGGGGTTTACACTTGAACTTCGTTTTGACTAACAAAAATCGAATATTTTTTATAAAATAAAATAACATTTAATTATTATTTTTTGTTATTCAAATGTATTTTAAATTATAATATCCGTAGTTCGTAATTCATGAACTTCAAAACTATGTTAACTATCGACCGATTTTAATGTGTAGATTGAACACACTAAAATTGTGCAACAAAATAAGATTGAGAGTATTATTTTTAAATAAAAGCTTCGAAACTGAAATCTCTGCCAATCACCAATAGTCAAATTATTTATTTTACAGAAATACCTACCTATGATTATATGTTTATACACCTGATAAAAAATTAATAATATTGTTTACAAAGAAATATTAGAAAGTAAATATATTTAAAAATTTTATAACTTAAAAAATAATATATGACCCGACACAGGCGAAGCTACGTAAAAAAAATTATTAATTATTTACATTTTTACCCTAACTGCTATTATTTATAGTAAGCATTTTTCAGTTTGATACAATGACTTTAATAATTATTTATTCAAAGACAATAGGTATTCTTTCTAAAAAACTATCATCCCAAAACAAAAATAACCTTAAGGCTCAATCTAGCATAATGATAATTTTCTATTGACATAAGCAACGTTGAACGGGACAGCTAGGATTACATAATTTTAACCAATTGCTGATTATTATAAAAATCTTCGAATTGTTTTGATCTTAAAAATGAAAAAACTGTATTTATTTAGCTTACTATAGATGTACTAATCAATATTTTAATAATATATTTTATATGTCTGAGCTTATAAATATGCAGAATTTACACTTTCTGGAAGCAAATTTAGTACATTTAGTTAAGTATAGCACAACCATATTTCAGATCAGAATGTTTTAAAAGTATCTTAATGTATTTACGTAACACTCTTGTTAAAATTTGTCACCAGTTGGCATTATTTGGGGAAGAGACAAACTTAAAAATATTTTACCTTGAGAAATTTGTAAAAGTTTTATAATAATCATTTCAGTAAAAAATTATCAAAAATGTTTTTTTCATAAATTTTTATTAAATAATGTATGAATGCATTAAATACATGTAATTTATAATTGGGGATAAATTTTCGTCAAATTTGGTAGTTATCTATTTCTTACAGAAATCATATATAATTTTCCTGTTTTATGCAGTCTATACAGCCTATACAAGTACCATTCACCACTCTTCTTATTAATAATACACCTATTAAGTATGAATATTATTATTTAATATACGCAGCGTTTATTATAAGATACATTATATATTTAATATATATAATATAAAATATTATGTATATTATATTATGTTCTATAATATTTATTTATAAATACACGCTCAAATTTTCGTAAGAAAAATTATTTAAAACATTTAAATTGAAGTTTTACTTTTAATTGCGTATCTAGGTTGCTTTTTATGTTTATGTTCAAATTTTAACAAAAAAAAAAAAAAATAAAGATTTACTTAAATTTTTAAAAATTATAATTATTACAATAATTTTATACGTGTAAAAGTCTCATAAAAAAAACATATTATAGCAAATCCTTGAAGCTAGTTAATCTATTTAAATATTTTATAATTTAATAAATTAATATCAATTTAATATTTATGAATGAATCATAAAGGTAGTTAGTTTGAAGATAATTAACTGAAGTTCAAATATATATTTGATTAATATATCGTTAAAATACATATTCTATTTTGATAGTTTACACCAATAATAATAAATAATTAACATTGAAACAAGTCAGAAATTTATCAATATAGAATCAAAGTTGTCATGCTGAACCCACTAGCTACTATTAATACATGCTAAAAAATTATCGTATATAAAACCTATTTACTCAATGAGGTAATATTAAAATAGCAATTAGTGCGTACGTACAACTATTTAAATTCAAAAGTACTTGATATAAATACATAATACATCAGTGATAGCTTGAAGCCAGAAAGGGTATATTCAAATCACAAACAAAATAATATCTTTGTTTCTTGGCATCTGAAAAACCCAAATAATTATTTAACATCTATAGGTATTGTAAAATAATTATTAACAGTACATTAAATTGAGTATATGAATCAATAAAACAGTTATAAATAGCTATTTTAGCCTTGTAGGATATTAGTAATATAGTCATTTGTAGTATTTATGGCTAAGTTTCATAAATGAAAGGCTCTTTATCTTTATAGTAGTACCTAAACATTAAAATGTGAAAATGGGTCATTTTAAAAGCTAATTTTACTATTTAATAATATCTTATTTAGATTACAATATTAGTATATTTATAATAATTATATATAATATATGAAATTATTTTAAATTTTAATCCTCGAGTATTTAATTACCAGCCAACATATGAATAACATTTAAAATTCTTACAATAAACTATAATTGTATATTCTATAACTATAAATTTCAAATATTTGTGGCTTGGCGTGGCGCGTTGGCTGCTACCAGTCGCGGAATGCGACTGAGAGTAAGTAACGGCCACAGCTACTAGCTCCCGGATGGGTGACCACTCGGGATCATAGTGGTTAAAAACCTTGCCACACATACACGTGTTTGCTATCAACCGTAACAATCATAAAAAATACAACCTACCGTACCAACCTACAACGTAACCCTTACAAACAGCTAATGGCCCTAGTTGCCGGGCTTAAGTTCAATAAAAAAAAAAAAAAAAATTTCAAATATTAAAAATAAATATAACAGTTAAATATACCTATAGGCTGTAACAATCATTATAATTTTTATAATACTATTATATTATAAAATGTTATCAAATTATCATTATATTTTAAATTGATTTTAGCAGAATAATTTTAATTAAATTCGGCGATTACTCAAATATTTTCTACTTATTATATTTGTTAAAATATTTTATATCTTATGCATTTTATTCTAAAATAATACATTTTTTTTAATGTTACAAGCTCATGAAATAGAGCTTAGAAATAACTAAGAAATTCTTAAATCTAAATTCTAAAAAAAAATATATCTCTTAATAATAAGAATAAATCATATTTAGGACGTTTTTGTGTGTACATCATTAAACTGTATAATATGGTATGTTATTATTTATTAAATCAAAAATTATCTAAAAATTATCACTAAATTAAATGTAAAAAATCTATTTACTATTTATTGAATTAAAACGAGTAACAATAACACAATAACCTTCAATTAGTAAAAATACAATTTTTAATAATTAAATTATACTTAAAATCAACAAGTTAAATTAACTATGAAATAAATTATGTTTAACTCAGTCATTGTCATGATTTTTAACAACATTCATTGTATACCACAATTTAAAAAAAAAAAAAAAAACATAGAAACAGTTTGTATCGTTATTATACATAACTATTATAAAAGTTCGTTCAATGTCCAAAGTCTGTACACCAATTTAGTATTTAATAGTATGGTAACCTATACAATGTGGTTTATTTATTTAATTTTTATGAATATTTACAATACTATAACCTAACCCAGTCTAACCAAATTAATTTCGGTAAATAAGTTCTTTTAAAAAATTTAGCACCATTGTTGATTTTGTAAAAAAAATATGAATTGGCGATATTTATTAACCTGACACATTTGTCTGCGTAAATAAATTGTTTCACTTTATATTATTTTATATTATATAATAATAATGCACTACTGTGTCACGGTATTAATATTATACATAACAGCAATTATTATGTATCACATGTTGTTTAGACGTATCCATCGTTTAGTAATAATGTCAATTTTCAATACATTTAAATTGATTGGCTACGACAATATTATTATCTAATTGTTGGAAAATTTATGTGTTATCGTAGACGCAGAACAACAGATAAAACAAGCAACTGTGTTCAGTTCAGCAAGATCATAATTTTTCAAGTATGTTGTTCCTTGTGGTAACTCAAATTACAATATAATAACACCGTAATCAATAAAAATGACAAAATAAAAAATTATTTTCGTGATACATCGTATACTAAGAAAGTATGCGATTGTCGGTCGTACCATATTTAACCAAACATATTATAATTATTTTCATTCGCGCTTTTTAACTCTAAACCGCATTAATATGTGATCACTTATTGTATGATTACCTGAGTAATATTTTTTACAGGTAGATATTAACTATTTGTGTACAATATTATTGAGTGCTTAATTCGTCCGTATACCTATGGTAAATCAATGCGGTTCGGCAGGCATTTACCACACGAATTCGCGTAAATAAATCATCTCATCTCAGCCTGAACGAGAGTGGACTCAAATAAACGACACTCGCGACCACTCGAAACACAACGATTAAATTAATTGTCGAAATGTGATTCATTTCAATTAATTTTCTTATCTGCAACACGTACGCTCGTCCAAAATACAACATCAGTGTATAACAATATGACACACATCACTCGTCGTCTTCGCCGCCGCCGCCACCGCTGCCGAATTATAACGCTGCAGCATTAATGTCAACACGTTTTAGATAAAAAATTTCAACGCTGTTGCGACCGGTGATTTTTATGAGGTCGAGAGCATAAAGTGCTCACTCCGTTATCACAGCAACAACAACAACAACAACAACAACAGAAACTACACCACCGCCGTTATCAGACATCGGAATAATAAATCAATCGAACCGCAGACGCCTATCTATTAGGTCGGTCTCGCACATCGTAACACGGTCGGTTAGCGCGCGCCCAATCAACACCATTTGTTCCGGCGCTACAATGTCGGACTCGTGCGAAGCGTAACGACAACAGCGACGGTAACACACGTCGACTTTCACCGCGCCACAACACTCGCTTAGCCGAAAACCATGTTGATCGTACGCAACGCGATGGCCCGCGTGTCCGTAGAGCCCGTACTGCTGTTCTACTTCGTTGCCACGGTGTTCTCGGGATGTCTGAGCACCAACCTGCTGCTGTACAAGGCGTGCGACCCGACGGGCGCGATGGCCGGCCAGGTGGGCTCCAAGTGCCCGGACGAGACGGCGGCGCAGCACGTGGTGGCGCCGATCAACGGCTGGAAGACGCTCGTCCAGCAGCTGGTGCCCATAGCGCTGTCCATGGCCGCGGGCACGTGGAGCGACCGGCACGGCCGCCGCAGGCCACTGATCGTGCTGCCGGTGGTCGGCCAGATACTGGCGGACGCGCTGTCGCTGTACTGCACCGTCGTGTGGTCGGTGTCGCCGGCGCTGACTGCCACCGCGCAGGCGGCCGCGCTGTCGCTGACCGGCGGCCCGCCGATGCTGTTCAACGGCATCAACTCGTACGTGGCCGACACGACCACGGAAGAGTGGCGGACGTTCAAGTACGGCACGGTCGGTGGCACCTTGGCCGTGGGCGGCATACTGGGAATGCTCGTCTACGGGTTCATAGTGGTCCACGTGGGATTCGTGCACGCGTACGTGGTGTCCATCCTCCTGGGCCTGACCGCGCTCGTGTTCACGTTCGTGTTCATCGACGACAAAGACGCCCGTCAGAGGGAAAAAGACGCGGGTGACCAGATATCGCTGTACCAGGACGTGATCCGGGCCGTCAATCCTTTGGACGTGCTCCGCAACTGTTACCGCGTGTTGACCAAGCACCGTACCGGCCACGGCAAGCTGGTCCTGTGCCTAGTCGTGTTCGTGTGCGCGCCGCTCACGTGCGTGCCGCTCGAGGGAGAAATGTTAGTATTATATCTATATTTGAGGTATAAATTTCAATGGAATGAAGTAGACTTCAGTATTTTCAATGCTTACCAGCTCTCCGTTGTATTAAT
>NW_020271042.1:2481292-2486575 GCF_002803265.2 Melanaphis sacchari
GCTGTTGTACTTTGGTTCCAGTTACGTATTGCTGGATTGACGGCCCGGATCACGTCCTGGTACAGCGATATCTGGTCACCCGCGTCTTTTCCTCGACGGGCGTCTTTGTCGTCGATGAACACGAACGAACACGAGCGCGGTCAGGCCCAGGAGGATGGACACCACGTGCGTGACCGAATCCCACGTGGACCACTATGAACCCGTAGACGAGCATTCCCATATGCCGCCCACGGCCAAGACCGACCGTGCCGTACTGCAACGTCCGCCACTGCCCGCTGGTCGTGCTCGTACATGCGAGTGTGCACGTTAGAACAGCATCGGCGGGCCGCCGGTCGGACGACACGCGGCCGCCTGCGCGGTGCAGTCAGCGCCAGCACCGACCACGCGGTGCAGTACAGCGACAGCGCGTCCGCCAGTATCTGGCCGACCACCGGCAGCACGATCAGTGGCCTGCGGCGGCCGTGCCGGTCGCTCCACGTGCCCGCGGCCATGGACAGCGCTATGGGCACCAGCTGCTGGACGAGCGTCTTCAGCCGTTGATCGGCGCCACCACGTGCTACGCCGCCGTCGTCCACAGCCCAGCCGGCCAGCATCGCGCCCGTCGGGTCGCACGCCTTATACGTGGCCGACACGACCACGGAAGAGTGGCGGACGTTCAAGTACGGCACGGTCGGTGGCACCTTGGCCGTGGGCGGCATACTGGGAATGCTCGTCTACGGGTTCATAGTGGTCCACGTGGGATTCGTGCACGCGTACGTGGTGTCCATCCTCCTGGGCCTGACCGCGCTCGTGTTCACGTTCGTGTTCATCGACGACAAAGACGCCCGTCAGAGGGAAAAAGACGCGGGTGACCAGATATCGCTGTACCAGGACGTGATCCGGGCCGTCAATCCTTTGGACGTGCTCCGCAACTGTTACCGCGTGTTGACCAAGCACCGTACCGGCCACGGCAAGCTGGTCCTGTGCCTAGTCGTGTTCGTGTGCGCGCCGCTCACGTGCGTGCCGCTCGAGGGTAAGTCACTCGCTGTTTAACGTACGGTTTAATGTATACGGTCATGTGTTTACCCTTATAGTCGTTTAACGTTATTTTTAGTTATCGATATTAAAACACTATTAATTGTTTTTTTTTTTTTTTTTTTTTTAATAAACATTATTATGGGCTATAAAATATACAAGCCTATTATACACGTCTCTCGGTTTAAAATTGTATTCAAGTCTATTAAATCTTAAACAACAACTTTTTATACGTATATCAGCATTTTTACTAAATATATTCTGCCTTAAAATTAAAAACTAACTTCGTAATTGAAAAATTTTAAATTTCATCAAGTAAGCATCTTGAAATAATATTTTAAAAACTTTCGAATTAATGGATTTACGTATATAATGTACATAGTTACTTATTTAAGCTATTAGCATGATCCAAAATTATGGTCGTTAAATTGTCCCATGAAGCATGTTATACATTTTTGTTTTTTTTACTTTTACTAACACATCATTAGAATACAATGATGCATCTACTGATTAAGACTATATTTTTGATAATTAAACACATTTGTGATAATAAATAACTGATAAATAATAGTAAAAAATTCCGAGTTTTCATAGCTTTGAAATTTTAAATAGTGTTACTGGACATTCTCAATTATTACCAAGTCCAATTACTTATTGTGCTATAAATTATAACTTATAATTATAATTATAAATATTTATATTTTAATAAAATAAAAATTAACCAAGAAAATTACTTTGTCATATGGTAAATTTTAATTATGCGTCAACATTGAGTTTTTAGGTCTGTGTAATATATGTGTTTAATTTGAATTCAATGATAAATCATTGCATACAAAAACAATTCTAAGTAAAAATTAAGTCAGTCTTCTATTTCTAAGAATATTTATAATTTTTCAAAAAATATCACATTAAATTAAAAATTAACTAAAATTTTAATATTTTTTAATTACTATAAGTGAAACTTACGATAAACATTATATTGCATTTTAAAGTTATTTTACCACAAAAAAAAAAAAAAATTAAACATAAATCGAAAAAATGTAGGTATAAAAAAGTCAAAAATTTTAAATAGCTCAAAATATCCAAAATACTTTTTAAATTAATACCATATATAAAATCTAGACTAATACGTATATAAATAATTAGAAAAAATGTAAGACTTTATTACTGTTTATTTTTTTATCAGAAAAAAATTCTATTTGATAAAAATTAGTTTTGCGTTAAAACTACAGTTTTTTCATTAATTTATTTTATTGTTTTCCTGGATTACTTTAAAAAATATTAGAAATCTTTACATTTTACCAAAAAAAAAAACTACCAATTAGTTCATTTTTAGATTTTCAAAAAGTTTAAAATAGAATAATTTTTTATTACTCCAAAAAGTAATGATTGAAATAAAAATATAATAAACAGAGAATATTGTACCTTATTTAAAAATCAATATATTCATCGCTCCACTTAGAATCCAAAAGAATGATAAGACTACTATAAAAGTCGATAAGAATATACTAATATAATAATACACCTATTTTAATTTTAAACAAATAGTATAATCCATATTTCATTTAATTTTCTAAATAATAATATATTTAATATATATAAATGGTTTAAAAAAATGAGTGTAATGTTTGTTAGTATCAATTTATAAGTTATATTACATAGAATATTTTATCGGAATAGTATATCATAATTATAATATAATATAATATATAGATATTAGATAATGCTACACAGATATAGAACGGATAATTATAGTTTTGATTTCATCACAAATTGTATGGGTACCTCATTACAATACTATTAATTTATCTTATCTCAAGTATATATTTATACTTAATTAATAATAAAAAATAATTATTTTGTATTCATATACATCGATATATAAAATAAGTATTTGATTAATTTTATAATGTCAAAACTAAGTATGAGTTATCTATAAAAATATATAACAAAGGCAATTTATTACAACATATTTACAGTAATATGGGAATACGTGAGTCAAAGAGAAGAATATTTGGATGAGTAATAAAAATAAATTCAATGTAATAAAAGTGGTGAAGTATATCGTTTAAATTAGGTTATTTTAAAATGTTATCCTTATAGTTTTACAAGGTAGATTGCATATGCAATCAAAAACTTGTTACATAAAACATATTTCATTTATTGACATGTTGTCTATATTATAGATAAAAAGGTATCCACAAATTATATAAATTATAATATTATATACATACAATTATAAATTTAGTGATAATATTTCTACTAAATTTTAATGATTTTAATAAGGTTTAGGTTTAAAGTCTAAGGATAAACTATAGGTAGAAAATTTTTCATTTTAAAACAGTGATAATAGTAAATAAATCAATAATATAGTACCATTCATCCATACAATTCCATAAAATATGATATAAAGTAGCATATTATTTATTTTACTATTAATATTCTACCCAATAATTATGAGTATTGAACTATATAACTTTAATAAACATGAAAATGTATACGAATTAATTTTTTTTTCATCATATATAAATTATTTTTGTATTATTTGTATTAAAGATGTCAACATTCAAAAATTATTTATATTGTAATATTTTTCAATGTTCTTGATCGCAATATAATTGCTCAGTAGTTTATTATAAATGATAAAAATCTTTTAATATTATTAATATATATAAAAAATTTTATAAAATACATGAGCTTTTATATGGAAACAAATATGATTTAACAAAGTAAGTCGTAAAAAAAAGGTATCATCATTGTTATTTATTCATGTATAATAACTTAATTATTCAATAAAATATGTATATCTACAGCCATTTAAATAAAATGAAAAAATGTTCGAATTCTTCTTCTTTAAATTAATTTTTAATATGCAAAATCGGTAAATAATTGATATTGAATTATTAAAATTAAAAATATATTATGACACATTTAAAATCAAACATGATTAATAATAGGATATTGATATTTCAATTATAATACTAAAACAAATAAAAATATATGTAGCAAGCATATATTATTTTTATATTTTTAATTAGTTATTTAAAACTTGTTTTAATAATTTTTGTAAATGTAAGTGACTTATGTAGATAAATTTAACTATACAAATTAATTATGTTTTTAGGAGAAATGTTAGTATTATATCTATATTTGAGGTATAAATTTCAATGGAATGAAGTAGACTTCAGTATTTTCAATGCTTACCAGCTCTCCGTTGTATTAATAGGTAAGATCCAGTAAAATAAATAATATTTAGATAATTAATAACTGTAAATAGTGTAAATCTAATAACTACCATAAAACTATTATACAATAACGAAAACATATAATTCAATTTATGATAAAATCGTTCGTTTTTATTGTTATTATTTCTATTTAATACTTTGATAATAATTAAAAGTTCTATCATTGATTAGTATTTATAATCAATGGTTCTATCATTAATTATTAAGTATTTAATTATTATCTTTGTCTCTGCTTCATTATTTCATTATTTATTATTATTTTTTTTTTTTTAATATTATACATTAATTATCGTCATATTTAAAAAAATATATATTTTTTTTTTAGGTACATTGTTTGCATTAGGTATTTTAAGCTACAAGTTTCGAATGAACGATGCGTTAATTGCTACAATTGCTTCTGTATTTGATCTTTTAGCTGCAGTCGCGTTCTTTTTAATTTCTGAATCATGGCAACTGTTTTTAGGTAATTATTTTTGCAATAATTTAATGTCTATGCTAAAATAATAAAATATTATTATTAAATTTTACAGTGCCACCATTAGAAATTTTTCGAGGTGCAACATTAGCATTAACAAGTTCTATAGCTTCAAAATGTGTTGGATCCGATGAACTGGGTGATTACAAAAACTTATTAAAACTAATATAAGACATGTTTAAAGTTTACAATATTTTGACTTTAACACCGTTTTTAATGTTTACATTATTCCAGGTTCTATGAATGCAGTGAAACTATTACTGGAAAGTTCAATAAAAAGTGGATTTTTACCATTATACAATTTTATTTACAACCACACATTAGAATCGATGCCAAGTGCATTTTTTTTAATAAGTGTTGTTCTAACAGCTCCACTTATATTCGTTTTTTATTTGATATACTATTTAAGCAAAAATCAAAAAACAAATACTGTTGAAAACATTCATGTTCAAAATAAAAATCACGACACCGAAATCGCACCTATCAACGACCATAACATAATTAATTATCATATTTAATGAAATAAAACTTAAAAATGGTCAATGAAAA